>NC_061509.1:43169929-43233343 GCF_022539505.1 Lolium rigidum
AACATGTTGCATTTTTACTCTCATTAACACCCCCAAGCTTAGACTCTTGCTCATCCCTGAGAAAGGTAGCAACTTGAGTGAATAGTATCAACTTGTTCATGAGTTGTGAGTCAATATATGAAAGAGAGCAAAATAACAAGTGATTACTTTATCAAACATGGGACTGATCCAGGGTTCTACCTCACACATATGAACCAAATGGTTCAAAAGGCTTACACATATTTTCAAAGGAGACTTGCATATTGGATAAAAATTGTAGTATACGGTTCATAAGTTCAATCAACAAGCAAGCATGATGAGGGTGCATCATACCTTTTATAACAACGCATGACTTTCTTGAATTTTGAAACATGAACGTTCGGTTTTAGTCTCTGTCACCGTCGTAAGCATCTCTTTTATTCATGGCACGTTTTCTCTTAATTTTCTTTCTCTTTTTATTCTTTTGCCTTCCTTTTATTTCTTTCTTTTCCTTCTTCCGTCTTCTTTCCCCTTCTTTCTTTCTCTTTTCTTTTTATTTATTAAGAGTTGTGCCATGAGATGGCATAAAAGAGATCAAGGACAAGGTTTAATTTTAAAGGCTATCATGAAGCAGTTAATTATTTGTGATTTGGATGTTTACCTAAACTTGTGCTCACTTTCAAGAACAAAATTTACCTCAAAACGTGTTGACTTGATGCTTTGCTGAATATTTAGGTCCATACAGATATAAGAGATATAAGAGTGTGTAAGTCTCTAAAGCATTATCGTCCTATAAGTCAAGTAAATCTCAACTCAATCCTCATACTATATAAAAGCAATCACAAACCGGATTCTTCATTCATAATAATGGCTTGTAGCAAGGATAAATCTCATCCCCTTATAAAGAGATGATGATGCAAATTGCAATGCAACACACGAAAATGTCTAAGTATTGCTAGGAATAAGAGTATTAAAAACCCTTCTTGCTTGAAAAACAAGCGAGGGCGGATCAAATAATCCCTTGGTATCGCGGTTTGGCGAACGTGGTCACTCAATTGCTGCATTGATAAGGGCATTCCGAAGTATCCAGTTTGACTCTTCAAGAGTAGCAATATGCCGATTGCTCTTGCGCACGCCTTCGTGTAGCCTTTTCAAGCTATCATCAGATGCCCCACATATGGTTTTGAGATCCTTATTATCTTCAAGCTTGTTAAGACGGTAACGCACAATATCTCAATGAATAAATAAATTCTTCATTTTGATACTCTTCGAGCTTACCGACAGGCTGGTTGATGAGATTAGTTGAAGCCGGTCTCAGACTTGTCGTGGCCGAGCATGTTGGCGGAGAATTCCCCGTTCCATTATTCATGCGGCTTCACGGATATGCGGTCTTGAAAGTGAGATTCGTTTGGCCAATGCACCAGTGGAGGATACCTCTTTCTCTTTCCTCCCTCACTGGTACAGAAACTTGATGGACGCAATGCCTCCCTCCCCACATGGCTCCCGCCCCTCATCTTCATTGACGAAACCTTCGTGGGTCTCCCAACCGTAGTAAGGTGAGTCTTGTTCATCCGGATTGAAGGACTCGTAGTTGGAGTTGTAGGAGTCGTAGGAAGATGCTCTGAAATAAGAACTGGGGCCATGCATGAGGTGCATGGTCGTTGTCATCGTAGGTAGAGTCTTCATCATCACGTCGAGGTGGCATCATCCCAAGCGGCTTGCCAACTCCTGGTGCGAGGTACACTACAAGAAAAGTTGCCATGGCCGACGAAGTTGAAGTCGCGCCGTGGTTGCTGGTGTACCATGGCCGACGATTTTTGGTCTCTCTGTTGTGCATGTCAAAATGTTTTTTTCTTGTTTTTGAGGCCACCTAGCCCGACGAAAACGGCCAAAACGTCGCGTATGGTGGCCCGGGACGTGGTGCATCTCGAAATCTCGGGTTCGCCGGCCGAGTCAACGCAAATCCGCACCGCCCAGGGATGTAGGGCCCGAGATGGCAGCCTCTCCGGCATTGTTTTTTTCTCGATCGCGCCATCTCGTTCAACGCTCTCCGATCGAGCCGTTTACGATACGGGATCATGGGTCCCGCATGTCATCCTCTATGAACCAAAATTCTTTCTATTCTTGGATTTTTTTGACCCCTCGAATTCGGCTACTTCCTTTTTCTTTCGATCCCTTGCCGCCTTGGAAACGTTGAGACCGCTGCCGCTAATTGGGACCCGCATGTCATCCTCTATGAGCAATCAACTTTCTTTTCTTGGAGTTTTTTTTGGCACCTCAAATTTGGTCACTTGCCTTTTTCTTTCGATCCCCTGCCGCCTCTCAAACGGTGATACCGCTGCTGCTAAATGGGTCCCGCATGTCATCCTCTATGTATTATAAAACTTTCTTTTCTTGGATTTTTTTTGGCACCTCATATTTGGTACTTACTTTTTTCTTTCGATCCCTTGCCGCCTCTCAAACGGTGAGACCGCTGCTGCTAAATGGGACCCGCATGTCATCCTCTATGTACTATAAAACTTTCTTTTCTTGGATTTTTTGGCACCTTATATTTGGTCACTGATACGCGTAGATGCACACGTCCGTTGGGAACCCCAAGTGGAAGGTATGATGCGTATAGAAGCAAGTTTCCCTCAGTATGAAACCAAGGTTTAATCGAACCAGTAGGAGCCAAGAAGCACGTTGAAGGTTGATGGTCGCGAAATGTGATGCGGCGCAACAACGAGGATTCCGCGCCAACGTGGAATCTGCACAACAAAACCAAAGTACTTTGCCCCAACGAAACGAGTGAGGTTGTCAATCTCACCGGCTTGCTTGTAACAAAGGATTAAACGTATCGAGTGGAAGATGTTTGCAAAGAAAACGAGTAAACACAATTGCAGTAGATTGTATGCTATGTAAAGAATAGGACCGGGGTCCACGAGTTCACTAGAGGTGTCTCTCCCATAAGATAAAAGCATGTTGGGTGAACAAATTACAGTCGGGCAATTGACAAATAGAGAAAGGCATAACAATGCATATACATGATATGATAAATATAGTGAGATTTAATTGGGCATTACGACAAAGTACATAGACCGCCATCCAAGCTGCATCTATGCCTAAAAAGTCCACCTTCGAGGTTATCATCCGAACCCCATTCGGTATTAAGTTGCTAAGCAACGGACAATTGCATTAAGTATGGTGCGTAATGTAATCAACAACTACATCCTTAGACATAGCATCAATGTTTTATCCCTAGTGGCAACAGCACATCCACAACCTTAGAACTTTCCGTCCATCGTCCCGGATTTAATGGAGGCATGAACCCACTATCGAGCATAAATACTCCCTCTTGGAGTTAAGAGTACAAACTTGGCCGAGCCTCTACTAATAACGGAGAGCATGCAAGATCATAAACAACACATAAACAATAGATTGATAATCACCATAATCATAGTACTCTCTATCCATCGGATCCCGACAAACACAACATATAGTATTACGTATAGATGATCTTGATCATGTTAGGCAGCTCACAAGATCCAACAATGAAGCACAACAAGGAGAAGACGACCATCTAGCTACTGCTATGGACCCATGGTCCAGGGGTGAACTACTCACTCATCACTCCGGAGGCGACCATGGCGGTGTAGAGTCCTCCGGGAGATGAATCCCCTCTCCGGCAGGGTGCCGGAGGCGATCTCCTGAATCCCCGAGATGGGATTCGCGGCGGCGGCGTCTCTGGAAGGTTTTCCGTATCGTGGCTCTCGGTACTGGGGGTTTCGCGACGGAGACTTTAAGTAGGCGGAAGGTCAACGCGGGGGGCCACACGAGGGGCCCAGGGGGTAGGTCGGCGCGGCCAGGGCTTGGGCCGCGCCGCCCTATCTCCTGGCTGCCTCGTGGCCCCACTTCGTTATCTCTTCGGTCTTCTGGAAGCTTCGTGCAAAAATAGGACCCTGGGCGAAAGTTTCGTCCAATTCCGAGAATATTTCCTTACTAGGATTTACGAAACCAAAAACAGCGAGAAAACAACAAGCGGCTCTTCGGCATCTTGTTAATAGGTTAGTTCCGGAAAATGCATAAATATGACATATAATGTGCATAAAACATGTAGGTATCATCAATAAAGTAGCATGGAACATAAGAAATTATCGATACGTTGGAGACGTATCAAGCATCCCCAAGCTTAGTTACGCTCGTCCCGAGCGAGGTAAAACGATAACAAAGATAATTTCTGAAGTGACATGCCATCATAATCTTGATCATACTATTTGTAAACATATGTAATGAATGCAGCGATCAAAACAAAGGTAATGACATGAGTAAACAAGTGAATCATATAAGCAAAGACTTTTCATGAATAGTACTTCAAGACAAGCATCAATAAGTCTTGCATAAGAGTTAACTCATAAAGCAATAAATCAAAGTAAAGGTATTGAAGCAACACAAAGGAAGATTAAGTTTCAGCGGTTGCTTTCAACTTATAACATGTATATCTCATGGATATTGTCAACATAAAGTAATATAACAAGTGCAATATGCAAGTATGTAGGAATCAATGCACAGTTCACACAAGTGTTTGCTTCTTAAGGTGGAAGGAGATAGGTAAACTGACTCAACAATAAAAGTAAAAGAATGGTCCTTCAAAGAGGAAAGCATCGATTGTTGTATTTGTGCTAGAGCTTTTATTTTGAAAACATGAAACAATTTTGTCAACGGTAGTAATAAAGCATATGAGTTATGTAAATTATATCTTACAAGTTGCAAGCCTCATGCATAGTATACTAATAGTGTCCGCACCTCGTCCTACTTAGCTTGGACTACCGGATCTTTGCATGCCATGTTTCAACCAAGTGTCACAAAGGGGTACCTCCATGCCGCTTGTACAAAGGTCTAAGGAGAAAGCTCGCATTTTGGATTTCTCGCTTTTGATTATTCTCAACTTAGACATCCATACCGGGACAACATGGACAACGGATAATGGACTCCTCTTAAATGCATAAGCATGTAGCAACAATTATTATTCTCATATGAGATTGAGGATATATGTCCAAAACTGAAACTTCAACCATGATTCATGGCTTTAGTTAGCGGCCCAATGTTCTTCTCTAACAATTTTGCATGCTCCAACCACTAAAATGATAGATCCTTCAGACAAGACGGACATGCATAGCAACTCACATGATATTCAACAATAGTTGATGGCGTTCCCCCGAAGCATGGTTATCGCACAACAAGCAACTTAATAAAAGATAAAGTGCATAAGTACATATTCAATACTACGATAGTTTTTAAGGCTATTTTGTCCCATGAGCTATATATTGCAAAGGTGAATGATGGAATTTTAAAGGTAGCACTCAAGCAATTTACTTTGGAATGGCGGAGAAATACCATGTAGTAGGTAGGTATGGTGGACACAAATGGCATAGTAGTTGGCTCAAGGATTTTGGATGCATGAGAAGTATTCCCTCTCGATACAAGGTTTAGGCTAGCAAGGTTATTTGAAGCAAACTCAAGGATGAACAAGTGCAGCAAAACTCACATAAAAGACATATTGTAAACATTATAAGACTCTACACCGTCTTCCTTGTTGTTCAAAACTCAATACTAGATATTATCTAGACCTTAGAGAAACCAAATATGCAAATCAAATTTTAGCAAGCTCTATGTATTTCTTCATTAATGGGTGCAAAGCATATGATGCAAGAGCTTAAACATGAGCACAACAATTGCCAAGTATCACATTATCCAAGACATTTTAGAATTACTACATGTAGCATTTTCCAATTCCAACCATATAACAATTTAACGAAGAAGAAACTTCGCCATGAACATTATGAGTAAAGCCTAAGGACACATGTGTCCATATGCAACAGCGGAGCGTGTCTCTCTCCCACAAAGTGAATGCTAGGATCCATCTTATTCAAACAAAAACAAAAACAAAAACAAACCGACGCTCCAAGTAAAGAACACAAGATGTGATTGAATAAAAATATAGTTTCGGGGGAGGAACCTGATGATGTTGTCGATGAAGAAGGGGATGCCTTGGGCATCCCCAAGCTTAGACGCTTGAGTCTTCTTAAAATATGCAGGGGTGAACCACGGGGGCATCCCCAAGCTTAGAGCTTTCACTCCTCTTGATCATAGTATATCATTCTCCTCTCTTGACCCTTGAAAACTTCCTTCACACCAAACTTCAAGCAAACTCATTAGAGGGTTAGTGCACAATTAATAATTCACACATTCAGAGGTGACACAATCATTATTTTCACTTCTGGACATTGCATAATGCTACTGGACATTAATGGATCAAAGAAATAAATCCAACATAGCAAAAGAGGCAATGCGAAATAAAAGGCAGAATCTGTCAAAAACAGAACAGTCCGTAAAGACGAATTTAAAGCTGGCACCAGACTTGCTCAAATGGAAAAACTCAAAACTAATGAAAGTTGCGTACATATCTGAGGATCACGCTCGTAAATTGGCAGATTTTTTCGAATTTTCTACAGAGAACTGTGCCCAGATTCGTGACAGACAGCAATGCTGTTTCTGCGCAGCGATCCCAAATATAACATCAACTTTGACATAGAAACTTTACTTGGCACAAAAACATGATAAGGAGAGGTTGCTACAGTAGTAAACAACTTCCAAGACTCAACAAAACAAAAAATTGCTGTAGGTAAAAACATGGGTTGTCTCCCATAAGCGCTTTTCTTTAACGCCTTTCAGCTAGGCGCAGAAAGTGCAAATCAAGTAACATCGAGAGTAGAAGCATCAACATCATAACTTGTTCTAATAATAGAATCAAAAGGCAACTTCATTCTCTTTCTAGGGAAGTGTTCCATACCTTTCTTGAGAGGAAATTGATATTTAATATTACCTTCCCTCATATCAATAACGAGCACCAACGGTTCGAAGAAAAGGTCTTCCCAACACAATAGGACAAGATGCATTGCATTCGATATCCAAGACAACAAAATCAACGGGGACAAGGTTATTGTTAACCGTAATATGCACATTATCAATCCTCCCCAAAGGTTTCTTTTTAACATTATCGGCAAGATTAACATCCAAATAACAATTCTTCAATGGTGGCAAGTCAAGCATATCATAAATCTTTTTAGGCATAACGAAATACTTGCACCAAGATCACATAAAGCATTACATTCAAAGTCATTGAATTTCATTTTAATGATGGGCTCCCAACCATCTTCTAACTTTCTAGGAATAGAAGTTTCAAGTTTTAGTTTCTCTTCTCTAGCTTTTATGAGAGCATTTGTAATATGTTTTGTAAAGGCTAAATTTATAGCACTAGCATTAGGACTTTTAGCAAGTTTTTGTAAGAACTTTATAACTTCAGAGATGTGGCAATCATCAAAATCTAAATCATTATGAGCTACAGCAATGGGATCATTGTTCCCAAGGTTGGAAAAAATTTCAGCAGTTTTATCACAAGCGGTTTCGAGCAGTTTTAGCAATTTCAGGCAGTTTTGTACGCTTTGCACTAGGAGTAGAAACATTGCCAACACCAATTATATTACCATTGATAGTAGGAGGTGCAGCAACATGTGAAGAATTAGCATTACTAGTGGTGGTAATAGTCCAAACTTTAGCTACATTATTCTCTTTAGCTAGTTTTTCATTTTCTTCTCTATCCCACCTAGCACGCAATTCAGCCATTAATCTTATATTCTCATTAATTCTAACTTGGATGGCATTTGCTGTAGTAGTAATCTTATTATCAATATCATTATTAGGCATAACTTTCAATTTTAAAAGATTAACATCGGAGGCAAGTCTATCAACTCTAGAAGCAATAGTATCAATTTTATCAAGCTTTTCCTCAACGTGATTTGTTAAAAGCGGTTTGTGTACTAATAAATTCTTTAAGCATGGCTTCAAGACCAGAGGGTACATTCCTATTATTGTTGTAAGAATTCCCATAAGAATTACCATAACCATTACCATTAGCAGAAGGATATGGCCTATAGTTATTACCGGAGTTGTTCCTATAAGCATTGTTGTTGAAATTATTATTTTTAATGAAATTCACATCAACATTTTCTTCTTGAGCAACCAATGAAGCTAAAGGAACATTATTTGGATCAACATTAGATCTACCATTCACAAGCATAGACATAATCACATCAATCTTATCACTCAAGGATGAGGTTTCTTCAACGGAATTTACCTTCTTACCTTGTGGAGCTCTTTCCGTGTGCCATTCAGAGTAATTTATCATCATATCATCAAGAAGTTTTGTAGCCGCCCCCAATGTGATGGACATAAAGGTACCTCCAGCAGCTGAATCCAATAAATTCCGCGAAGAAAAATTTAGTCCTGCATAGAAGGTTTGGATGATCATCCAAGTAGTCGGTCCATGGGTTGGGCAATTCTTTACCAAAGTTTTCATTCTCTCCCATGCTTGAGCAACATGTTCAGTATCTAATTGTTTAAAATTCATTATGCTACTTCTCAAAGATATAATTTTAGCGGGAGGATAATATCTACCAATAAAAGCATCCTTGCATTTAGTCCATGAATCAATACTATTCTTAGGCAAAGATAGCAACCAATCTTTAGCTCTTCCTCTTAATGAGAAAGGAAACACTTTCAATTTAATAATATCACCATCTACATCTTTATACTTTTGCATTTCACAAAGTTCAACAAAATTATTGAGATGGGCAGCAGCATCATCGGAACTAACACCGGAAAATTGATCTCTCATGACAAGATTTAGTAAAGCGGGTTTAATTTCAAAGAATTCTGCTTGTAGTAGCAGGTGGAGCAATAGGTGTGCATAGGAAATCATTATTATTTGCATTTGTGAAGTCACACAATTTAGTATTTTCATGGTTAGCCATTTTAGCAACAGTAAATAAAACAAACTAGATAAAGTAAATGCAAGTAACTAATTTTTTTGTGTTTTTGATATAGAGAGCAAGACAGTAAATAAAGTAAAACTAGCAACTAATTTTTTTGTGTTTTGATTTTAGTGCAGCAAACAAAGTAGTAAATAAAATAAAGCAAGACAAAAACAAAGTAAAGAGATTGAGAAGTGGAGACTCCCCTTGCAGCGTGTCTTGATCTCCCGACAACGGCGCCGGAAAAAGAGCTTGATGGCGTGTAACTCACACGTTCGTTGGGAACCCCAAGAGGAAGGTATGATGCGCACGGTAGCAAGTTTTCCCTCAGAAAGAAACCAAGGTTTAATCGAACCGGTAGGAGCCAAGAAGCACGTTGAAGGTTGATGGTGGCGAAATGTGATGCGGCGCAACACCGGGGATTCCGGCGCCAACGTGGAACTCGCACAACACAACCCAAGTACTTTGTCCCAACGAAACGAGTGAGGTTGTCAATCTCACCGGCTTGTCTGTAACAAAGGATTAAACGTATCGAGTGGAAGATGTTTGCAAAGAAAACAGTAAACACAAGTATTGCGATAGATTGTATGCTATGTAAAGAATAGGACCGGGGTCCACGGTTCACTAGAGGTGTCTCTCCCATAAGATAAAAGCATGTTGGGTGAACAAATTACGGTCGGGCAATTGACAAATAGAGAAAGGCATAACAATGCATATACATGATATGATAAATATAGTGAGATTTAATCAGGGCATTACGACAAAGTACATAGACCGCCATCCAACTGCATCTATGCCTAAAAAGTCCACCTTCGGGTTATCATCCGAACCCCATCCGGTATTAAGTTGCAAAGCAACGAGACAATTGCATTAAGTATGGTGCGTAATGTAATCAACAACTACATCCTTAGACATAGCATCAATGTTTTATCCCTAGTGGCAACAACACATACACAACCTTAGAACTTTCACGTCACTGTCCCGAGTGTAAATGCGAGGCATGAACCCACTATCGAGCATAAATACTCCCTCTTGGAGTTAAGAGTAAAAACTTGGCCGAGCCTCTACTAGTAACGGAGAGCATGCAAGATCATAAACAACACATGAACAATAGATTGATAATCACCATAATCATAGTACTCTCTATCCATCGGATCCCGACAAACACAACATATAGAATTACATATAGATGATCTTGATCATGTTAGGCAGCTCACAAGATCCAACAATGAAGCACAACAAGGAGAAGACGACCATCTAGCTACTGCTATGGACCCATGGTCCGGGGGTGAACTACTCACTCATCACTCCGGAGGCGACCATGGCGGTGTAGAGTCCTCCGGGAGATGAATCCCCTCTCCGGCGGGGGTGCCGGAGGCGATCTCCCGAATCCCCGAGATGGGATTCGCGGCGGCGCGTCTGCGGAAGGTTTTCCGTATCGTGGCTCTCGGTGCGGGGGTTTCGCGACGGAGGCTTTAAGTAGGCGGAGGGTCAACGCGGGGGCCACACGAGGGGCCCGGGGGGTAGGTCGGCGCGGCCGGGGCTCGGGCCGCGCCGGCCACTCTTCCGGCCGCCTCGTGGCCCCACTTCGTTAGGTCTTCGGTCTTACGGAAGCTTCGTGCAAAAATAGGACCACTGGGCGAAAGTTTCGTCCAATTCGAGAATATTTCTTTACTAGGATTTCTGAAACCAAAAACAGCGAAAAACGACAAGCGGCTCTTCGGCATCTTGTTAATAGGTTAGTTCCGAGAAAATGCATAAATATGACATATAATGTGCATAAAACATGTAGGTATCATCAATAAAGTAGCATGGAACATAAGAAATTATCGATACGTTGGAGACGTATCAGCACTTCATTAAAAAGAGGCAAAACGTTAGTACAAAAGTCAACAAAATTTCGGCATGACCTTTGCTAATATTTCTACATAGGAGTGCCCATTTCTCAACCAAAACGGACGTGAATCAACGCTTCGGGAGAAATGGGCAACTCAATATAATCCCTGCAAAAATTTATATGTATCCATGCATCACATAACACCATATCCATATCCATCCATCACATAACACTTATGTTTATGAAAACACAGTCAGCACTGATTTTCGTTGAATAAACAAGGATGACTTACAAGTGCTGGGTATTTAACCCAGAAGCAAAATCAAAGTAAACAACTCTAGTGGCAACAAAGAATAAAAGAAAAGAAATACTGTGAAACAAGCATCAAAATAGTATCACCAGATATGAGCATAGGCATCAGATATGCACAACAGGAAATCAAGAGCATATCAAGGACACTAGAGCTGACAGTTGTCCATGTGGACAAATCAAACTTCCATTCAGAGAATGTTAAATGAGACACTAAGCTATGCCTTCAGCTTCAGCACTTGGAAAAGGATTGTTAAGTTGAGAATCAGCTACATGTTAAATGGATCAAGAGAAAGCAGTTTTTTCTCTAACCATCACTCAAACATGCAGGGAACGCACAGATTTACAGAGCACACAGGGCATAGCTAAATGGGAAGCAACTCAACAAAGTAATGTTTATGCTAGGAGTAGCCCAATCATTAAAACAAGGACCACATGGATTTCTTATAATTAGATGCTTTAAGTCCACAAAAAGTATATGGTGATTTATTTTACTAAATGAATTCAGTCAACTAAACCAGAGAACTAGCTCAACCTAAATGAATTCATTCAACTAAATTTTACTAGCCAGTAGCATTTTCCTTTATTTTATACTAACCAGTAGCATTTTCCTTTATTTTATACTAACCAGTATCTACATAATTATTTAGACAAATTACTGGAATAAACCTGCCAAAAATATTGCATTACTGGAATATGAAGAGGACAAAAAAGACATAGACAAACAGCAACAGAAGGAATAATCTAGCAGGTAAAAAACATCATCATGATAGTATCATCATTGATGGTAGGCAGTAGCATAGAAGCATTACATAAACCCCTTTATTCATCATTGCATGGAAGCATTACATCAACCCTTACATTACATAATTATTCACACAAATTAACTAGGATACCAAATCTTTGATTTTTTTCATGCCCTTCATCAGCCAGCACAAGATAACTCCAGCTTTAACCTTTTCTTCAAGATTTGGTTCTACATAGTAGGGCAGCACCTCTGTGGGTCCTCCTTCCCTCAACTGATGCTTATACTTTTTCATTTTGGGAATAGGCTTAGGTCTGGATTTTGAAACTGGGAGAACCTGTGTGTATGAGAACACACCTAGCTGGTTCAAGCCAGCTGTTGTTGCTTCTTCCCTCTCCCTGCGCCTGAGAGCAGCTTCTTCCCTCTCTTGTACACTTCTCCTATTATACACTAGCAACTCCTTGTCTGCCCGACCCATAGAAAAAGTCTTGGAAAGAGAGGCATCCCTGGAGTCAGAGGCACCACTGGAGCCAGTGCTCCTCCTCTTTGCACTCCAGGAGAGGTTGTCCATGTTTGGTGTGATTTTCTGGTTCACTACACTAGGCATTTGTATAGGATGGAGGGCACAGGTATGAGAACACAAGCTGAACAGTTGTGTTACATAGGACAATGCCATCAATTTCTTTTTTTGAATTGTGATGTCAATCCACAAGAGGGGATATTCTCCAAAATGGGTCAGAGACAAGCCACTGGGAATATTCTCCAAAATGGGTCAGGAGAGACTATCCATTTTTGGTTCAGGAATATTCTTCATAATGTGTCAGTTGTAGAGGGGTTCTTACTAGTGCATTTTAACCATTGCATTGTTAGCCACTGTTAGTAATTCTTGATCATTGTTAGCCACTGCATATTAGTTTACTTGGTTATAAACTGAGTAGGATGCAAAAAGCAATCAAAACTAAGTGAAGAAACTACAGCAGCTAGTCTGATATAAAACATGTCAGAACACAATAATGAAACACCATCAAGGATGAGTCATGGTGATATAGGACAGCCAGACGCCACATAATGCAACATAGTCCAACTGGTCACTTTGTTCAGAGATCAAGCATGATAATTATGAATGATGATTGTATTCAAGGATTCTTGAAGCTGAGCAAAGATAAAATGTATGCATACTACAGAAAGGAAGGCTATAAGGGAAATAATGTAAAAAACCAGCAATAATTGGTAAATACCAGAAGATGCCGGTGTCCAGCAACATAATAAGGGAATTTAGATGTAGAGTGTTTCTCAATTAATAATGTAGGCATGAACTGTTGAAATCAACTAGGCATGTCAACTAGGCAGTAACATTGCATTGGACTAAATGCATTTGATTTTATCAGTTCATCCTTGGGCACATTTCTTTAGAGAACCTCACATTTGAATTTAATAGACTAGAGAAGCAATTCAAAAACTGATGACTAGATTGTTTTGTTGCATTTGCTAAGCATGTGTTCTAAAATCTTCCCAATAGCGAAGGATCACCACTGCCAAATGCTACCCATGCACATTTCTCCACCTACAAGTCTAGAACAGGCGAGAAAAACCTAGGTGGAGCATCAGGGGAAGGGGAAGAACCAGAGAAGAAGAAGAAGTGGAGGTTCGGGAGGGGCCTTACCAGCGAGGATGGCGAGCGCGGGTGCGGACGGCGGGTGCGGGCTCCTCCACGGGTGGCGGTGGTGGTCCTCCTCCTCGTCGGCTTGAGCAGTTGATGTGGCGGTGGTGTTCTCCTCCTCCTCCTCGGTGGCGGTGGCGGTGGCGGTGGGGCATTCTCCTCCTCTTCCTCATCGGTGGCGGTGATGGGGTGTCCTCCTCCTCCTCCTTGGTAGGCGGCGGTGCTAGGCGGTGGCGGTGGTTGCGAGAGGGTCGTTGGCGCGGCGCTAGGGTTCGAGTGGACTAACTGGGGAAGAATGGAAGAGAAGGGGAGGGCCGAACCGTTCTAAGCCTAAGTCCACAAATTCTATGGCGCACCAGGTACTAGCTGCGCCACAGAATTAAGGAATTTTGTGGCGCATCAGATCAGTCATGCGCCACATAATTTCTTAATTCTACGGTGCAGCTAGTACCTGGTGCGCCACAGAATTTGTGGACTTAATACACAAATAGAGCTGATCTTTGTGTTCTCTCAGAAACACAACATTATCCCAGTGGTTGCACCCACTGTTAATCTTTGGTAGCCCAGGTTCGAACCCTGGCTGCCCAAACATTTTTTAAAAATGTTTTTCTTCCATTTTCAAGAAAGAATACAACATTTAATAGTTATAGTAGAGATTATCAATTATAAAGTATTTGTCTCACACACATATGTTCTTGTCTCTCTCTCTGTTGCCTGCCAAAGCCCACCGGCGAGCAGTGGTTAAGCAACACGAAGAGCCGGGAGGCTTCCAAGGCGGCAGCGGGCCCTGGTCCCTCGATGTCATCCCGCAAATGCTCCGGCACACGACCTGGCGGCTGCAAGGGCGTGCCACCTGACCTATACCTAGCCAGGAAGGTGTGGATTGCTTCGATTAGTTCCCCGCATGGCGGACACGTAAACATTAAATACGAGCCCTATCGGCTCTCAGGTTGCCCTGCGGATCGGCTCAAAGAGCCGATCGCCCCATGGTTCATGTTGGATTTTCAATGACATGGGGGTCCTGCTTGATCACAACAAAGCTAAACCAATCTACGACAGTTTAGGGTTTTCACCGTATGATCGGAACATCCTACGCGTAGTTGAGCCTAATAGACACGAAAGATAACGGAAAGCTAACCCTAAAAGAGGCCTAAAAACCAACACAACGTTAATTCCCGGAACATCCCTCTTAGGACTAGCAAACCATACCTAGCGCACTACCGGATCGTTCAACCCGTTTGCAAGGCCTAACCATACGGATATTAAACTAATCCTTGATGAACAAGGAGCACCTATAACAGATCGGATCTACTAAGTAACGAACAAGCAAGATGCTGCCCTTACACCTAGATAGGTGTAAGGGCAGCTAGATGTTGAGGGACGGCATAGCTAAGCGAGATATATGCAAGAAAAGCATCTACGCAAGCCCCAAAACACCTATGGTAAATAGTGCTACTCGCCATCAACAACGCTTCGATACGAGCAACACAAGGTAAACGAATAAACGTAATGCTGCCTAGATCGCAAGATGCGATCTAGGCAGCATGGTGCTTACCGGGAGAAACCCTCGAAAGAAGGGGTGGCGATGCGCACGATTTATGTTTGTTGTGAACGTGATTGTCCTACTTTTCCGATAACCCTAGATACATATTTATAGTCCAAGGGACTTTCTAATTTGGACGTGCACCTAACCGTGCACGAGTTAAACTCTATCTTTTAATCTAAATACAATGCGATCTACTAATATTACAGATACACGGGCAATCAAGCCCAAATTCCTCGCGCAAGGCCGCTTCAAAGACGCTCCACGTGTATATCCTTCAAGCCCATCTTCACTTACGACCCATCTTCTGATTTGGCCAAAATCCGGTGATAACACATGCCCCCCTGGTTTTGGTAATGATAATTTCAAAACCACTCTGTTTTTCCTTCGAGGGGTCATGTCGTGGCAGAGCAGAGCCGTCGCAGTATTCTTCATCATGACGCCTTGCCTTCTCAACTTCTCTGCACGATTTGACGGTTTTGGCACCACATCCTCGAAAACTGCTTAAGCATTAAATCTCTGCTATATCCCCTTTATTTATCTGTGCCGGACGGTTCGCCACTTCATCCCCTTGCTCTGTTCTGTCCACCAGCACCAAAAAACCCTCTTCCCCTGCAGCAATGTCTTCCTCTTCTTCTACCTCCTCAGGCCTCTCCCTCCAATCTTCGCCAAAGAACGAAGACGACCTCCACTCCAGGGCAAACCCCATCTCCTCCGACAAGGAGGAGAAAAAAGTAAAGAAGGAAGAGGCCTCCTCCTCCGCCAGGTACCCGCCGACGAAGCGCTCCCGCATGTGGGCGGACAGCGAGGATGATGATGACGACGAGGAAGGAGAAGAAGAGGAGGAAGATGATTCCTCCTCTTCCGCTGGGTATCCGCCGACAAAGCGTTTCCGCGCTTGGGCGGACAGTGAGGATGATGACGATGACGAGGAAGAAGAGGCTCCGGTCGAAGACCTGGGTAGCAGCGACGAGGAAGTCTCCGGAAGCAGCGTCGACGGCGGCTCCGGCGCCGACGATGAGGCCAGCGAGGATTAGCACTGTAGAATTAGTAGTCCCTGAGCAATCGGCTCTTCTTTTGTTCTTCCTTTCTTGAGCAATCGGCTCTCCATTGTAAAAATCCTCTTTTATTAATGAAGAAAATTTCTCTCAATCACCTTTGCTTTCTTGTTAATTTGGCCGATTGTTCAACGAAGTCACCTCAAAGAGCCGATGGCAACGCATCGGTCTCTCATGATAAACTTCAAGATAGATCCATCCGGACCCCTAAACTCCCGGTCAAACAGGGCCAAGCCACAACCGTGCAAACCCTAGATCTTGGAAACGCAGATCCAACTGAATGGAACGCTAAACTCAGCGGCAAAACTCTTGAAATAATGTCCAGTCTCCTCATTAACTTTAAATTTCAGACATTCTTCTGCCGCATCCTTCTCTTCCAGATCCTCTTTGCCTTCAGGAGAGCCCTAGGACTGTTGCTGGATCAACTCGAATGCTGAAGCTAACACTTTGCAAAACAGGCACCATTCGCCCATAACTGTCCTTGTGATGCTCCATTTCTTTGCAGCAACCAACTGGTCCAGAGCCCATTAATGATCATGGCTCCCTCTTCAAATTTCTCTCATCAGCTCCGGCAGTTCCCTTCTGCAATAATTCACCACCTTTCAAACAAGTTGTGATGCAGAGCCAACCGATCCCAACAAAATCGGCTCCGCAGAACAAGAAACCTTAAGGGCGAGCTGCCCCCCGAGCCTCAGTCCAGGCGAGGATAAAAGTGCACCAGCCGAATGGGCCATTATCGGCTTCCCAACTGTAGTGCAGCGTCAGCCGATTCCAACAAAGTCGACTCTCCAGATCATCGATGTTTCAGGGCGAGCTGCCCCCCGAGCCACTCCAGCTCTTCATCAAAATAGGGCAGGAAAGCTTACGCCCAAGGAGCCAATGTACTATGACGGCTTTGGAAGGATCAGCAGCTCCCTTGAACTAAGAAGCCTCAAACGTAGTGGCCCTCGAACTCCTCCTAGCTCCATTCTTGCGTTTTGCTGCTCATATTGGCTCATCATCTCGGGCAGACTGGTGCAGCTTCTGGCGAGGATGTTTGATGAAGTTGTCACCTTGGTCAAGCCCCAGGAGAAAACGTCACAGCCAATTGGATGGTCATCGGCTGTTCTCATGATCCTAACCTGATCTGCATGTTTATGTAGGCGCTGCTGATCTTGAAGATTTGCTAACGGAGCCACCAACAATTCCACTGAGGAGCTCCTCCAGTAGAGCCTCGCTACGTAACTCAATGACTACTCCATTAGGCTTCTGCTTGTAACAGTCGTATCCCTTGAGTCGACGGTCGTGCATCGGCTTTTAATTCTTAAGTCGATGTCTACGCATCGGCTGTGCCGAAATTTTTTGTATTTTCAATTTTTTATTGGCCGATTGATTCATGAATCGGCTTCCCCCCTGGGTACATACTTCATGGTGTCTTGTACCTTCTCCGTGTGTATGCCCCCCGAGCCGAATCCTTCAAGTGATTGAAGATATCGGCTTTTCAGCCAATTCAAGCTTTTCTCGCCACTCACCATGCGAAATAGCACATCAATGAACACGGGTGGTGGGAATAGTTTTAGCCGATTGCTGAAATCGGCTCCCCTTGCAGTTGGTGATCCAACTTATTTGCTGATAAATGTTGGCCATGGCTTATCCCCAGGACCAATTTTGATCTCTTCTAGTCCGTCAGCTGTTGTAAACTCGTATCCCAGCTTCCTATCGCCTGCCAAATCATTGATGAACACCGGCAGAAGGTATGGTGAGGATGATTTTGGCCGATCGCTAGAATCGGCCTCCTTTCCCATTGCAATGTTTACTGAGAGTTTACAATTTCCTGGTACTCTGATATAGCTACGTGGCTTACTTGAGGTGAAATCCTTGCTTTTTTTTTGGGGCCGATCGCAGGGATCGGCCTCGCCACGTACGTCCGTAGACTCGGATCTTGCTACTCTGTCAGGCCAGTGGATAAGACCAGCCTTACCCCGTTTTTTGTAGCTTCGATGCGTTCGCAGTCGTCCAGATTGATTCCGGAGAGCGGCTCTTGGTCGTTTGCTTCCCGGATGTTCATGGCAGCCAAAGAGATATCAACTGAATCATCTGCATGAACAACCTCCACTTCATCTCCATCCCATTGTATGATGCACTGATGCATTGTGGATGGGATGCAGCAATTAGCATGGATCCAATCCCTTCCTAACAGCACAGCATAAGTGCTCTTGCTGTCGACGATGAAGAAGGACGTGGGGATGGTCTTTCGGCCGACAGTTAAGTCCACGTTCAGAACACCCTTGGCTTCTGACGGTTGGCCGTTGAAGTCGCTTAACGTGACGTTGGTCTTGATCAGATCTTCAGTAGAACGTCCCAAACGTCGTAACATGGAGTACGGCATTATGTTGACTGCTGCTCCCGTGTCAACCAGCATCTTGCTAATAGGCTGCCCGTTGATATAACCCTTTAGGTATAGGGCCTTGAGATGCCTGTAGCTCTTTTCTTTTGGCTTCTCGAAGATAACTGGTCGTGGACCGCAATCAAACTGCGCCACTGATACCTCTTCATCTCTCGGAGCACAAAACTCTGACGGGAGAATGAACACCATGTTTGTATCAGCCGATGTCCCTGCATCGGCTTTTGTCTGCTTGGGTCGCCACACTTTCTTTGGTGGGCGAGCCTCTGTCTCCAGCGTTTGCTGAATTTTCACGGCCAGATCGGGCCGTGCTTTCCTCAACGTGTACAGGTACTACGCCTCGGCTTCTTCCAAGTTCCTTAGCCGCTGCACTCTGCGCTTTTGGGAGTGGCTGAGCCCATCAGGACACCACCTTGGATCGGTGATATCTATCTTCTTCTTCTGACTCGTCGAAGTCTTCATCTTGAGATGACTCAGCTCGTTTGTTCTGAGGTGGGAGAGGTCCTAGTCGCTCGAACACTGAAACTTCATTTGTTCCCCTCCTCTTCTGTTTGCATTCTGGGCAGTTCTCGATTGTAGGCAATCGGCTCATTCCTGAGTCCCAGCAATGTTTGAAGAAAGGACAGTTCTAGTGCCTATCCACGTCCTCTCGTTCTCTTGACCTCCCTCTAGCGTGACGCTCATACCCTTCGTGTCAACGGTATTTCCTGTTGTCTGCATCAGACCGACGATATCTATCATCATCTTCGTCGTAGCGCCGACGTCGGTCGTACTGCTGCTCATACTTGTTGAGGAGATGTGCGGAGAGTGGTCGTTGATACCGGACGCTTATCACCTCTTTCTCGGTTAAATACCGTCTGTCATCAGGCTGGGGCCGGTCGCGTGGATCGGCCTCCTTCTTACCCTTGCCACGAGAGTGACTACTCTCTGGCTTATCATCTCCATGGCGATCTGCAAACCCTGCCATATTGATACCAAACGAGAAACCTGGCTCGCGTCCTATGCACTGGCTGAGATCGACCATGTTGACTTCCGGAAACGGCTGCGTGTCAACTCTCATGGCAAACTGACCGAATAGCAATCGGCCTTGCTCTATCGCCATCTGAATCTGTCCGCGAAGGACTTTGCAGTCGTTGGTGGCATGGGTGAACGTGTGATGCCATTTGCAGTATGGCTTGCCGTTCATCTCTTGTGGCGTAGGGATTTTGTGACCTTCGGGTAACTTCAGCTGTTTCTCCTTCAGCAGCAAATCAAAAATCTGCTCCGTTTTGCTCAAATCAAAGTCGAACCCCTTTGCAGGCCCTGGTTGTTTCACCCACTTGCAGGACACGGGTTTTGCCCCCCGAGTCCACTCAGCTACGGCGACCTCCTGATCTCCTTCGAAATCTTCATCTCCGTCTGTCTCGATCAGGGCGACGCACTTGTATTTGTCCTGGTACAATTCTGGATGGCGTTGTTCATATGCAGTCAACTTCTGAACCATGTGCGCCAGTGAAGCGTACTGCGCCGAAGGTCGGATCTTTGAGCGGCGCGATAATCCTGCTACCGCCGGCTCGGCCTGCTTCCTTCTCGGTTAGGCGAACCGAATAACATCGGTTCCCGACGGTCCTGAACCTCTCGGATGTACTCGGATACCGTCTCTCCTCGTCTCGCCGAACTTGGGTTAGATCGGCAAGGCTAGCTTCCGTGGCTTCTGAATGGTATTGTTCATGGAATTGCTCTTCTAGCTGCTTCCACGTCCGAACCGAGTTTGGTAGCAACGAGGTGTACCACCCAAAGGCTGGACCCGTGAGAGACTGCGAGAAGAACCTCACGCGTAGCTCATCCGAAGGCCGAGACCATGCCCAACTGTGCCAAGTATCGGCTCACGTGCTCGATCGAGCTGGTTCCTTCTGATCCACTGAATTTTGTGAAGTCAGGGAGCCGATACTTAGGTGGCAGCGGGATCAGGTCGTAGTCATTGGGATACGGCTTGGAATAGCCGATCATCCTTTTCTTCGGCAATATGCCGAACTTGTCTCTCATGATGGCGGTGATCTCATCCACCGTAGGAGCTGCAGAAGCCGATCGTTCATAACTTGTACTGGTGGCATATTTAGTTAGCCACGCTCGTTTTTCGACATACTGCTCCGGAGCTGCTTCTGCTCCGGCGACTCCTCTGTCGTGGCAGTCCTTCCTGCTCGTAACTCTGGGTCATCCAGATTGTTGCGATCCGGCACGTATGTGCACACGTATCCATGTGGAACTTCCTTGGGCGGCTCATACGGGAATTGGTAGTCGCACTGGATCACCTCCCTCCTTGTAGACGACATACGCCGGTGAACCTTGTTGCTGTGGAGCTGCAAACGTGTGTTGCAGTGGTGGCCTTGTGTAGAGCGGTACCTCCCCTTGGTGAGTTCCTAGAGCAGGACCTGACGGAGAGTATTTGTGCTTCGTGACTTCTTGCACCACATTGAGCGCGACACGCTCCAGAGTATTCACCAAGCTCTCAGCATGCCGATGAAGAGAGTGAGCAACGGCATAGTTTACTTCTGTCGCAGGGCTCGCAGTACGTTCGTCCGAAGGAGAGATAGATCTAGTCCATCTAGCGCGCCTTCGGGTTGGAACCCTTTGAACTTGATCCCGTGCGAACGGGTTTTCTCGAAAGCGCCGATGAGATCGGCTTCCAGGATGACCTTGAGCTCGTCATATCTCTTCTTATGCTCAGGAGGCAGATCCTCATACTTGACTGGTTCTCCCGCAATCTGAGGTGCAGATGACGACATGGTTGTTGCGGAAGATTGTCCCGATGTCCCACCGGAGCGTGCCAGAATGTGTTGCACCGCCAAAGCCCACCGGCGAGCAGTGGTTAAGCAACACGAAGAGCCGGGAGGCTTCCAAGGCGGCAGCGGGCCCCGGTCCCTCGACGTCGTCCCGCAAATGCTCCGGCACACGACCTGGCGGCTGCAAGGGCGTGCCACCTGACCTATACCTGGCCAGGAAGGTGTGGATTGCTTCGATTAGTTCCCTGCATGGCAGACACGTAAACATTAAATACGAGCCCTATCGGCTCTCAGGTTGCCCTGTGGATCGGCTCAAAGAGCCGATCGCCCCATGGTTCATGTTGGATTTTCAATGACATGGGGGTCCTGCTTGATCACAACAAAGCTAAACCAATCTACGACAGTTTAGGGTTTTCACCGTATGATCGGAACATCCTACGCGTAGTTGAGCCTAATAGACACGAAAGATAACGGAAAGCTAACCCTAAAAGAGGCCTAAAAACCAACACAACGTTAATTCCCGGAACATCCCTCTTAGGACTAGCAAACCATACCTAGCGCACTACCGGATCGTTCAACCCGTTTGCAAGGCCTAACCATACGGATATTAAACTAATCCTTGATGAACAAGGAGCACCTATAACAGATCGGATCTACTAAGTAACGAACAAGCAAGATGCTGCCCTTACACCTAGATAGGTGTAAGGGCAGCTAGATGTTGAGGGACGGCATAGCTAAGCGAGATATATGCAAGAAAAGCATCTACGCAAGCCCCAAAACACCTATGGTAAATAGTGCTACTCGCCATCAACAACGCTTCAGTACGAGCAACACAAGGTAAACGAATAAACGTAATGCTGCCTAGATCGCAAGATGCGATCTAGGCAGCATGGTGCTTACCCGGGATAAACCCTCGAAAGAAGGGGTGGCGATGCGCCTGATTTATGTTTGTTGTGAACGTGATTGTCCTACTTTTCCGATAACCCTAGATACATATTTATAGTCCAAGGGACTTTCTAATTTGGACGTGCACCTAACCGTGCACGAGTTAAACTCTATCTTTTAATCTAAATACAATGCGATCTACTAATATTACAGATACACGGGCAATCAAGCCCAAATTCCTCGCGCAAGGCCGCTTCAAAGACGCTCCACGTGTATATCCTTCAAGCCCATCTTCACTTACGGCCCATCTCCTGATTTGGCCAAAATCCGGTGATAACACTCTCACACACACATGCATGTATTTGTCACACACACACACGCACACACATGTGCATAGACCAAAAAAAAGGTCTTCTTCGTCTCGGCTCCAAGCTCTGGCGTCTCTTCGCAATCTTCTTGCCCTTTCTGTTGTTGGCGGTTGAATACTTTATGCCGGTGATACGTCTCCAACGTATCGATAATTTCTTATGTTCCATGCTACTTTATTGATGATATCTACATGTTTTATGCACACTTTATGTCATATTCGTGCATTTTCTGGAACTAACCTATTAACAAGATGCCGAAGTGCCGAGTTCTCGTTTCTACTGCTTTTTGGTTTCAGAAATCCTAGTAAGGAAATATTCTCGGAATTGGACGAAATCAACGCCCGGGTTCCTATTTTGCCCGGAAGCATCCGGAACACCCGAGAGCCGCCGGAGGAGGGCCACGTGGGCCCCGGATGATAGGGTGGCGCGGCCGGGCCTTGGCCGCGCCGGCCTATGGTGTGGTGGCCCCGAGCCCCCTCCGAGGCTCCCTTTCGCCTATTTAAAGGTCCCGACACTGAAAACCCTTACGGAGGAAGCCACGGTACGCGAAACCTTCCGAGAGCCGCCGCCATCGCGAAGCCAAGATCCGGGGGACAGGAGTCTCCGTTCCGGCACCCTGCCGGACGGGGAAGTGCCCCGGAAGGCTTCTCCATCGACACCGCTGCCATCTCCACCACCATCTTCATCACCGCTGCTGCTCCCATGAGGAGGGAGTAGTTCTCCATCGAGGCTCGGGGCTGTACCGGTAGCTATGTGGTTCATCTCTCTCCTATGTACTTCAATACAATAATCTCATGAGCTGCCTTACATGATTGAGATTCATATGATGATGCTTGTAATCTAGATGTCATTCTGCTAGTCAAGTGAGTTTTACTTATGTGATCTCCGGAGACTCCTTGTCCCACGTGTGTAAAGGTGACAGTGTGTGCACCGTGTGGGTCTCTTAGGCTATATTTCACAGAATACTTATTCACTGTTATGAATGGCATAGTGAAGTGCTTATTTATATCTCTTTATGATTGCAATGTGTTTTGTATCACAATTTATCTATGTGCTACTCTAGTGATGTTATTAAAGTAGTTTTATTCCTCCTACACGGTGTAATGGTGACGAGTGTGTGCACTCGTGTTAGTACTTGGTTTATGCTATGATCATGATCTCTTGTAGATTGCGAAGTTAACTATTGCTATGATAGTATTGATGTGTATTATTCCTCCTACATAAGCATGAAGGTGACAGTGTGCATGCTATGTTAGTACTTGGTTTAGTCGTATCGATCTTTCATGCACTCTAAGGTTATTTAAATATGAACATTGAATTGTGGAGCTTGTTAACTCCGGCATTGAGGGTTCGTGTAATCCTACGCAATGTGTTCATCATCCAACAAGAGAGTGTAGAGTATGCATTTATCTATTCCGTTATGTGATCAATGTTGAGAGTGTCCACTAGTGAAAGTCTAATCCCTAGGCCTTGTTCCTAAATATCGCTATCGCTGCTTGTTACTTGTTTCTATTGCGTTACTACTTTGCTGAGTTACTACTGCTTGTTTACTTCCTACAATATTACTACCATCAACTGCATGCCGGTAAGCTATTTTTACGGCGCCGTACTACTGCTCATATTCATTCATACCACTTGTATTTCACTATCTCTTCGCCGAACTAGTACACCTATTAGGTGTGTTGGGGACACAAGAGACTTCTTGCTTTGTGGTTGCGGGGTTGCATGAGAGGGATATCTTTGACCTCTTCCTCCACGAGTTCGATAAACCTTGGGTAATCCACTTAAGGGAAACTTGCTTCGCTGTTCTACAAACCTCCGCTCTTGGAGGCCCAACACCTGTCTACAAGAATAGAAGCACCCGTAGACATCAAGCACTTTTACGGCGCCGTTGCCGGGGAGGGAAGGTAAACGGCACTCACACATTGGCAAGCCCGGCAACTAAGCACTTTTCCTCCCTCGTCAACTACGCGCCAAGCACTTTTCCGGCGCCGTTGCCGGGGAGGAAAGGTAAAAGGCACTCATACTTCGGTTCCGAGTAACGGTACTTTTCCGGCGCCATTGTGTGTGTGCTCGAAGCTATTTCCTTTAGACTCGCAATTGCGACATTTGGTTTCTTGTTTACACTAGTGAGGCATAATGGACAACAATGACCTTTTTATTCTATTTCCTGATTTAAGACATGGATGGTTTGATGCGAAAATTAAAAAACCCATGGAACATATTAATATGAATGCTTTGAACACTATTGTTGCTAATGCTATGGAAAATTCTAAGCTTGGGGAAGCTGGCTTTGATGAGCATGATATTTTTAGTCCCCCAAGCATTGAGGAGAAAATTTACTTTGATGATACTTTGCCTCCCATTTATGATGATTATAATAATAGTAGTCTTTTGTTACCACCTGTTATGGAGGATAAATTTGATTATGATTACAATATACCTCCTATATTTGATAGCTACTTTGTTGAATTTGCTCCCACTACAATTAATAAGAATGACTATGCTTATGTTGGGAGTAGTAATTATTTTATGCATGAGACTCATGATAAGAATGCTTTATGTGATAGTTATATTGTTGAGTTTGCTCATGTTGCTACTGAAAGTTATTATGAGAGAGGAAAATATGGTTGTAAAACTTTTCATGTTACTAAAACACCTCTCTATGTGCTGAAATTTTTGAAGCTACACTTGTTTTATCTTCCTATGCTTGTTACTTTGCTCTTCATGAACTTGTTTATTTACAAGATTCCTATGCATAGGAAGCATGTTAGGCTTAAATGTGTTTTGAATTTGCTTCTTGATGCTCTCTTTTGCTTCAAATACTATTTCTTGCGAGTGCATCATTAAAATTGCTTGAGCCCATCTTAATGGCTATAAAGAAAGAACTTCTTGGGAGATAACCCATGTGTTTATTTTACTACAGCAATTTTTGTTTTGTTGAGTCTTGGAAGTTGTTTACTACTGTAGCAACCTCTCCTTATCATGTTTTTGTGCCAAGTAAAGTTTCTATGCTAAAGTTGATGTTATATTTGGGATCGCTGCGCCGAAACAGCATTGCTGTCTGTCACGAATCTGGGCACAAGTCTCTGTAGAAAATTTGAAAAAATCTGCCAATTTACGAGCGTGATCCTCAGATATGTACGCAACTTTCATTAGTTTTGAGTTTTTCCATTTGAGCAAGTCTGGTGCCATTTTAAAATTCGTCTTTACGGATCTGTTCGTTTTTTGACAGATTCTGCCTTTTATTTCGCATTGCCGCTTTTGTTAAGTTGAATGAGTTTATTTGTTCCATTAACTTTCAGAAGTTTTGTGCAATGTCCGAAGTGTTAAGAATGATTGTGTCACCTCTGAACATGTGAATTTTTGATTATGCACTAACCCTCTAATGAGTTTGCTTGAAGTTTGGTGTGAATGAAGTTTTCAAGGGTCAAGAGAGGAGTATGATATACTATGATCAAGAGAAGTGAAAGCTCTAAGCTTGGGGATGCCCCGTGGTTCACCCCTGCATATTCTAAGAAGACTCAAGCATCTAAGCTTGGGGATGCCCAAGGCATCCCTTCTTCATCGACAAAGTATCGGGTTCCTTCTCTTGAAACTATATTTTTATTCGGTCACATCTTATGTACTTTACTTGGAGCGTCTGTGTGTGCTTTTATTTTTGTTTTGTTATCTTAGTTCTCTGAATAAGTTCATCCTTGTGTGGGAGAGAGACACGCTCCGCTGGTTTGTATGAACACATGTGTTCTTAGCTCATAATATTCATGGCGAAGTTTGCTCTTCGTTAAATTGTTATATGGTTGGAATTGAAAAATGCTACATGTAGTAATTGGTAAAATGTCTTGGATAATGTGATACTTGGCAATTGTTGTGCTCATGTTTAAGCTCTTGCATCATATACTTTGCACCCATTAATGAAGAAATACATAGAGCATGCTAAAATTTGGTTTGCATAATTGGTCTCTCTAAAGTCTAGATAATTTCTAGTATTGAGTTTGAACAACAAGGAAGATGGTGTAGAGTCTTATAATGTTTACAATATGTCTTTTATGTGAGTTTTGCTGCACCGTTCATCCTTGTGTTTGTTTCAAATAACCTTGCTAGCCTAAACCTTGTATCGAGAGGGAATACTTCTCATGCATCCAAAATCCTTGAGCCAACCACTATGCCATTTGTGTCCACCATACCTACCTACTACATGGTATTTCTCCGCCATTCCAAAGTAAATTGCTTGAGTGCTACCTTTAAATAATTCAAAATTTATCACCTCTTATTTGTGTCAATGTTTTATAGCTCATGAGGAAGTATGTGGTGTTTTATCTTTCGATCTTGTCATTTACTTTTGACGAGACTTTCACAATGGACTAGTGGCACATCCGCTTATCCAATAATTTTGCAAAAAGAGCTGGCAATGGGGTTCCCAGCCCCAATTAATTAACTTTCATTAATAATTCTCTTCACATGTTTTGCTCCGATTCATCGGTAAGCAACTTAATTTTGCAAATAGACACTCCTCCATGGTATGTGAATGTTGGAAGGCACCCGAGGATTCGGTTAGCCATGGCTTGTGTAAGCAAAAGGTTGGGAGGAGTGTCATCCATAAATAAAGAAAAACTAAACTAAAGTACGTGTGTAAACAAAAGAGAAGAGGGATGATCTACCTTGCTGGTAGAGATAACGTCCTTCATGGGAGCCGCTCTTGAAAGTCTGGTTGATGAGGTAGTTAGAGTACCCGCTACCATTCGTTGACAACAACAAACACCTCTCAAAATTTTACTTTTATGCTCTCTTTATGTTTTCAAAACCAAAGCTCTAGCACAAATATAGCAATCGATGCTTTCCTCTTTGAAGGACCATTCTTTTACCTTTATGTTGAGTCAGTTCACCTATTTCTCTCCATCCCAAGAAGCAAACACTTGTGTGAACTGTGCATTGATTCTTACATACTTGCTTATTGCATTTGTTATATTACTTTATATTGACACTATCCATGAGATATACATGTTATAAGTTGAAAGCAACCGCTGAAACTTAATCTTCCTTTATGTTGCTTCAATACCTTTACTTTGATTTATTGCTTTATGAGTTAACTCTTATGCAAGACTTATTGATGCCTGTCTTGAAAGTGCTATTCATGAAAAGTCTTTGCTTTATGATTCAGTTGTTTACTCATGTCATTACCATTGTTTTGATCGCTGCATTCATTACATAAGTTTACAATATGATCAAGTTTATGATGGCATGTCACTTCAGAAATTATCTTTGTTATCGTTTTACCCGCTCGGGACGAGCGAGAACTAAGCTTGGGGATGCCGATACGTCTCCAACGTATCGATAATTTCTTATGTTCCATGCTACTTTATTGATGATATCTACATGTTTTATGCACACTTTATGTCATATTCGTGCATTTTCCGGAACTAACCTATTAACAAGATGCCGAAGTGCCGGTTCTCGTTTTCTGCTGTTTTTGGTTTCGAAATCCTAGTAAGGAAATATTCTCGGAATTGGACGAAATCAACGCCCGGGTTCCTATTTTGCCGGAAGCATCCGGAACACCCGAGAGCCGCCGGAGGAGGGCCTGTGGGCCCCATATGATAGGGTGGCGCGGCCGGGCCCTGGCCGCGCCGGCCTATGGTGTGGTGGCCCCGGGCCCCCTCCGAGGCTCCCCTTTCGCCTATTTAAAGGTCCCGACACCGAAAACCCTTACGGAGGAAGCCACGGTACGCGAAACCTTCCGAGCCGCCGCCATCGCGAAGCCAAGATCCGGGGACAGGAGTCTCTGTTCCGGCACCTGCCGGGACGGGGAAGTGCCCCGGAAGGCTTCTCCATCGACACCGCTGCCATCTCCACCGCTATCTTCATCACCGCTGTCTGCTCCCATGAGGAGGGAGTAGTTCTCCATCGAGGCTCGGGGCTCGTACCGGTAGCTATGTGGTTCATCTCTCTCCTATGTACTTCAATACAATAATCTCATGAGCTGCCTTACATGATTGAGATTCATATGATGATGCTTGTAATCTAGATGTCATTCTGCTAGTCAAGTGAGTTTTACTTATGTGATCTCCGGAGACTCCTTGTCCCACGTGTGTAAAGGTGACGAGTGTGTGCACCGTGTGGGTCTCTTAGGCTATATTTCACGAGAATACTTATTCACTGTTATGAATGGCATAGTGAAGTGCTTATTTATATCTCTTTATGATTGCAATGTGTTTTGTATCACAATTTATCTATGTGCTACTCTAGTGATGTTATTAAAGTAGTTTTATTCCTCCTACACGGTGTAATGGTGATAGTGTGTGCACTCGTGTTAGTACTTGGTTTATGCTATGATCATGATCTCTTGTAGATTGCGAAGTTAACTATTGCTATGATAGTATTGATGTGTATTATTCCTCCTACATAAGCATGAAGGTGACGAGTGTGCATGCTATGTTAGTACTTGGTTTAGTCGTATCGATCTTTCATGCACTCTAAGGTTATTTAAATATGAACATTGAATTGTGGAGCTTGTTAACTCCGGCATTGAGGGTTCGTGTAATCCTACGCAATGTGTTCATCATCCAACAAGAGAGTGTAGAGTATGCATTTATCTATTCTGTTATGTGATCAATGTTGAGAGTGTCCACTAGTGAAAGTCTAATCCCTAGGCCTTGTTCCTAAATATCGCTATCGCTGCTTGTTACTTGTTTTACTTGCGTTACTACTCGCTGAGTTACTACTGCTTGTTTACTTCCTACAATATTACTACCATCAACCGCATGCCGGTAAGCTATTTTCCGGCGCCGTACTACTGCTCATATTCATTCATACCACTTGTATTTCACTATCTCTTCGCCGAACTAGTACACCTATTAGGTGTGTTGGGGACACAAGAGACTTCTTGCTTTGTGGTTGCGGGGTTGCATGAGAGGGATATCTTTGACCTCTTCCTCCACGAGTTCGATAAACCTTGGGTAATCCACTTAAGGGAAACTTGCTGCTGTTCTACAAACCTCTGCTCTTGGAGGCCCAACACTGTCTACAAGAATAGAAGCACCCGTAGACATCAGCCGGCCACCTTCAGATTTATTTGCGTGAACGGACAACCTTTTGAGGGTAGGGAGGTCTTCCTTCTTACTTTACTAGTAGTAGGCATGTCGAAGTGCTTGTCGAATTCCTCCTCGATCTTCGGGTCACCGTTCTTGTCCAAGTCTTCCTCGTTGGCGTCTCGATCCTTGCATTCCTATGATGCTCCTCTTGCCCCTCCTCACGACAACACGGCTATGCCTCGACGGTTCGGTGATGTAGAAATATTGGTCAACTTGGCTACCGAGTACCCATGGCTCATTTTTCGCGCATGCGTTCTCCGATTTGGCATCGGGTATAACCATGGTAGTGAAATATCGGCCTTCTTTTTTGACCTTCTTGGCCCATCTCACACGAAACATTGGCACCGTCTTTCCACAGTAATTGAGCTCCCATATCTCATCGATCCTTCCAAAGAATCTTTCCTTGACATTAGTCTCGTCATCGGCGTATGACAGCATAGTTACTCCTGATGTTTGATTTTCACTATTTCTGTTCTTTTCCTCGGTGTAGAATCTGTAACTGTTGATGTCGTACCCCTGATAGGTCCTTACATTATGCCCGGGGCCCTATGATAAGATGTATATGAGTTTTTCATCTTCGGTAGAAGGCCTTTTTCTCTGTGCTTGAAGCATTTGAGTTTGCTTGAACCAACGCGTGAAGCTGGAGTTGTGCTCTTTGGTTACGTCTCCCATCTTCCTCGGCCGGCCCATATCGATGTAATTCTGCTCGATCATGCTTTTGTGCTCTTGCACCAAAGGTTCGATCAATTTTAAGTGTTGTAGCGCGACCCGGTGAGCCCTTTCAAAGTCGTCGCGTCGATTGAGAATGCCGACATGGACTGAGCGGTAGCGCTCGCGGTGACCGCCTCCAGCGAGCCTGCCGAGGTGCGTCCTAGGGGGTAGACCAACATGATCCTCGTCGTCCTCGGTGCTTTGATAATTCTGGCAGAAGGAGATGCACTCGTAGGTTAGAAACCTCTTGGCCATGCTTGCGTCTGGACGGGCCCTGTTGCGAACGTATCCTTTCATGACACCATTCTGCCTTTCGAAAGGCATCATGTTGTGGAGGAACGTCGGGCCGAGCTGCCTGATGTGATCAACGACATGGAGAAGGAGATGGACGCATATATCACAGAATGCGGGCGGGAAGTAAATCTCGAGCTCACATAGTATCACCACGATCTCATCCTATAGCATCTTGAGCTGCCTCGCGCCGATCGACTTCCTGGTGATATCGTCAAAAAAGTTGCAAAGGCCAAACAACGTATCACGGACGTGCTCGTCCATTATCCCTCGAATCGCAATGGGAAGTATCTGCGTCATGAGCATGTGACAATCGTGAGACTTCATCCCGGTGAACCTCTTCTTCGCTACGTCCAGATATCTGCTTATATTCCCCCAGTAACCGTGAGGAACTTTCACTCCTAGGAGGCACCTGAAAAACTGCTCGAGCTCCTCCGGACTCGTTGTGAAGCTGGCAGCGGGAAGCACCACCGCGTTCTTCTTAGCCCTTTTGCGGATACGTTGAGTCCCTTCCGTCTGATCATCATCATCATCATCGTCGTTGTCATCATCAGTATCGGGGGCTTGAAGATCTTTCCTGATGCCAAAATGTTTCAGATCGTATCTTGCTTTCGGCCCATCCTTGGACTTTTCCGAGTTGCAAAGAGTGCCAAGCAGACTCTCGGTAACTTTCTTCGTAATGTGCATGACATCGAGGCTGTGGGGCGTGTGGGGCGTGTGGAGGACCTTCCAGTACTCCAAGTCGTGGAAAACATACCTCGCTTTCCATACACCGAGCAGCGGCTCTGGCTTCGGTCGCTTCTTTCCTGGCGCTGGGCACTCCTTCCAATTTTTCAGAAGATCATCAATTTCTGCGCCGCTCCTTGGGCGCGGGGGTCCATCGGGCTCATCTTTACCATTGAACAGATCACCGCGTTTTCTCCATGGGTGATCCAAGCGAAGCCACCTTCGAGCACCTGGGTACACAGTTTTCTAGGACCCGGGATCCCTTGGTAGCTGTAGATGCGGGGTCTCGTCCATGCACTTCACACAGCCGCAGAATCCATGGCCGACCTGGGCAGATACATATGCGTAACCAGGATAGTCTGTGACCGTCGTGATAAACGCGGCTCTCATATCGAAATAAGTTTTAGTGTAGGCGTCCCACTTACAAGGTGGCATCTTCCACAACGTGTCTAGCTCCTCTTTCAGTAGCCCGAGATACAAATGCATGTCGACACCTGGTTGTTTTGGCCCATGAATGAGAATACTCAGGTGTATGTACCTTTGCTTGGTGCACAACCACGGGTGTAGGTTGTAAGGCCATACAAACACAGGCCAGGTGCTATGTGTGCTACTCTGGTTGCCGAACGGATTGAGTCCATCGGTGCTCATACCCAGCCTGATGTTCCTTGCGTCGCCCCCGAACCTAGGGAAGGCGATGTCCAATGCTTCCCACTGGCCAGCGTCTGAAGGGTGTGTCAGCATATAGCCCATCTCCGGATCTTCTTTGGGCTTCTTCCTTTCCGCGTGCCATTGCATGAGCTTTGCTTCCTTAGGGTCTACGAAATACTGATGCAGACGGGGAGTGATAGGAAAGTACCATACCACTTTTCGAGGTACCCTCTTGTTCCCAACCTTGTACCGTCCGTGGACGCACACCGGACATGTGGTTCTGTCCTTGTACTCACCCCTATAAATCACGCAATAATTGATGCAGGCGTGGTATTTTACGTGCGGTAGGTCAAGAGGGCATACGACTTTCTTGGCCTCCTCGATACTACTTGGAAATGTGTTCCCCTCCGAGAGACGATCGTGCCAAAATTTCAAGTTCACTTGTTCTGCGTCTTCATTTGCAGATAATCAAGCGTTACATGCAAGCGCGTATCCTGCGGACGGCACCCAGGAAAGTGATACGTCTCCAACGTATCTATAATTTCTTATGTTCCATGCTAGTTTTATGACAATACCAACATGTTTTAGTCATACTTTATAATGTGTTTATGCATTTTCAGGAACTAACCTATTAACAAGATGCCGAAGTGCCAGTTCCTGTTTTCTGCTGTTTTTGGTTCCAGAACTCCTACACAGGAAATATTCTCGGAATTGGACGAAACAAAAGCCGAACCTCTTATTTTGCCGAGACGGACATAGGGAGCCGGAGAGGGGCCAGAGGGGGGCCCAGGGGGCCCCACCCCACATGGCGGCGCGGCCAAGGGGGGCCCTATGGTGTGGGTCCCTCGGGACCCCTCCGAGGCCGCCCTTCCGCCTATAAAGTCTACCCGTCGCGAAAACCCTAAAACAATAAGCCACGGGACAAGAAAAGTTACGCAACCGCCGCCATCGCGAAGTCAAGTTCGGGGGACAGAATTCTCTGTTCCGGCACGCCGCCGGGACGGGGAATTGCCCCCGGAATCCATCTCCATCGACACCACCGCCATCTTCATCACCGTTGCTGTCTCCCATGATGAGGAGGGAGTAGTTCTCTCCCGAGGCTAAGGGCTCTACCGGTAGCTATGTGGTTCATCTCTCTCTCCCATGGTGTGATATTTATGTGATCATGAGCTTTGTATCACTATTAATATATGTGCTACTCTAGTGATGTTATTAAAGTAGTCTATTCCTCCTCCATGATGTAAAGGTGACAGTGTGTGCATCATGTAGTACTTGGCATAGGTTATGATTGTAATCTCTTGTAGATTATGAAGTTAACTATTACTATGATAGTATTGATGTGATCTATTCCCCCTTTCATAGCTATTGGTGACAGTGTGTATGCTATGTTAGTACTCGGTCTAAATTGCAACAGTCTATTATGCACTCTAGAGGTTACTTAAATATGAACTCCGGATGTTGTGGAGCTTGTTTACTCCGGCTTGAGGGAGCTTTTGTAGCCCTACACAATGAATGGTGTTTGTTATCCAACAAGAGAGTGTTTGAAAGTAGCACAAGTGAGGAGAAGTTATTTATTTATTATGTGATCAATGTTGAGAGTGTCCACTAGTGAAAGTATGATCCCTAGGCCTTGTTTCTAAGCATTGAAACACCGTTTCCAACAAGTTCTGTTACATGTTTGATTTCTGCCATCTTTATTTCAGATTGCAATTGTTACTTACAATCATCCATATTACTTGTATTTCACTATCTCTTCGCCGAACTAGTGCACCTATACATCTGACAAGTGTATTAGGTGTGTTGGGGACACAAGAGACTTCTTGTATCTTAATTGCGGTGGTTGCTTGAGAGGAATATCTTTGACCTCTACCTCCCTGAGTTCGATAAACCTTGGGTGATTCACTTAAGGGAAACTTGCTGCTGTTCTACAAACCTCTGCTCTTGGAGGCCCAACACTGTCTACCGGAATAGAAGCGTGAGTAGACATCAAGTTATTTTCTGGCATCGTTGCCAGGGAGGTAAGGTAAAAGGTATTCACATCCTCCGACTACTAAGCTATTTCCTAGCACTGTTGCCGGTGTGTGAGTGCTCGAAGCTATCTCCTTTAGATTCTGCAATTTTATCTTTTTGTCTCTTGTTTTTATTTTCACTAGTTAGGCATAATGGAAAACAACAAAAATTTTGGTGAGCTTCTTAATCTTCTTCCTGAGTTAGAATTGTTTGATGCGAAAATTAAAAAACCTATGGAACCTTATTTGCATGCTAGTAGCAATATTATTAGTATGAACGCAATTACTGCTAAAGACTAAGCTTGGGGAAGCTAGTTTTTATGATCTTTCTAGCTTCCCAGTTTTAGGGGAGAAAATTTGCTCTGATAATACTTTATCTCCCGTATGCGATAACTCTAATGATGCTTGTGATATTTTAAATCCACCTCACTGAAAATATTCCTTTCAAGATACCTATGAAAATTATTGAACTTGTTGTGGATAACCGCTATGAAGGGGATGGAACTGTCCGTCCTGGAGATCATTTACTGTTCTTACATGAATTATGCGGGTTATTCAAGTGTGCAGGTATTTCTATGGATAAAGTTGGGAAGAAATTATTCTCTATGTCGCTGTCTGGTAAAGCGGCGCATTGGTATAAACTGCTGAAGGATGGGCATTCTCTTGATTGGAAGGATATTGTGCCTCTATTTTATTCTAAATTCTATCCTCCAAGTGAAATTCACAAAGACCGAAACCGTATATATAATTTCTGGCCTCATGATGGAGAGAGTATTGCCCAAGCATGGGAGAGATTGAAGACTTCAATGCTCAAATGCCCCATTCATGAGCTTCCTGGTAATGTTATCATTGATAATTTTTATGCAAGACTTTCTTTTCCAGATAAAACCTTCACTAGTAGGAAAACCATTATAGGTAGAAATGACATCTGTGGCGCACCTAAAAAATATGCTCCACAAAAATTATTTCTGTGGCGCACCAAAAATATGCGCCACAGAAAGTCCACATTCTGTGGCGCATGGATGGACCGGTGCGCCACGGAATGTCGACTTTCGTGGCGCATGTGGCTGGATGCGCCACATAATTTCCATGGGCCGACGCGGGGTCCAGCACTGCACATGGGCGAAGAGAATTATGTGGCGCATGGTGGCATGTGCGCCACAGAAGTTCAAAATTCTGTGGCGCATGGTGGCATGTGCGCCACAGAAGGTTCATATTTCTGTGGCGCACCAAAAATATGCGCCACAGAATTCTGCTTGATTTTTTCTCCCCATGCAACTCCACCCCCCCCCCCCCCCCGTGGATCGCCTTTTTTACCTTTGTAAAAAATAAAAGAAATAGATAGAAATTTCAAAAAATAAAATCCTTCGAGATTCCCATATATTATGTCATCTAGCACCACTGAAATTTAACAAACATGAATTTTGACTTTTTTTGCAAAATTGCGTGGGAAAATCATCAAACTGGATTTCTGGTTGCATACGAACTCGAAAAAAATGCACAATATATCAAAATGTTCCCACGAAAATTCTACATTCGAATTCACCCGGGCATGCCCGGTTGGACAATTTTTAGAATCGCCAAATTCGAAAAGAGTAAAAAGTTACGGCCAGTTAAAGATTTTTTCCTGCAAAATACAAAAAAAGAAGAAAAAAAATTCTGTGGCGCATCTTGTCCCCATGCGCCACAGAAGTTTTGGCCGAAATTTTGAAATTCGGAGGCGCCACCACCACCTCCTACTACTCCACTTCTCCTCCACCACCTCCTCTCACTTCTCCATCTCCTCTCCTCACTTCTCCTCCTCCACCACCACCACCACCACCACCTCATCCCTTCTTCTCCACCACCTCCACCACCACCACCACCTCCTCCATTCTTCTCCGGCGACCACCACCACCTCCTCCGGCGACCGGCGACCACCACCACCACCACCACCACCTCCGGCCACCACCATCACCACCACCACCACCACCTCCTCCTCCTCCTCCGGCCACCACCATCATCACCACCACCACCACCTCCTCCTCCTCCTCCTCCGGCCAACACCACCACCACCACCACCTCCTCCTCCACCATCTCCTCCTCCACCACCACCACCACCACCACCACCACCACCTCCGGCTGGCCTCCTCCTCCTCCTCCTCCACCCACCACCACCACCACCACCACCTCCGGCCGGCCTCCTCCTCCTCCTCCACCCACCCACCCACCCACCCACCCACCACCACCACCTTCCAGCGAGATTCGAAAAAATCGGCGAAATTCCGGCGGCCCCAGATCTAGATCTGGCCGCCACTTTTTTTTGAAATTCGAAAAAAAATTCTGTGGCGCATATTGGCATGGTGCGCCACAGAAGTTTCAAAATTCTATGGCGCACGTACATATGCGCCACAGAAGTTTCAATACTAGTCGCATGGTAACTGTGGCGACCTGGATATGCGCCACAGAATTTGATTTTGGTGCGCCACAGATAGCCTTTTTTCCACTAGTGCTTGCTGCATACTGCTTGTTCTAGATCATTCACGCACAACAAAGAAGTGTTTAAATGGGACCTTCTTGATCGGATTCAGGAGAATACTGAAGGATGGGAGAATGACAAAGGTAGAGAGTCAGGTATAAATTATGATTATGAATGCATTGAAACTTTTATGGATACTGATAAATTTCGAAATATGAGTGCTACTTATGGTCTTGACTCTCAAGTTATTGCAAATTTTTATAAAGCTTTTGCCTCTCATTTTGAATTGCCTAGGAAGAATTTTGATAAGTATCATGAACCTTTTAAAGACACTTGCATGAAGGATGAAACTGTTATTAATGATTGCAATGAACATGTTCAAACTTCGAAAATGCTATTTCCTATAAGCATGTTAATTTTTGTGGAGTTCATAGACCTTGTGAAAAGAATAAAACTGAAGAAGAATATTGTATCCATCACAGGAATGAAAAAACTAGAAAGTGGTCTAGGGCTCTAGATGATCTTGGTAAAAAAGTTTGTGCCCTCTATCCTTTTATTTGTGAACTTTGCCATAGAGTGGGTCATTTTAATTTTTAATGCTTCTCCAATGATAATTCGAACCTCATGAGTGCGGCAAATTTGTACTGTGATAACATGATCACTGATAATCAGCATGATGAACTTACTTTATTTTTGGAGTGTGAAGAGTTATTGAGAAAAACTTCTTTGGTGGATATGAGTGCTCTTGATATTAATAGTGTCCTGCATGGGTGTCTTTCTTATTGCATTGATAATTGCCACACAAATACTTACATACAAAATATTTTAGAATATGAAACTTTGCCAAAATATGATAGGACCACTGTGTGTTTCGAACTTATTAATGAAAAGGAGGAATCCTCCCAAGTTTCTTCTATTGTTTCTGGAAATAAATCAGGTTATGTGGAGAAGCCTCCCTTCAAGCCTCTTCCTCCTAAAGAAGGGAACGAGGAGAAGGAGAAGAAGAAGGGAACGAAGAAGAGGAAGAAGAGGGGGAATAAGAAGAAAGAGGTAACGACATATCCCCGCGTGTATGAGATAACGATAGGTAACCGTAAGTATGTTGCTCCTAATGATTATTATGATAATAAATCTGAGTACAATGATCTTTCTATGCCCTTTATCCATATTAGTGATCATGATTTGGAAGAGCACACTACCTTTTATTTTGGAAATCTCTTTGGTATCAATTATGAAAGTAATGATGTTAGCACTATTCATGTTCCCACAAACGATGATATTGAAAGCTCTAAGCTTGGGGATGTTGTGCTTGAAGATCCTATATTTGAGACCTTTACTTTTAGTGAAAATGATGATATTATATATTCTGGTTTAGATAATCGTTATAGAGATGGATATGACACAGGTTATAACTATCCTTATGAAACTTGTCATAGTTATGATGGGATTGCCAAAAACCATTTCCTTAGTATGCAACTTGTTTACCATGTTCAAATTCTTGATAATTATCCTGCTCCAATTACTATTAATGAGAAGAGTTTTTCTTATGCCAAAAATAATGATACTTTTATGCATATGAACCATGATAAAAATGTTTTAAGTGATGGTTATATTGTGGATTTCATCAATGATGCTACTGAAAGTTATTATGAGAGAGGGAAACATGGTTATATGCATCTTAATAATATTAAGTTTTCCCTCTTTATGTTGAGAATTTTGAAGTTACTCGTGTTTTGTCTTCCTATGCTTGTCACTTTGTTCTTTATGAATTTATTTGTGTACAAGATTTCTATGCATAGGAAGCGGGTTAGGCTTAAATGTGTTTTGAATTTGCTTTTTGATGCTCTCTTTTGCTTCAACTCTTATTTCTTGCGAGAGCATCATTGAAATTACTGAGCCCATATTAATGGCTATAAAGAAAGCACTTCTTCGGAGATAACCCATGGTTTTATTTTGCTACTGTTTTGTTATGTCTTGGAAGTTTTTACTACTATAGCAACCTCTCATTATCATGTTGTTGTGCCAAGTAAAGTCTCTAATAGAAGGTTGATACTAGATTTGGATTTCTGCGCAGAAACAGATTTTCTGTCTGTCACGAATTCGCGTCCTTCTCTCTGTAGAAGAATAAAAAAAATCAGAGAAAATTCATGCATGATCCTCAGATATTTACGCAAGTTTCATTAGTTTTGAGTTTTTCCATCTGAGCAAGTTAAGTGCCTCAGAAAAATTCGTCTTTACGGACTGTTCTGTTTTGACAGATTCTGTCTTTTATTTCGCATTGCCTCTTTTACTGTGTTTGATTGGATTTCTTTGCTCCATTAAATTTCAGTATCTTTGAGTAATGTCCAGAAGTGTTGGTAATGATTGTGTCCTTGCTAAACATGTGAATTTTTATTATGCACTAACCCTCTTATGAGTTTGCTTTAAGTTTGGTGTGGAGGAAGTTTTCAAGGGTCAAGAGAAGAGGATGATATAATATGATCAAGAAGAGTGAAAAGTCTAAGCTTGGGAATGCCCCCGTGGTTCATCCCTGCATATTTTAAGAAGACTCAAGAATCTAAGCTTGGGGATGCCCAAGGCATCCCCTTCTTCATCGACAACTTATCAGGTCACTTCTAGTGAAACTATATTTTTATTCCGTCACATCTTATGTACTTTACTTGGAGCGTTTGTTTGTTTTTATTTTTGTTTATATTTGAATAAATTCGGATCCCAACAATCCTTGTATTGGAGAGAGACACGCTCCGCTTTTTCGTATTGAACACTGGTGTTCTTAGCTTTACTTTAATGTTCATGGCAAAGGCTGAAAATTGCTTCGTTGATTGCTATTTGGTTGGAAACGGAAAATGCTTCATGTGGTAAATGGTATATTATCTTGAATAATTTGATACTTGGCAATTGTTTTGAGCTCTCATAGATCATGTTTAAGCTCTTTCATCATGTAGTTTAAACCTATTAGTGGAGAACTACCGTAGAGCTTGTTGAAATTTGGTTTGCATGATTGGTCTCTCTAAGGTGTAGATATTTTTTGGTAAAAGTGTTTGAACAACAAGGAAGACAGTGTAGAGTCTTATAATGCTTGCAATATGTTCTTGTGTAAGTTTTCATGTACCTGTTCATACTTGTGTTTGCTTCAAACAACCTTGCTAGCCAAAGCCTTGTACTGAGAGAAAATGCTTCTCGTGCATCCAAACACCTTGAGCCAAAACTCATGCCATTTGTGTCCACCATAACTACCTATATGTGGTATTTTTCTGCCATTCCAAAGTAAATTGCTTGCGTGCTACCTTTAAAATTTCATTCCTTTGCCTTTACAATACATAGCTCATGGGAAAATAGCTTAAAAACTATTGTGGTGATGAATATGTTGCTATGTATCTTAGTTCTTATAAGTTGCTTGTTGAGCGGTAACAATTTTTCTAGGGACGCCATGTTTCTGGGTACAGGCGGCATAGAGGTACCCCTTTGTGACACTTGGTTGAAACATATGTAATGCAATGATAATCCATGGAAATCCGAGCTAATTAGGACAAGGTGCGGACACTATTGGTATTCGATGCATGAGGCTTGCAACTTATAAGAGGTTTTATGCATAACACATATGAATTATTACTACCGTTGACAAAATTGTTTCTATGTTTTCAAAATAAAAGCTCTAGCACATGAGTAATCCATGCTTCCCTCTGTGAAGGGCCTTTCTTTTACTTTATGTTGAGTCAGTTTACCTACTTCTTTCTATCTTAGAAGCAAACACTTGTGTCAACTGTGTGCATTGATTCTTACATGTTTACTTATTGCACTTGTTATATTACTTTATATTGACAATTATCCATGAGATATACATGTTACAAGTTGAAAGCAATTGCTGAAACTTAATCATCCTTTGTGTTGCTTCGAAACCTCTTACTTTGAATCTATTGCTTTATGAGTTAGCTCTTATGCAAGTCTTTTTTATGCTTGTCTTGAAAGTACTATTCATGAAAAGTTTTTGCTATATGATTCAGTTGTTTAGTCATTATCTCTTTGTTAGCAAATCATTGCTTCGAATCACTTCATTCATCTCATATGCTTTACAATAATGTTGATCAAGATTGTGTTGGTAGCATGTCACTTCAGAAATTATTGTTTTGTTTATCGTTTACCTACTCGAGGGCGAGTAGGAACTAAGCTTGGGGATGCTTGATACGTCTCCAACGTATCTATAATTTCTTATGTTCCATGCTAGTTTTATGACAATACCAACATGTTTTAGTCATACTTTATAATGTTTTTATGCATTTTCTGGAACTAACCTATTAACAACATGCCGAAGTGCCAGTTCCTGTTTTCTGCTGTTTTTGGTTCCAGAAATCCTACACAGGAAATATTCTCAGAATTGGACGAAACAAAAGCCGAACCTCTTATTTTGCTGAGACGGACACAGGGAGCCGGAGAGGGGCCAGAGGGGGGCCCAGGGGGCCCCACCCCACATGGCGGCGCGGCCAAGGGGGGAGGCGCCCCCCTATGGTGTGGGTCCCTCGGGACCCCTCCGAGGCCGCCCTTTCCGCCTATAAAGTCTTCCCGTCGCGAAAACCCTAAAACAATATGCCACGGGACGAGAAAAGTTACGCAACCGCCGCCATCGTGAAGTCAAGTTCGGGGGACAGAAGTCTCTGTTCCGGCACGCCGCCGGGATGGGGAATTGCCCCCGGAATCCATCTCCATCGACACCACCGCCATCTTCATCACCGTTGCTGTCTCCCATGATGAGGAGGGAGTAGTTTTCCCCCGAGGCTAAGGGCTCTACCGGTAGCTATGTGGTTCATCTCTCTCTCCCATGGTGTGATCTTTATGTGATCATGAGCTTTGTATCACTATTAATCTATGTGCTACTCTAGTGATGTTATTAAAGTAGTCTATTCCTCCTCCATGATGTAAAGGTGACAGTGTATCCATCATGTAGTACTTGGCGTAGGTTATGATTGTAATCTCTTGTAGATTATGAAGTTAACTATTACTATGATAGTATTGATGTGATCTATTCCCCCTTTCATAGCTATTGGTGACAGTGTGTATGCTATGTTAGTACTCGGTCTAAATTGCAACGGTCTATTATGCTCTCTAGAGGTTACTTAAATATGAACTCTGGATGTTGTGGAGCTTGTTTACTCCGGCTTGAGGGAGCTCTTGTAGCCCTACACAATGAATGGTGTTTGTTATCCAACAAGAGAGTGTTTGAAAGTAGCACAAGTGAGGAGAAGTTATTTATTTATTATGTGATCAATGTTGAGAGTGTCCACTAGTGAAAGTATGATCCCTAGGCCTTGTTTCTAAGCATTGAAACACCGTTTCCAACAAGTTCTGTTACATGTTTGCTTTCTGCCATCTTTATTTCAGATTGCAATTGTTACTTACAATCATCCATATTACTTGTATTTCACTATCTCTTCGCCGAACTAATGCACCTATACATCTGACAAGTGTATTAGGTGTGTTGGGGACACAAGAGACTTCTTGTATCTTAATTGCAGGGTTGCTTGAGAGGAATATCTTTGACCTCTACCTCCCTAATTTCGATAAACCTTGGGTGATTCACTTAAGGGAAACTTGCTGCTGTTCTACAAACCTCTGCTCTTGGAGGCCCAACACTGTTTACAACAATAGAAGCGTGAGTAGACATCAGAAAGATCGGAGTCATCCCGTCTTTCTCCATTTGCGACAGCTTGGCTCTCTCTCTGGCTGCAGCTCTGTCGTTGCTCATATCCTGGAGGAGCAGATCTTGAACATGAGAGTCCCGCAAGGCCGAAATTAGCGGGCTCGTGCCAGAATCTTATTCTTCATCATGATGATCTTCTCCGTCGGCATCTTCTTCTTCATGATGGTCTTCTCTGCCGACTTCTTCTTCATGATGATAGTCTCCGCCGACATGTAGTTCTTTGTCGTCTCGCTCGCCACAGTCTTCATGCGCACCATTTGTTGGGGCCGGCCACGCCTGGTTGTCTTGCATGAAACCGCGCCTCAGCAGGCGCTCCTCCAGTTGTCCGGAATCAGGGTTGATCCAGCGCTCGAGTTTGCATGATCGACACGGACATCTTATCTGGCGCTTATTGTTCCGAATCATGTCCTCCTTCGCGTCTATCTTGTATCTAGAGATTCGAGCGGAACTCATCGAGAGGACCATGCTTGCCTGCCAATGGTATACATAGAACAGGAAATTAGAACCGCAACACATGCACACACATCCATGGGCCGTACCTCTCCTAAAGGTATACATGGAGCGGAAAAATTCGGCATGACCTCTCCTAAAGGTAGGACGTATGGGTAGTACACAAATTTTCCGAAACGGAAATGAATCAACGTTTCGGCAAACATCCATGCACCACACCGGCACACACACAAGCGCTTCACCTGCAACAAGCATCCATACACACCGACGGACACACAAAATTGATATGCATGTGCATGTCTCCTCCAACTACTCACCTTGTAGATTCGATACCGAGACGAGACCGCGATCGATGAGTTGGAGAGGAGGAGAGAGTATGGAGAGCTTTCTCCTCAACACCAATTATGTATCAACCAAAATAAGTGCAATAAGTACCCAAACAAGTGAAAAAGTATGGCCAAAATGGGATGAGAGAGAAGGGGGGACGAGCTAGATGGAGGAGGAAGAAGAATGGCTTGGGTAGTGTGGTAGGTGGGAGGTTAGCACTTTTGTAGATCTGGTTCGCTAATTCTGTGGCGCACCATACACAGTGCGCCACAGAATACCTTATTTTTGTGGCGCACCAAGGCCAGTGTGCCACATAATACCTTATTTATGTGGCGCACCAAGACTAGTGCACCACATAATCACTCATTTCTGTAGCGCATGTGGCGCAGTGCGCCACAGAAATAGCTAAACCAATGATTGGGGGTGGCAGGGTGTGGGCCCCACCTTATTTCTGTGGCGCATGGATTTGTGGTGCGCCACAGAAATTGTTTATGTAACGCATATGTAGCTGGTGCTCCACAGAAATAAGATCTCATCTATAAGGCTTTTCCTACTAGTGTGTTTGAATGACACAATCTATTCTAAGGTCTTCCTGTTTGTTTTAGTATTGTTAGTGTGATGTTGCTTCGGCTTTCTAATCTGATGAGTCACGAAATTATACCCTATATAAAAGTTAAACACTTTCACGCACCTATTAGCGATCTGAGCACTGGTGATGGCCTATTTATCCTCTCGCTAATCCTGCCATCGTGCGACGCGTGGATTCATTTTTTTCCGATTTATTCAGCTGATCTATTCTTTTACGTTTCCTTATTTTTTGCCAGAGAGGTTACCGGCAACCGGCTTATTTCGTTTGTACCATGGAATTGGTTCCGGTAATTGCATGCTCGCTGTTAACAGCGGTGGGTTCTGACCCCACTGGCAAGACTTCCGTGTCCGGTCACCGCATGAGGAAGTTTCTGGGCGTGAAACCAACCTAGCATCGCCCCCTCTCTTGGAGCTCGATCGCCATCGTCTGATCCGATCCCCTCGCCATGGCACAAAACGATGGCAAGCCGGCCGCACCGTTGCCGTTGCCCTGAGCGGCCGCCATGGATCCCCTCGTGTTCGTGGTGCCTGATAGAGGGCCGATGAACGGGTCGAAGGAGAATCTCGAACTGGAGATGCAGATAGAAGGGGAGGAGTTAGAGGAGGAGGGGGAAGAAGAGGATATGGAGCTGGCCTCTGTTGTTTCTTCTTCCTTCAGTCCTGCAACTCCCAGTCCCACTGTGAGCCCTGTCCCTGCAACTCTCTCTCTCACCTTGACCCGGAGATCAGGCCGGGTAAACGTCTGGTTGTTGATGATTCTGCTGGTATGGAGTTTCTTCTTCTCTTAATTATTCTACTTACTTTTGTACCTTTTAGTTTGCTTACAAGTGTGTCCTTTTTATTTGGGAGCTCTTTCGGGATGCTGTCAGGTTATTTTGTCTTGGATGTGACTTATTCTTTCGTTTGGCAATTTGTGCATTGTTTTTGTCTTTCCTGACTTGGGTTCTTTTTGCAGGTTCTGATGCAGATCATATTTTGCTGTTGTGCGCTCGCCGTTTTAGATCGACAGATATGTGCGGCTCTGAAACTACTTTCTGCAAATATCGGTGAATTGTGCAGCAAAACTATGAAAATGTTGTCTTCCTATTGAAAATGGATATTTGATGATGTCATATCCTCCATCTCATAACTCATGCTAATTGCAGAGATGGAGTTAGGGAATAAAGTTCACTAAGAGCATGTCTAACAGGCCCCTTATAACCCGCCCACCCCGTAAAATTCCGGCGGGATACGGGGCAGGCGCGGTTTGGGCCGTCTAGCAGGCCCCGTATTCGGGCCGACCCGTTTCGGCGGAATACGGGGCCCAGGAAATCCACCCCCCCGCCCCCTACTTATACCGGGCGAAGGTGAGAGTGAGAGGTTAACCCCTCACTCGCAACCCTAGCTCCGCCGTGCGCTGCCGCCTCCCCAGTTAGCTCCGGCGAGAAATCCCGCCCACCCCAGCTCCGCATTTCACCCCAGCTCCGGCATGGACGCACGCCGCCGCAGTACCGCCTCGCCGGCGAGCGGATCGAAGCGATCCCGCTCGCCGGACACCATCGAGGATGCGTGGCGTCTCCAATGCAAGCGTTCCACCGCCGGGAGCCGCCGTGCTGCCTGCGCAGTACGCCGGCGCCACGCACGTCCCGCCGAAGCTCCGTGAGTTCGCGCCGGGCGGGCGCTGGTACAAGGAGGAGCCGCCGCTCAAGCCGATGAGCGGCCCCGACTTCGACAAGTGGCGCGCCGAGTGGGAGCGCCACCGCCGGGCGAAGGCGGCATAAGACGCGGGCATCGGGAGCACCAGCAGCGGAGGAGCTCCGCTCGCCGGCGAGGAGGAGGACCCCCTCTTCTTGAAGGCGATAGAAGAGTCCCTCAAGGACAACGCCGAGAAGAAGATGGCGGAGGAAGAAGATTTGGCGGCGGCCATCGCCGCCGTGAAGGAGGCGCAGTTGCGGGAGGCGGAGGCGGACGCGTACATCGTCGACCTCTCCGACTAGAAGTCGCGATCCATTTAGGATCGCGCAATTCAGTATGTATTTACATTGATCCGTATGTATGATCGACTATCTATGAACTATGAATATGAACAAGTTTCCGGGGTTTTAAATTTGGGATTTCTATTTTCGTGTCCTCGGGTCCTTAGTTGTACTCAGTTTTCCCCAGCCCCTTAGTTTTTCCTCAGTTTTCCCCAAGCCTTTGTCTGAAACCCGCAGAAGGAGCTCAGACGGAAGGAATCCGTTTATTTGAACGTTCTGTGCTGACGCGTTGCGCCGCGTCGTCTGTGGGGCCGCGCCGTGTGGGGTTGGTAGGAACGGACCGCGTGGGACAACACGAGACCGTGTTTGGTTGTACGTGAGAGCTAGGTTTTGTCTCTCTCGGCCCAAATTGGCATTTTTAAGAGCACCTTTTCCCCTCTTTCTCTCTCTGTCTTTTTCACCAAATTAGTATCAAATCTAGAGAAGCTTCTATTTCTGTCTTTCTTCAATTATTTATGCCTTTTGGCCCTCATTTTTTGCCCAATATGGCAGCAAATCTAGTAGCAAATCTAGAAGCTAGTATATGATAAATTCACAGCAGCATAATCAGAAAACTAAGTATAATACATAAACTGCATACAACAGCCAAAAGCAGCCAATAACGTTGTTAATGTTCACGACAAACTAAGCTAAAAAATATACAAGACGCATGCAATGTATGGACAACAAGAAGATTAGGATACCCCAGGATGAATGAATTTGTTCTTCATTCCTCATATATTTCTTCGTCGCTCCATTCGTGCATTACCCCAAGGAAATATTCATTGAACTCCTTCCGTCTGCAGTGTACAGCCAATACATCCTCCAAACGGTATGGCCTGTGTTCATTTGTCATATTGTAGTTTCCTATTCTATCCACACGTAGTGGCCACTCATCCCAGGCCTTTGTATCATGAGAGTACTCTCTGATATAACCCAAATCCGTGTAGTAGATGCAGCCAGGTTGAAGTGTCGGGTGCACTCTGGTGTCGACGGAGATACACCGGATATAATTCACGAAGAAGGCATTACTGCCAATGTTACTGACCGGATGGAGAGAGCGGCTCTAAGTGTCCACACGGTACACCAATGGTTTGCCCGCCAAAGCCAGGTTGACCAACAACACAAGCAGCAGATCAGCATCCGACTTCACAAGGTAGAACTTGTCATGTCCAAGTTCTGGAAATGAAATTAGTGTCTCCATATTGACAGTGCTGGCGCGCTGCTGCAACTGTATATTGGTGCACACTATTCTTCCGGACTCAAAATTGTCCGCAGCTACTACATACAGTTCACCATTGAACGGGGTAATGCAACGCAGACAATGGTTCTCGATCGAAAATCTTTCTTCTCCCCAATCTTCATATATATCCTTAGTTGGATTGCTCTCATCGACCCAACCAATTTCCGGCGGGTAATGTGCGGCAACGAAGACCATAGCCGGGGATTTGATTACAGCGATCGAATCCGAGAAAAACAGATGGCATCTGCGCCTCAAACATAGTGTTCGATTTCTTTGTGAGTGGGTTCAGAAGCCGTATCTTGTGCGGCGGGTTCTTCTGGGCAAGCACGATGACGCCACGGCAAAAGCCGACGAAGTAGTATGTCAAATATATTGATGAAGATAACATTCAGCACTAAGATGTTTAAGATTGAAAATAAAATGGTAGATTAACCCTATAGATATGGTGGAATTTGAACCTTGTATGAACTTCCGATAGATCTATGGTGACGTAGCGTGATGTGCCGAGTTGGAGGAAGGTGAACTCAGCGACGCGTGGAAGGGCGTGGTCTAGCATGATCCATTCGTCCAGGTGCACGTCGGGCTCAGGCAAACCTGAGCGCCAATTTCTACAGACTTGTCTCATAGCAGAGTAGGTGTCCGCGTACTCCTCGTTCGCCAGTAAGCATTCGCCGATCTTGTGAAGTGGTCCATCAGCTGAGAGAGAGGCCCAGTTCACGGAGGCGCCACGCTTGGATGCGCCGCCCTCGGAGGCGACGGGCTCGGCGGCGACGGGCTCGGAGGCGACGGCCGCCGGTGCATTCTTCTTCTCCATCGCCGGTAGGGTAGCGTGCATACGGCGGTTGGAGTTTTTTCGATTTGGAGAAGTTGATGGGGCGTGAGAGGGGTGGTTTCGTGCGTGAGCGAGAATGAGACGTACTGTGTGCAGAGGGAGGGAGGGAGGGGCTTACGCGTCCTAAATGCGACCCGCGTCCTACGCGTCCACTATTGCACGTCTGCACCGCGACACGCGTCAACAATGGCACGTCTTCCACTTCTGCACAGCAACACGCGTCCTCGAGTCTAACCCTGGAAATTTAGATATACTCAGGTATACCCTCGAGTCATATACTAGCATTTTTTGTGTGTTCAGTTTTCGCCTTAAGTGCTAATACTGGCTAGTGCAATATACTCAGTTTTAACCTCAAGTGGTTGGTCAACAGAGAGTCAACAAATGAGATTAACTAGTTAAATGAGTTATTTAATGTGCAAAAAATTCCGAAAAAGAGTGGCACTTACTCATGGAGTCTTTACCACAAATTGCCACTTCTCAAATCATAGATAAATCATAGATAAATCAAGTTTTACCACAAATTGTCACTTCTCAAATCACCTAGTAGCTATGAAGGTGCATGGTTTTCCATAATAAGCCCTACCCAAAACAGATTTCCCCAAAACATACTTTGTCTGAATGAGGCCATAATTTTCACACTCATGTAGATTTGTATTGCAAATAGTTTGAGGTAGGCCAAGATGGGTTTCATTCTACAAAACACGCATTTTTCATTTTTTAAATCTCATATTTGAATCACTTAGTCTGTTTACTACTCACTTGCCCTTGGTTTCTTGATACTACTCAGTTTTGCCCTCTCCCTTCACAAACTCTCACAGACGCCCAACATTGCCCTGATTGGTCTAGCCCATGTCACGCGGATCGTGCCCGCCGACCGTTGACCGTATGATCTAACGGGCAGGATAACCCCTATCTCTCTCTCTGGTCGGGGCCACCACCCTCTCTCTCTCTATCGTCGGTTAGCTTCCACCCTCTATGTATGCGAAAGGGCGGTTACCCAGTAGGCTAAAGTTTGGTTTTCTGCATTATTTTTCACGAGCTAAATTATAAACTCTTTTTAGGCATTACTTTTCACGCAAAAAATGATAAACCATCACCGATTTGTTGTAGCCATTACTTTTCACGCAAAAATGATACACAATCACCCATTTCTTGTAGCCATTAAATTCCACGCAAAAAATGATAAACCATCACCGATTTTGTTGTAGCCATTACTTTTCACGCAAAAAATGATACAACATCACCCATTTCTTGTAGCCATTACTTTCCACGCAAAAAACGATAAACCATCACCGATTTTGTTGTAGCCATTACTTTTCACGCAAAAAATGATACACCATCACCCATTTCTTGTAGCCATTACTTTACACGCAAAAAATGATAAACCATCAGCGATTTGTTGTAGCCATTACGGTAAAATGATAAACTATCACTAATTACCATTTCTTTTAGGCATTAATTATCACGGTAAAATGATAAACTATATCACGAAGTTCCATTTCCGTCAAGATAGTCCGCATTACTTTTTTGTTGAGATATATACCCCCACAACGGTCATCTCCTCCTTAATTTATTGTGTAAACCCCCACAACAGTCATCTCCTCCTTAATTTATTGTGTAAACCCCCACCAACGTTCACCTCCTCCTTATTTTATTGTGTAAACCCCTACAACGGTCATCTCTCCCTTATAAACACCCACACGGCCATCCCTTGTGTCAATAGGTTCTGCCTCTCTCTTCTTCGTTCACATACACTTGATCCATTGCCATGGCTTCCACGTCTCGGACGCGAACTGGAAGGGGAAGGGGAAGGGGAAGGGGAAGGGGAAGGGGAAGAAGGGGAAGGGGAAGAAGGGGAAGGGGAAGGGGAAGGGGAAGTGTATCATCATCATTGCCACCACCACCGTCAACACTGCCATTGATCATAGAGGAGTTCTTCATCATCGTCTATGAAGACCCTTTGGTCAAGAAGGTACGTACGCGTCCCACATATATGATGCATGTGATTAATTATGGGCATGTTCTAAAAAACCTTTAATTTCAAACGATCGGCGCTCGATCTATTTGCAGGCACTCCCAAAAAAGTTTGCGGACTATCTTGATAGCCAGGAGCCAGCTAAGGTGTATCTGCGAGAAGCTAACTGCGATCCTCGTCTCTGGACCGTGGAGGTCCTATTTGACGGACAAGGCCGGATGTACCTCGACAAGGGCTGGGAGAATTTCGCCATCGCGCACGGTGTGGATTTCGGCTGCTACGTACACTTCAAATATGAAGGCGATGATGTGCTCACGGTGAAGGTGTTCGACGGAACAATGTGCAGGAGGTACTACTACTCAGACGACGAAGATACTGACGATGAAAGCGACGACGACGTGAAGCCATGCATCCATCCCCTTTAGATAAGGGGATTATGACCAAGAATATATATGTAGCTTCATATGCATCGATTTAGAGATCTAGCTATTTTCTATATATTATGCATGTAAATAATAATATCGCATTTCCACTATTATTCGAGCACCACAGCCTCCAAACGATGCCGATGCCGATGCCGATATCGGCATGGTCAGAATGGCTATGCTCGCCGCCACTGCTAGGTCACCGTCGGGATGCACAATGTTTAGCATAAGAGTCACTTTAGATTAAGCTGCGAAAATAGTCACCTGCCATGGGCTGAGGCGGCCCCACAGAGCGGCTCTATATTATATTCTCTAAATAAATAGACGACCACAGCGCTCATTGGCTGTGGAGGCCCCACAGAGCGGCAATATATAATTTTGTATAAATAAATAGATGACCCACTGGTCATTGGCTGCGGCAGCCCCATAGAGCGGCCCCATTTGTCATTGGCAGCACCGCATATACAATCAGGAAATAAAACGGCCCACGCATCAGCGATAGATGGATGGCTACCCGTCTGCATGAGATGGTCAGAGAGGAACTGCCGTGACGGTAACGGTAAGGCCTTTGACCTGACGGCAACCCGCGTCTTCGAGGGGTTTCAAACTAGAGGAAGGGGAAAACTGAGGAAAAACTAACAAGCTGGGGAAAACTGAGTACAACTAACGAAGCAGGGGCACGAAAATAGAAATCCCTTTAAATTTACGAATTTACGGGGTGAAATACGGGGTCTGCTAGACGGAACGGTGTATCTACGAGCACTTTTTTTTATACGGGGCGAAATACTCGCGAAATACGGTGCAGAAAAGTAAGGGGCCTGCTAGACATGCTCTAAGGGCATAAACAATCAGGCTTGAGCAGATCATTGAGGTAGTGTATTTGTTTGATTTTAACAAGTGCTATTACATATCAAACAGAGGTACCTATACACTAAGTTTCCACCATTGTGGCACTATTATTCCATCTACTTTTAATCTATGCAGGAATGCCAATTCTGCGACGGGAAGTGGGAGTCTAAGCTAACACTCATTGTTGCCAAAAAACTCATCATGCCAATTCCTCTAGGCCCAATCTTCAAATAATGTTCCTCTCACTGAACTTTATTTTTACTTATGGAGAAGTCGCATTAGTTTTTTTTATGGAGTGAATCATCCCAATAATTTTGACTTTCTACATGTGTCCACATGATTGTAAGTACTCTCTGTGATTTCCTCTGTTTTCTATTTATCAAGTAGCAAAGTGGTTGTGGTGGTTTGCAGGTGTCTTTGGTTACCATTCGTTTACATGGGGCTAATTGTTTTCTGTTTGTTGTCAACATGTTATGCATGAAGAGATCGGCTTCAGTGCCGATGTGCTTCAGGAATTTATGCATTTGCTTTCTTACATGTATTTAGGTGGCAGATAGTACCACATATCATTCCAGTATTTTTTTTGTCAACCTATGTTTTGAACTTTGTTGTTGTGTTCTTTCCAGGTACCAGGGATGGTGATTTCATTCATAGCACAACCCTTTGTATTTGTCTTTGGCTAATAGTACGTAATAAATTGACCATGATGTTCCTTATATATTAGAGCATCTCCAGTCGCGTTCCCCAAAGCGTCCCCTAAAGCGATTTGGGGCGCGCCGGACAAAAAAACGTTCCCAGCCGCGCGCCCCAAAGCCTTTTTTTTGTCCGGCGCGGCCCAATACGGTGTCCGGCGTCCCGAGCCCGTCCCCGCCGGACACAACGAAATGAGAGGCGAGGAGGCGCGGGCCCGACGCGTCAGCGGCTCGGACGCTCAACCGCCACCTACGTAGCGACGGTGCAGTTGCCAGGAAGCGGAACCGTCGCATTGGCAACCGCGTCGACGACGCGCCAACCCCGCCGGAATGGAGCGCAGACTCCTCGGAAGAGCAACCGCCGCTCTCTTCGACTTCTGCGCCGCCATTCATCCGCGCTCAATAAGACCCGTACGTACGCCGCCATTCATCCAAGCCTCCATCCGACACCTCCAGCGACGATGAGCTACATCTCCGAGCTCCCGCCCGACACCTCCAGCGAGGGAAAGCCTGCTGGCTGGTGCCATTGGTGGGACAAAGCCAGGACGCCCAACAGCAGCGACGATTCCCCGCCACCACTTGACAGCGAGGAGGAATGGCTGGGCGTGGAGGAGGACGCGGAGGAAGAAGAGAGCGAGGACGCGGCGGTGGCCCGTGCGAAGGCGGAGGCGGCCAAGGCCAAGGCGGCCAAGGCAAAGGCGCAACCGACGAGCACCGGCGACGACGAGGAGGACTCTGACGCGTCGGGCGCCGACACCGCCTCTTCGGAAGAGGTGACGAGCAGGAAGCGCCACCGCGATGAAGACGAGGCAGGGCCATCATCGAAGAAGAAGCAGAAGTAGTAGTTTAAAATATTATATGTAATTTAATTATATTTTTTCGAAATTTTATATATAATTTGTTTGTGTTCAACCGATTTGAATATTAGTAAATAGTTTTCTTCTAGCCAAAAAAAGTACTTTTAATGTTTGGGGGCGGCGTTTGGGGGATGCGGCTGGGGAGCGACGTCCCCCAAATGCGGCACGAACAAAACACGTCCCCCAAACGCTCAATCCGGCGCGGTTTGGGGGACGCTTTGGGGGACGCGGCTGGAGATGCTCTTATTCTGGTTTGTTCTGAGTGTAGTTCATCTGATCAACTAGGCGCACCTCGCTGCCACCGAGGCTGGCACGTTCATGAAGTTTGAGGACATGTCGGGCATGTCGTTGAGCAAGGGAATAGGGCACACATCTTCCGGCAGCTTCCCACTGCCGGAGCTGGCATGTCTGCATGAGAAACACTGGAGCACCATGTTCTTCTGCTGATGATTAAAGGAGAGCATTGTAAGCTGCTCTTATTTTTACATGGTTGCACATGATTTCACAGTTGCAGTGTTGATATTTGGGCTGCTGGACTTTTTAGGGCGTGTCACAGGACCTGTGTTTCAGAATTGCGGTGCATACTTGCTAGAGATATAGACATAGTGATAACTGAACATTGGTGTTACCTGGTATTCAAGGAGTTGTGATACCACCAACAGCCCAACTTACTCCTATGTATGATGTATGATGTGTACAATTGCTCTGTGTATCCGAACACATGAGCTGACCCAAGATGGCATTATATTATAAACTGTTCGTTCATGACTATAGTTGACCGGTCAAACTATGTCAGCTGGCCCGGCCCGCTTAAGACGTGGCAGGCCTCGTGTGGGCCTACCATCTACCACGGGGTTTCAGCCGGTTAACGCCGTTAACTGCCAGTTAACGGCGTCTGCCACGTGTCAGTTTGCATGACGTCAGCAGTCAACGGGCTCCCGGAAACACTTGCGCAACGGTCCGATTTTCCGTGGCGGAAGGGCGCCCAAGCGCGACGGACCGAAAAAAACGTCGTTGGACTTTGCCTGACGCAGTTTCCACAACAGAACCCATATCGTCGGGTTAGGCCCATAGGCGACGAAAAATACCCCTTAGCGGACGATTTTGAGACGTTGTCTATCAGAACTTTTCTTGTAGTGTAGCTAGGTGGGTCTAGCCGAAGTTCACGCTGCCACCCATGTTGGGAAAAAATATCCCTCGCCGTATCCTCCAACCGTGAAGACACCTCCGTAAATAGGTCTCGGTGCTCCACACGCTGCAGCGGTATCCATGAGCGAAGCAAAGCTGTGCACCGGTAGATGACCTGCAAAAAGGAAGAAGAAATATTATTGAAAATCTTGTCATTTCTACATAGCCATAGCGACCAAATGATTGCAATCGCTCCCATCCTAATAAGATGTTTAAACCTAACATCCACACCATTAAGCTAGTTACCAAATAAATTGGCAACACTACGTGGTGGGTATAAGGTAGACCCAATTTGGACGGCTGACCATATAGACCTAGCAACCTTACATTGGAAAAATAAGTGTTTAATAGTCTCGTCCTGATGACAGAATACACACTTTTTACTTCCATGCCAGTTGCGTTTGGCAAGATTATCTTTCGTAAGAATAACCCCCCGACGAAGATACCAGGCAAAGATTTTTGTTCTCAGAGGTATCTTCATCTTCCAAATCTTGGAGTTATTATTGACAGGGATATTAGGTTGAATTAGAGCATTGTACATGGAAGCCACTGAGAATGAACCATTCCCGGTAAGATTCCAGCGAAATTCATCCGGTCCTTGCGTCAATTGAACTAACTCAAGACGCTGTAACAAATCCTGCCAAGAGGCTTGTCTGGGACCGATGAGACTTCTTCGAACTCCACATTTGGTGGGAAATTTTCCAACACCTTGGCGATAGTATCGCCTTTGTGGCGCACAATATTGTACAAAGCCGGATATTGTTCTCGGAGTGTGGTATTACCCAACCATTTATCCTCCCAGAAACGAATTTCCGATCCATCCTTTATAGAGAAAGAACCATATGGAAAGAAAAACTTCTTTGTTTCCATAAGACCAGCCCAAAAATGCGAATCTCCTGGTCTCCAAATAACCTGAGATAAAGCCTTTGAGCCAATATACTTCCTCTTAAGGAGCGTTTCCATATGCCCTCTTCGGTAAATAGCTTATACAACCATTTACCGAGAAGTGAACTATTCTTGACCTGGAGATCTTGAATACCAAGTCCTCCATGATCTTTGGGCCGACACAGCACACTCCATTTAGCCAGCCGATATTTACGCTTCTCGCAATCTCCTTGCCAGAAGAATCTTGATCGAAAATAATCCAACCGTTTTAAGACTCCTCTGGGAAGTTGGAAGAAAGATATCATATAGAGTACCATATTACTCAGTACCGCATTTATGAGAACTAATCTTCCACCCAAGGACAACAATTTACCTTTCCAACTGCTTAATCTAATCTGAAGCCTTTCCTCAACTAATTTCCACTCAGCATTGGTAAGCCTCCGATAATGAATCGGAATTCCCAAATACCTAATAGGAAATTGGCCTTGGCCACAGCCAAACAGTTCAGCATATTCCGCAACATGATCTTGGGCCTGGCCAAAACAGAACAATTCACTTTTATGGAAATTTATTTTCAGACCCGACAAGAGCTCAAACGCAGAAAGAATTAACTTTAGGTTCCGAGCCTTGTCCATGTGTGATCCATAAAAAGTATTGTATCGTCGGCGTATTGAAGAATGGATAGCCCTCCATCAACCAGATGAGGAATGACCCCTTCAATTTGGCCCTCAGACTTTGCCTGTTCAATCAAGACAACAAGCATATCAGCCACTATATTAAATAGCACTGGTGATAATGGATCTCCCTGTCTAAGTCCTTTCTTAGTCTGGGAATATTTGCCAACATCGTCATTGACTTTAATGGCAACACTTCCACCCGAGATAAAACTATTGATTAACGCACGCCACTCAACAGAGAAGCCTTTCATTCTGAGAGTTTGTTGCAAAAAGGACCACTTAACCTTATCATAGGCCTTCTCAAAGTCAATCTTTAAGATGACGCCATTCAACTTCTTTCTATGCAATTCATGAACAGTTTCATGGAGGACAACAACCCCATCCAGAATATTCCGTCCTTGCATAAAAGCAGTTTGAGAAGGTCTAATGACATGATCAGCCACCGAATTTAATCGGATCGTGGCAACCTTAGTGAAAATATTAAAGCTCACGTTAAGAAGACAAATAGGACGGTAAATCCTTTCTGCTTCATTAACCTTGGGCAATAAAATGATATCACCAAAGCTGAGCCTAAAAAGCTCTAATTTCCCATCATGTAGATCCGCAAAAAGAGCAAGAAAGTCATCCTTGATGACATCCCAGAAAGATTGATAAAATTCAGCAGGGAAACCATCAGGGCCAAGGGCTTTATTATGCTCCATTTTGAAGACAGCTTTTCTTACTTCCTCCTCTGAGTAAGGCGAAGTGAGAAAACTATTCTCCGCTTGCGAGACTTGGGGGATATCCTCCGTTCTTGTCTCATCAAGCGAGAAATTGCTTTCCTCTAGGGCACCAAAAAGCCCTTTATAATAATTTGTGATAAACGACTTTAGCTGCTCATGACCCTCAATCGTGCCCTCGTCCTGAACAAGAGTACGAATAAGTTTCTTCTACGTGTACTGCCATTGGCAACACAATGAAAGTACCTTGTATTCGAATCTCCTTCAAGAATAAATTGGGCCTTAGACCGTTGGTACCATTTCAGCTCCTCCTCCCGCAGTAGTTTTGCGATTTCCGCATTTGATTGGCTTTTTTGCTCAATCTCTTGTGCGGAAAGCGGTCTAACTTCTGCTTTGGCTTTGAGGTCATCTATAATAGATGAAAGTCGCTGCTTTTCTTTTTTAAGAATACCAGTTGTATGCCGTGCCCATCCACCGAGGTGTTTGCGTACCGCACGCATTTTATTATTCCACCTCTGTATCGGAGACACACCCACAACCGGTCTTTCCCATACCTTTTTAACCATGGTTTGAAAACCTTCTCGATTCAACCAACCGAGTTCAAATTTGAAATGGCGTTTAGTCGGAGGTCTAGGTAAACCAGTGGATAGTAAGATGGGAGCATGATCCGAGAACCCAACAATACGTTCATAGCTTTATCTATTTAATGTTTCTAAATTTTCTCAACCTGGCAATTCTTTTGATCCCCTGCCCCCTTTGAAACGATGAGGACGCTGTTGGCAGGTCGGTCCCACATGTCATCCTCTATGAACAATAAAAGTTTCCTTTGGTGGATTTATTTTTGACCCCTAATTAATTTCTGGCTATTTCCTTTTTTTTTCTTTTGATCCCCTGCCGCCTTGGAATTGTTGAGAATGCTTGATACGCGTAGATGCACACGTCCGTTGGGAACCCCAAGTGGAAGGTATGATGCGTATAGAAGCAAGTTTCCCTCAGTATGAAACCAAGGTTTAATCGAACCAGTAGGAGCCAAGAAGCACGTTGAAGGTTGATGGTGGCGAAATGTGATGCGGCGCAACAACGAGGATTCCGGCGCCAACGTGGAATCCGCACAACAAAACCAAAGTACTTTGCCCCAACGAAACAGTGAGGTTGTCAATCTCACCGGCTTGCTGTAACAAAGGATTAAACGTATCGAGTGGAAGATGTTTGCAAAGAAAACAGTAAAACACAATTGCAGTAGATTGTATGCTATGTAAAGAATAGGACCGGGGTCCACGGCTCACTAGAGGTGTCTCTCCCATAAGATAAAAGCATGTTGGGTGAACAAATTACAGTCGGGCAATTGACAAATAGAGAAAGGCATAACAATGCATATACATGATATGATAAATATAGTGAGATTTAATTGGGCATTACGACAAAGTACATAGACCGCCATCCAACCGCATCTATGCCTAAAAAGTCCACCTTCAGAGTTATCATCCGAACCCCATTCAGTATTAAGTTGCTAAGCAACGGACAATTGCATTAAGTATGGTGCGTAATGTAATCGACAACTACATCCTTAGACATAGAATCAATGTTTTATCCCTAGTGGCAACAAGCACATCACAACCTTAGAACTTTCTCATCACCGTCCCAGGTGTCAATGAAGGCATGAACCCACTATCGAGCATAAATACTCCCTCTTGGAGTTAAGAGTAAAAACTTGGCCAGAGCCTCTACTAATAACGGAGAGCATGCAAGATCATAAACAACACATAAACAATAGATTGATAATCACCATAACATAGTATTCTCTATCCATCGGATCCCGACAAACACAACATATAGAATTACAGATAGATGATCTTGATCATGTTAGGCAGCTCACAAGATCCAACAATGAAGCACAACAAGGAGAAGACGACCATCTAGCTACTGCTATGGACCCATGGTCCAGGGGTGAACTACTCACTCATCACTCCGGAGGCGATCATGGCGATGAAGAGTCCTCCGGGAGATGAATCCCCTCTCCGGCAGGGTGCCGGAGGCGATCTCCTCGAATCCCCCGAGATGGGATTCGCGGCGGCGGCGTCTCTGGAAGGTTTTCCGTATCGTGGCTCTCGGTACTGGGGGTTTCGCGACGGAGGCTATTTGTAGGCGGAAGGGTAGGTCAGGGGGGCTCACGAGGGGCCCAGGGGACAGGGTGGCGCGGCCAGGGCCTGGGCCGCGCCGCCCTGTGGTCTGGCCACCTCGTGGCCCCACTTCGTTATCTCTTCGGTCTTCTGGAAGCTCCGTGCAAAAATAGGACCCTGGGCGAAGATTTCGTCCAATTCCGAGAATATTTCCTTACTAGGATTTCTGAAACCAAAAACAGCGAGAAAACAGCAATCGGCTCTTCGGCATCTTGTTAATAGGTTAGTTCCGTAAAATGCATAAATATGACATATAATGTGCATAAAACATGTAGGTATCATCAATAAAGTGGCATGTAACATAAGAAATTATCGATACGTTGGAGACGTATCAGCATCCCCAAGCTTAGTTCTGCTTCGTCCCGAGCGGGTAAAACGATAACAAAGATAATTTCTGAAGTGACATGCCATCATAATCTTGATCATACTATTTGTAAACATATGTAATGAATGCATCGATCAAAACAAAGGTAATGACATGAGTAAACAAGTGAATCATATGGCAAGGACTTTTCATGAATAGTACTTCAAGACAAGCATCAATAAGTCTTGCATAAGAGTTAACTCATAAAGAAATAAATCAAAGTAAAGGTGTTGAAGCAACACAAAGGAAGATTAAGTTTCAGCGGTTGCTTTCAACTTATAACATGTATATCTCATGGATATTGTCAACATAAAGTAATATAACAAGTGCAATATGCAAGTATGTAGGAATCAATGCACAGTTCACACAAGTGTTTGCTTCTTAAGGTGGAGGGAGATAGGTAAACCGACTCAACAATAAAAGTAAAAGAATGGTCCTTCAAAGAGGAAAGCATCGATTGTTGTATTTGTGCTAGAGCTTTTATTTTGAAAACATGAAACAATTTTGTCAACGGTAGTAATAAAGCATATGAGTTATGTAAATTATATCTTACAAGTTGCAAGCCTCATGCATAGTATACTAATAGTGTCCGCACCTCGTCCTACTTAGCTTGGACTACCGGATCTTTGCATGCCATGTTTCAACCAAGTGTCACAAAGGGGTACCTCCATGCCGCTCGTACAAAGGTCTAAGGAGAATGCTCGCATTTTGGATTTCTCGCTTTTGATTATTCTCAACTTAGACATCCATACCGGGACAACATGGACAACAGATAATGGACTCCTCTTAAATGCATAAGCATGTAGCAATGATTATTATTCTCATATGAGATTGAGGATATATGTCCAAACTGAAACTTCCACCATGATTCATGGCTTTAGTTAGCGGCCCAATGTTCTTCTCTAACAATTTTGCATGCTCCAACCACTAAAATGATAGATCCTTCGGACAAGACGGACATGCATAGCAACTCACATGATATTCAACAATAGTTGATGGCGTTCCCCGAAGCATGGTTATCGCACAACAAGCAACTTAATAAAAGATAAAGTGCATAAGTACATATTCAATACTACGATAGTTTTTAAGGCTATTTTGTCCCATGAGCTATATATTGCAAAGGTGAATGATGGAATTTTAAAGGTAGCACTCAAGCAATTTACTTTGGAATGGCGGAGAAATACCATGTAGTAGGTAGGTATGGTGGACACAAATGGCATAGTAGTTGGCTCAAGGATTTTGGATGCATGAGAAGTATTCCCTCTCGATACAAGGTTTAGGCTAGCAAGGTTATTTGAAGCAAACTCAAGGATGAACCGGTGCAGCAAAACTCACATAAAAGACATATTGTAAACATTATAGGACTCTACACCGTCTTCCTTGTTGTTCAAAACTCAATACTAGATATTATCTAGACCTTAGAGAGACCAAATATGCAAATCAGATTTTAGCAAGCTCTATGTATTTCTTTATTAATGGGTACAAAGCATATGATGCAAGAGCTTAAACATGAGCACAACAATTGCCAAGTATCACATTATCCAAGACATTTTAGAATTACTACATGTAACATTTTCCAATTCCAACCATATAACAATTTAACGAAGAAGAAACTTCGCCTTGAACATTATGAGTAAAGCCTAAGGACATATTTGTCCATATGCAACAGCGGAGCGTGTCTCTCTCCCACAAAGTGAATGCTAGGATCCATTTTATTCAAACAAAAAAAAAACAAAAACAAAAACAAACCGACGCTCCAAGTAAAGAACACAAGATGTGATTGAATAAAAATATAGTTTCAGGGGAGGAACCTGATGATGTTGTCGATGAAGAAGGGGATGCCTTGGGCATCCCCAAGCTTAGACGCTTGAGTCTTCTTAAAATATGCAGGGGTGAACCACGGGGGCATCCCCAAGCTTAGAGCTTTCACTCCTCTTGATCATAGTATATCATTCTCCTCTCTTGACCCTTGAAAACTTCCTTCACACCAAACTTCAAGCAAACTCATTAGAGGGTTAGTGCACAATTAATAATTCACACATTCAGAGGTGACACAAACATTCTTTACACTTCTGGACATTGCATAAAGCTACTGGACATTAATGGATAAAAGAAATAAATCCAACATAGCAAAAGAGGCAATGCGAAATAAAAGGCAGAATCTGTCAAAAACAGAACAGTCCGTAAAGACGAATTTAAAGCTGGCACCAGACTTGCTCAAATGGAAAAACTCAAAACTAATGAAAGTTGCGTACATATCTGAGGATCACGCTCGTAAATTGGCAGATTTTTTTGAATTTTCTACAGAGGCCTGTGCCCAGATTCGTGACAGACAGCAATGCTGTTTCTGCGCAGCGATCCCAAATATAACATCAACTTTGACATAGAAACTTTACTTGGCACAAAAACATGATAAGGAGAGGTTGCTACAGTAGTAAACAACTTCCAAGACTCAACAAAACAAAAAATTGCTGTAGTAAAAACATGGGTTGTCTCCCATAAGCGCTTTTCTTTAACGCCTTTCAGCTAGGCGCAGAAAGTGCAAATCAAGTATTATCAAGGGACGGTGTGTCAACCTTACCTTGGGCTTTACCCTTACCTTTCTTATTGTTTTTCTTTCCCTTTGGTTTAGGAAATATATGATTTCCCCCCGGTATAGAGGTGAATTTCAGAGTGCCTTCTCCCACATCAATGACTGCTCCCAATAGTTTCAGCAAGGATCTTCCGAGTATGATTTTTCCTGTTTCAATAACAAGATAATCAATGGATATTGTTCTTCCAAGAATGGTTGTATGCACACCTGCGGCTATTCCCTTAGGAATTATAATAGAGTTATCAATGAGAGTTATTTCTTCTCCTCCTTCATCGACTCCCCAAAGTTTCAAGGATTTATAAATGCTTTCAGGCATAAGGCAAAATTCATACATAATATCACAGTAGGCATGAAGAGTTCGATCACCGATAACAATTTTAACAGCAGGATCCCATAATGAAGGTTTAGAATTCACTAAGACTTGTTCAAGACGATTACGAACACAGTGATAATTGTCATTCAAGCGAGATGTACTTATCTCGAGATTGTTCAATCTATTATAAATGCTAATAAGGGCTGAATCAAAGTTATTAGCTGAATCATGTGATGCAACCAATTTCTTTATGGCATTAAAAGCTTGATCCCCATTACAATGAAGGAAATCTCCTCCTACTAAAGTGTCCAAAGCATATCTATAGCGAACCATAAGACCAAAATAAAAATTACTAAGGAGCAAACTTAGAGTCATTTGAGGTTCAGTTTTACGATAAGAAGTAAAAATTCTAGACCAAGCATCCTTAAAACTCTCCTCATCCCCTTGTTTAAAAGTAAAAACTAATTCCTCAGGTGAAGAAGTAACAGGTTCAGAGCTAGACATGGTAACAAAAGTAACTAAATTTTTTTTATTTTTAATATAGAGTGCAAGACAAATAAAGCAAACTAGATAAAGTAAATGCAAGTAACTAATTTTTTGTGTTTTTGATATAGAGAGCAAGACAATAAATAAAGTAAAACTAGCAACTAATTTTTTTGTGTTTTGTTTAGGTGCAGCAAACAAAGTAGTAAATAAAATAAAGCAAGACAAAAACAAAGTAAAGAGATTGAGAAGTGGAGACTCCCCTTGCGGCGTGTCTTGATCTCCCCGGCAACGGCGCCGGAAATTTAGCTTGATACGCGTAGATGCACACGTCCGTTGGGAACCCCAAGTGGAAGGTATGATGCGTATAGAAGCAAGTTTCCCTCGGTATGAAACCAAGGTTTAATCGAACCGAGTAGGAGCCAAGAAGCACGTTGAAGGTTGATGGTGGCGAAATGTGATGCGGCGCAACAACAAGGATTCCGGCGCCAACGTGGAATCTGCACAACAAAACCAAAGTACTTTGCCCCAACGAAACAGTGAGGTTGTCAATCTCACCGGCTTGCTGTAACAAAGGATTAAACGTATCGAGTGGAAGATGTTTGCAAAGAAAACAGTAAAACACAATTGCGTAGATTGTATGCTATGTAAAGAATAGGACCGGGGTCCACGAGTTCACTAGAGGTGTCTCTCCCATAAGATAAAAGCATGTTGGGTGAACAAATTACAGTCGGGCAATTGACAAATAGAGAAAGGCATAACAATGCATATACATGATATGATAAATATAGTGAGATTTAATTGGGCATTACGACAAAGTACATAGACCGCCATCCAAGCTGCATCTATGCCTAAAAAGTCCACCTTCGGGTTATCATCCGAACCCCATTCGGTATTAAGTTGCTAAGCAACGAGACAATTGCATTAAGTATGGTGCGTAATGTAATCGACAACTACATCCTTAGACATAGAATCAATGTTTTATCCCTAGTGGCAACAGACACATCACAACCTTAGAACTTTACGTCACTTGTCCCGGTGTCAATGAAGGCATGAACCCACTATCGAGCATAAATACTCCCTCTTGGAGTTAAGAGTAAAAACTTGGCCAGAGCCTCTACTAATAACGGAGAGCATGCAAGATCATAAACAACACATAAACAATAGATTGATAATCACCATAACATAGTATTCTCTATCCATCGGATCCCGACAAACACAACATATAGAATTACATATAGATGATCTTGATCATGTTAGGCAGCTCACAAGATCCAACAATGAAGCACAACAAGGAGAAGACGACCATCTAGCTACTCGCTATGGACCCATGGTCCAGGGGTGAACTACTCACTCATCACTCCGGAGGCGATCATGGCGATGAAGAGTCCTCCGGGAGATGAATCCCCTCTCCGGCGAGGGTGCCGGAGGCGATCTCCTGAATCCCCGAGATGGGATTCGCGGCGGCGGCGTCTCCGGAAGGTTTTCCGTATCGTGGCTCTCGGTGCGGGGGTTTCGCGACGGAGGCTATTAAGTAGGCGGAAGGGCAGGTCGGGGGCCACACGAGGGGCCCAGGCGCACAGGGTCGGCGCGGCCGGGGCCTGGGCCGCGCCGCCCTATGGTGTCCGGCGCCTCGTGGCCCCACTTCGTTATCTCTTCGGTCTTCCGGAAGCTCCGTGCAAAAATAGGACCCCGGGCGAAGATTTCGTCCAATTCCGAGAATATTTCCTTACTAGGATTTACGAAACCAAAAACAGCGAGAAAACGACAAGCGGCTCTTCGGCATCTTGTTAA
>NC_061509.1:43233443-43245943 GCF_022539505.1 Lolium rigidum
ATGAATTTTGATGTGTTAGTCAAATAGAAATTTGATGGTCGGTATGAATTTTGATTTAGACAGATGATAAGAATTTTGAAAATGTTTAAAAGAGGGTTAACGAGAGTCGGTATGAATTACTGGAACTATTTATTGATGAACTATGTATTCATAATGATTCAATTTGTTTGCATAGAATGAATGGCCGGATGCCAAGTAATTGTTGGTAAATATCCATTATAATCTGAATCTTAGTAGATTATGATGATTGATGCTTTGGTTGTGGTTTAATAGCTTGGTGATGCTAGGGGCCACTTCCCAAACCTATGAATGCCTATGATCCTATAGCAGCCCAATTTTGCTTCCCCAAATAATGCATTGGATGATGCTTTCATGAATATGTTGGCAGTAGCTACTGGTCACATGTCATGATATACCATTCGCTTGGGGTTTCAAGATAATAATGCTACTAGTACATGAAATGTCGCTTGTTTGAATTTAGAGATAAAAAAGCTACCGCCTACTATTTGAATGAACAAGCTACAACCTACTATTTGGGAATAAAAATAAAAATGAACAAGCTAATGTTGTTGTTGTTTCTCTCGTACGTAAATGATGCTCATGCTCACATGTTGGCGTGAGCTACCGGTTGGCTTGCTCTTGGTTATGAAGAAGCATATACTCGCTTTTTAAATTTAAGCTTGTATTCTTGGTTATGAAGAAGCATATACTCGCCTTTTTAAATTTAAGTAATTATCTACCAAAAATTTAAGTAATTATGAGTAATAGCATTTTCATTTGAAGACACTAGCATTTCCATATGATGCTCAAGCTTCGCTATTTAATTATCTCTGGAATTTTATATGTTGATGTTCTTTATTGCTACCGCTAGCTAGGATTTGTTAGGTTTTTTAATACAAATGAAAAATGAACAAGCTAATCATGAAATGATACTCGTCTAGTTGATTTTGAATGAAATGCTACCGCCTACTATTGAAGTCATTTTTCTAAGTCATTAGCTACCGCCTTGGCTGCACTAAATATGCTAACAGCTTGGTTAAAAAGATGCTCCAGGTTTGTTGTAGTGCTCCGGTGATTGCTCCAGGTTTTGTTTGATGTATTGTAGATTCTCCGAAGTTAATTTGTTGTAGATGCTCCAGGTTAATAATATTTGTTGTATTGATGCTCTAGGTTAATAATGCCAGCTATATTGATGCACCAGGTTTTGTTTGATGTATTGTAGATGCTTCAGGTTAATTTGTTGTAGTGCTCCAGGTTAAAAAAATAGGAACTATATATGTCCAGCAATATATGTCCAGGTTTTCTCGGTTTATGGTGGATATGGTGGATATATGGTGTATATGGTGGATATGGTGGATATATGGTGTATATGGTGGATATTTTTGCAGGATTTATTGAGTTGCCCATTTCTCCCGAAGCGTTGATTAACTTCCGTTTCGGTTGAGAAATGGGCACTCCTACGTAGAAAAATTAGCAAAAGTCATGCCGAATTTTCTCGGTTGACTTTTGTACTAACTTGTTGCCTCTTTTAATGAAGTGCAAATAAACATGTCGGGCAACACTTCTAAGCCCAGGAGCCAGAACGAAGAAGCGAGAGAGGCCAACAAGGACTTCTGGAGGGCTACGAGCAGCCCCGGAAGGCCGCCGCCGAGTCGCCCGACGATTAGGAAGAGGGTCGGGACGCCGCCTCCGAGGGAGAGGGCCGGACACCGCCGCTCCCGAGGGAGAGGGCCGGGGCCGCCGCCGACACCGACGACGATGACGATAGCCTGGGACGACGCCGCCTGCACCGGTGAGGAAGAGACTGGGCCCGGTGAAGAGACCGCGGCAACCCGCACGGAAGGTGATAACGGTGGCAACCCTGAGGAGGGTAAGAAGAAGAGGACGGCGAGGAGGCCAAGGAGGGATCGGAGGCTGCAAGTGCTCGCCAACATCACTGATGCTTTCACGGTAGTCTCCGAAAGTGGCCTACCCTTGGAGCCTTCGTGGGTTGCCAAAGGGTACAACATGCAACTAGGATGCATCGTCCGTGAAACCGTGCCGATCCTAACTCAGACCTCACTAAGGAGAACGAGGCTATCGCCAATCCTCCTCCGTAGCTTCACCAACGATACACGTTCCCGGAGCCGTTCAAGAAAAAGTTGGACTCTTTAGCTCTCACGAAGATGAGCATCGCCTTGAGCAGCTGGAAAAGCCGGCTGAAGAAAAAGATCAAGGACAGTGAAAGCTGGGAGAAGATAAGTAGCAAAGACCTGTCGCTCTCCATAGAAGACTTTGATGCATTCAAGTTGTCCTTAGAGAGTGACAATGTTAAAAAATGGACCGCCTGGGGGAAGAAAATGCGGCAATTGAACCTAGGGGCCCACCATTGTGGAAGCGGCGGTTACCGAGTAAAACAGCCCATTTGGGACAAGGAGGATGCCGAGATGGTACGTCTGGGGAAAGAAAACCCCTGGCTAAAAATCACGGATATACAGGCTATGAACTATGTTCGGTCCCGCTACTACTTAGACTGGAAGACGGGGGAATTTATTACGGATTACAAAGACGTGAAGGACTTCGAGAAGCACCTGGTAGTATATATTATTGCGCTGATCTTATTAGGCAATGAAGCCAAATGGGCTAACCTTAAGTTCCTTTGTCTGAAGGAGGATGAGTTGAAGGCTAGTTCTACGGCTGGCCCGTTGTCCCAGGGGTCGACGGAACCGTGGGACACGCCTTTCAACAGGGCGACGAACAAATACAAGAACATGGACCTGGACAAGCCGCCGACGTCGGCTGGCCGTGTGTCCGACTTTGGCACAAGTATGAAGCTATCTGAGTACTACGGGTCGGATGCCAAGATGAGAAAGCATGAGAGGAGGTCGCCGGCTAAGGATAAATCCGAGGTTCAGGAGCTGAAGAAGAAGGTGGAGTCACTAGAGAAGCTGGTGGGCGAAAAGCCTGCGGAGAACACCGAGCTGATGAACAAGTTATTGGACGAGAAGTTCCGGCATATCATCCCCCTGGGTTGATGGAGGGGTTAGCTGCTTGGAATGCGGGAGGTAAAGTGGGGCCGATACATGTGCCCAGCATCAGCGGCAGCAACTCAAGCTTCCAAGTGTCGCCGACGCTGCCGCTCCACCCGACGACGCGCTCCACCCGCCGCCGCCGCTCCAACTGGTCGCATCGACGCCCGCAACCGCGGAAGCTGATAGGATGGCGGTGCTTGATAATACACCCGGCACCCACGCCCTTGTATCGACAGTAGCCGAGATCGACACCATCAAGAAGGTAAACTCATTAGTTAGTCCTCTGCGTCATCTTCTTTAACTATATATGCTTTTCGTGACTACCATCTCATGATGCCCAACATGCCCCTGATCGACTCAGGACGAACCTTGCATACTCCTGCATACGGTGGAGCCCGGCGTCAAGTTGATGGAAGTTGCTAGCGGCATTGTCATGGCCACCCGCGTTATGCACAACGCTAGAATTGCGGAAGACGTGGTGAAGGTCAAGTTGGCACTGGTTGTACCGGAGTACCGCTACATCATCCCCCTATCAACCTCCGGGCATAGACGAGGGCGACGTTTTGGCCCTTGGGGATTGCACCTCATGGCTTATGACATGGCCGAAGAACCAGATTCGTCTTGGGGGGGTCTTCCGAGTGCTAGGCGCAGCACCGGCGCCAGCTCCCCTATCATCCGGCCCAAGATCGCCCGTGCCGGCGCCACCCTTAAGGAAACGGCGGTCGCTGCCCCCACTACCCTGAAGGAACCGGTGGTCGCCGCCGCCACCCAGAAGGAACCGGCGACCGCCGCCGACACCCGGAAGGAACCGGCGATCGCCGCCACCACCACACGCCACCAACAGCTGTTGGGAACGCTACCGCAACGACCGTCGACCAGACGCAAGGTACGCCAAGCGGCGGCATCGCAACCGCCACCACCTAAGGTCCAGGACATGGCGCCACTTGATGGCAACGATGGAGATGATGATGATGACATCGATGCCTACATCAACACTGGCGCCTGCAGCCAAGATATGTACATGCCTCCTATGGATGAAGAAGCCTTCCGCACTCACGGCGATCAACTTGGTCGTCCCACTACAGTCACGAAGCAGCGCTGACCTTCACGGGTTTTTCTCTGCAAGACACTCCTCCGGAGGCTGGCAATCCAGCTCAAGTCAAGCCTGCTACCGTTTTTAGCCCTAACACGCTGCGTAAGACGATCGTCGGGGAGCCACCCAAATCAACCCCACCAGCACCCCAAGCAACCCCAGAAGCACCACCAGCATGCAAAGCAACCCCAGCAGCACCTGAAGCACCACCAGCACCCGAAGCACCCCCAGCAGGTCAGGTGAAGAAGGCAAGGAAGAGAGGAGCCAAGAAGGGCGCATCTTCGAGCCTGCCTGCTCCTAAGAGATCCGGGTCGATGACGTGGTACCACCGACACCGGATGGCTTGCCCCGGTGTCATGAAGCTGGTAAACCGATACTGCCTAAGGACATGGAACACCTCGCAAGTGGACTAATGCTCCCTTTGCAGCACAGTATTCAATATCTAGAGGGCGTCCTTCTTAAAGACAAGGATCCAAATTACCCGGTGTTCTCGGTCAAGGTGCCAGAAGACCCGAACTTCGTCCATGAAGACCCCGCGGATATCTTCTTCATAGCGTTCGAGGACGTCTTCAATCTATTTCACTGGAAACGGCTCGTAGACTATAACTTGGTCCGCCTATACGCGATCAATCTTCAGATGAAGATCAACAGAGAGAGACCCCCCACATCGCGGTAGCGGATCCCTACTACATGCGCGATAGCCAGCTCGAGGACGGCTCAAGGACACGGACCAAGGCGGTGCGGTACCTCCAGAGCTTCATGCTCATGAACAAAGAGAAGAACACCATTCTTCACGCCTGTCTTTCCCGAGTAAGTACACATCCGCTCACGGCCGTCGTAACTTATGCTTTCTTATATATTTCTTCCATTGCCGATCCTTTCCAACATTCCATTTCAATTGCATGTGTTGAGCAGGGACAAATACTGCACACTCGTCATCCTTTGCCCGAAGTGGTCACTAGCCCAGTATTTCGACTCGTCGAATACGACGACGAAGAAAGACTACACGAGAATAAGGGGTGTTCTCGATGAGGCTATCCTTGGCTACTCCAAAAATGGAGGCACCTTCGACAAGAAGGGGCAATATATCAGGCCGGACACTAAAAAGCTCGGGTTCAAGCACGTGATCGACTTCCCTTGCATCAAGCAGCCAGTTGGCAGCATTAAGGAGGCCTTCTATGTCCTCCATCACCTTAAAGGGTTTGTCGCGGATGCAGAGATGATGTGTCTGCCACCTAGTCAGCGAGACCCCATGAAAATAGCGGGGGAGATCACTGATGCTGATCTTAGAGAAGACTTCCATCGCATCCAAGTAAAGCTATCAGAAATTATCGTACAAGATGCATCCAACGGATCAGGGCTCTGACACCAACTCAGAGGGTTGTGTAAGAGGGATATAGAACAACGCCTACACAGGCAGGGTGATGGAAGGACGTGGAAGATGAAGGACTTGTACAAACGTTCCCGGAGCCGCTCAAAAAGATGTCTCGTTGACCGAGGCCTGTGTGCCTAGCATTACTTTGAATCGATGGACACTGTGTACTGTGTTGTAAACTAAACTTGTTTAATTTGCTCAAAACGGTCATCGTTGTTGGACTTGAATTATTATTGTAGTCGTTGTCGTTGAACTTGATTACTTATGTGATACCGATGCTATATGTCTTTTAGGTTTATTATTATTTCCTTGCTTTAATTCTTGTGAATATGTATGCATGTGAACCCTCTAACTCTTTCCATTGCATTATATACCAATATGCCTTGTGTCCATAGAGATGACGTACTACGTCATGTTCGAGGGGCGGGTGCCAGGAGTGTACGAGGAGTGGGAGGACTACAAGAAACATGTGCACAAGTTCAGCGGCAACTGCTACAAAGGGTACCCAACTAGACACGAGGTGGTTGCCAAGTGGAGGAAGCACCAGTCGAACAAGAGCAAGATGAAGATGAAGACCTTCGTTGTGCTCTCGCTCACCATCGTCGCGGCGGTACTCTATTTCATCCTAGTGTAGGCGGAGGCCGGTGTCACTTCATTTGTATCTAGAGATGATGAACTTAATTTGCATGGATTATGAGTTGTATGGACCTATATGTATAACTCGATCGGGCTCTAAGTAATGTGATGATGATATATAATGTTGCTATATTTTATATGTCCATATTATATATGTTTATATTATATCTATATATAACCTGTATACTATGTATAAAACCTGTATAATACACCAGACAGTACAAAATCGAGTATACCGTACATTATTCTTGGCGCAGCAAAACCAAATTTCGTGGCGCATGGGCCGGTGCGCCACAGAAACCTTATTTCTGTGGCGCATTGTCCTTAGTGCGCCACAGAAAACCTTAATTCTGTGGCGCATGGGTATGCGCCACAGAAATCATATTTTTGTGGCGAAGTTTCTCTGGTGCACCGCCCATGCGCCATAGAATGTTGTTTTTGGTGCGCACTAATGAGCCTTTTTCTACTAGTAACACCAAGAAGAGGATAGTAACATAAGGCTTGTGATGGTATTAAGTGCCGCAAAGTTGCTATTTGACATTGTCAAAGACGTTGCCAATCAACGCATCTTTTATCGGAAAGCAAGTGCCTTTTGCCTACTCATTATGAATGGCTAATAACTTGATCCGTAATTTTTTTTTTGCATATAAATGGCATAAGCTATGATTATGCAGACCCACATGATGAAGAATTCCTGTGGAAGCAACGGGTAATGTCATGTTAGACTTCTTGTATTAAAATGGTGTTGTTGCATGGTTTCTGATATTAGTATGTTTAAGGCATCAATTCTTTTATGTAGATAGCACGAGAAGAAACCAAATAATAGTTTTGTTTTCATTTTTTTTTTGTCCCTAGTAGTTTTAGTGGCCACCAGAAATATTGGTTTGAGGATTCCAATCGCTCTTTGGTTCAAATGAACTTCACAAAAAAGTTGTAGGACTGTGTTCCTTTAGAAGATCTCGTATATGCCTTGTTTGATTTGTAGGATTGACAAGCATAAAACCTTTTCTATAGACTACTTTGCAGAAAATTTGTCAGAATTTTTCTTTGCTTCAACCGTGCCAAACACCCAATCATTCTAAGGTTTTTTTGTTTTTGTTTTTCTTGCTGGGGTAACCAAAAAGGCACTATTTCATATCCCTATATGTCTAATTTATAGAGGATTCAGTATTCCATAATATCTAATCAGCATGTTCTTTTCTACCCTGCATTTGAAATCCTGATAATGAAACAAGTCAAGAGGACCTGGCACCACTGATTTACCTCATTTATGTGTGATTGATGCTTGGGTCATTTTGCATGAATAAGGAGATCATATTGAATCACGCTTTAGAAAGGGGTTAATCAACTTATGGTCAAGCTGGCAGCTTAGGCCGGGTAATGCCAGGTTTGTGGGTGGGCTCCACTATGGTGCGATGTATTAACTCTCTGGATGGTTAAGTGAAATGACTAGCTGGAAGCCTGGAACACTAAAACCTGGAAAGTATAGAAGTTATGTTGTCCTGGTTGGTATTTTCTACTAGTCTTGTTTACGTTGTGGTTGTGTTGTGCTTGCTAAACTATTTTCAGTTGTCAGCTGACCCATATGCTATACAGTATTATCAGAACCTTTTGGCATACATCACGGTACAGCTTGTCGGAATTACTTCTCTGTGCTGCTTCGTTCTGAATCACCAAACCACGCGAAAGTGTGACACAAATAAAAATTGGGAAACAAATAACAAATAGCCAATCTTTTTTTTGACAATCAATACCACATATATTCATAATAATAAATAGTACATGGTAGAGATACACAAGCTGTCTCCAGCGATTACAAAATAAAGTCTAAAAGATACTAGCAAATCTTCAAGGTCTTCAAACTCTTTCTTCTTCCAAGACATAATCTTGTACTTTCCTGAAGGCAGCCAAATATTGATAACAAACCATAAACCTGTAAATACCAACGAAGGTTCTCCCATAATTTTAATTTGAGCCGCAATGCCAAGGCTGCGTGCACGCACGTAACCATTAAAGTAGTCAATCAACATCGGCAAGAGTACCAACACCAGTATGTCAGGGAATAAAAACCGATCTGCCTTGTCGACGTTGATGGAGAGCCAAGAGTACGAATCACCATTGTCGAGGACGTAGCAATCGGGACAAAAACTGCGAGGATAATCCTCCTCGCGGCAACCATGAGAAAAGATCCAAGATCGATCTGGCGAAGCAAGATCTGAACACCCATACCTAGACAATTGTAATCTTTCAACACCACCATTGACGCCAGGAAGAAGATCTCGTCGTCGAACGAAAGGCCGAAGATCACTTATTGCAGACGATGCCATCTCCATTGCGGGGAAACCAACAAGAAAACGGCGACCAAAATCCTAACATAGACTACTTTTATTAAAAACTCTACGCATAGATCGGGTTCCCCACTCCTCCTGACGCCGGCGAAGCCGGCCGGAGGAGGGGGAACCGATCTATGGAGGAGGCGAAGTGGAGGCGGCTAGGGCTTTTTCTCTGGAGGCGGCGGCTGAAGCCGTTCCGTTCCGTAGTCAATATTCGTACATAGTAGTCTTACAAATAGCCAATCTTTTTTGTAGAGTTCAGAATAATAACAAAACAGTTCGGTGGTCTTTGGCGAAGACGGCCCAATTCTCTTGCCAGCTTAAAAAATGAGTTGCACTTTTCCAGCTTGGCATCTTCAACGGGTCGATCTAGATCTAAATGGTCGCCCGGTCTAGTGGGACGATGCAAACGGACCGATCCGTCTGTCGCGACCCATCGGCGCGGACAACGCACGTGTCCGACCGCGCGTGTTGCGGGCTCACTAGGAAGCGACCCGACGACAGAAGGACCGGCGGCAACCGATCAAGGTCGTCGCTGACCATTGCGCTTGCCACCTCAACCCCTTGTCGGCACAGAAGACGATGGCACTGGAAGTTGCGCGTGCCGCCTTAGCTCCTGCACCAACATTGATGGCCAGCGGTACTTAAGCCACGGCCGCGCCCGCATCTTCTCCCTCACTCCCGCCGCCGCCACCATTGCCAGTCCCGCACGCACGATCTCGCCCACGATGAAGCTGCCCCACTGGATGAAGAAAAACCACAAACGACCACGAGGCTGGTTCCTCGTCCGGTCGACGGCGTCGCCGGTGTAACCCAGCGCGCGCTCGCCTCATGCCTCCACCCCCCGCAGCCGCATCTCTTTGCTGGTTCGCAGGCTGCGGCAGTGCAGGTTCCTCCTCCGCACCAGACGGGCCGCAACATGCGCTACGTGCCGGGTGTTGTGCCGGTGCTGGAGGCGCAGCGGTGGTGGGCACAAGGCGACCCCTGCCGCCACCGCGACGTCTCCCTCCCGCATGGGTGGCACTTGAACAAGGGGAGGCTCCCTGTTCCACCACCTCTGACGGACCAACAATCCCTACGCCAAGAGATGCGCCGTCGGATCAAGCGCCTACCGCAGGCGATGCAACAGCAGAAGGTGTACCAGTGGGAGGATTACTGGCGCGAGTTCCTCGCCTGGGAGCACGAAGCGCGCTGTGTAATCCGCGGCCGCGGAGATGTCATTCCCGATGACGACGCTCCCGAGAGCGAAGACGAGGTCTTCTACGAGGACGGCAAGGAGGACGACGACGAGATGGAGGACGTGCCTCTAGCCGCCGTCAAGCTGGAGGCGGTCCTCCCGGAAAACTACGACGAGGATGTGGCCACGGCCGCCGCCATGGCCGCATCACTAGAGGATGAGGAGGTCAAATGGTCATGTCCAGGGCTTGAGGACGTCGTCCAGCTCTCGGTCATGGTGGCGGAGCACGTAGCCTCCTTGCCGCCGCCACCACCGCTGCCGCCGCACGCGCCACCACAAGATGGGTGGGACGGCCATGAGGTTCCATCGCCTCCTCCGTACGTGCCGTCCAGTATTGCTGCTACATGTGTAGTACGTGCAGCCAACACAGGTGCCTGCTTGGGCGCATCAACTGTGAGCGCCCCCTCCCTTCGCCGACCTCGTCTCTAACAACGAAGAAGACGACGACGCCTAATTTTAGTTTAGATTTTACTTTAAAACTATGTAAATTATATTTAAAACAATGAAATTTCAATCAAATTTTTACGACCTTTTTAAAATCTGTGCCCTTTTATTTATCTCATTTGCGCGCGACAACTAGCCAACAGACCAAATGAGTCGCACCGATTGCACACTGTTCGGGCCAGCCAGACCCCGAGATGCATCTATTCAGGGACCGACCGAAACTGACGTAAACATATCTTTTAGGTCCGATTTGGGTCAGCTTGCTGGAGATGGCCTAAGAAGGGAGCCAGTTTTTTCTTTTTTAAGGGAAACCAGCTTATCCTTTATGCCGGCAAAAGAACTGGCCGAAATGTCTCACTCTCACCAGAAGTCCAAATACAGATCCCCTACGGCCCAAGTAGAGCGCACTGCCCAACCCAGTGCGGCGGCGGGCGGTGCCTGCGCGCACCGCCGCACTGGTGCTGCCGACTGCCGCTTCTGGTGGACGGAGGCCAGGCAGGGAACGACTCAGGCCCGCGGGGCACACCCCGGACCTCTGCTCTGCGCTCGAAGTTCCCCAGCAAGGGGGGCGATCGAGCTACTCGTGGCGACCCGGCCGGCGGCTCCGCGTTCGCTAAGCGCGCTGCCGGACAAGCGCCGGAGCCCGGAGGCTACGGAAAAGGTCCAGTGTCGCGCGCTCCCGAGGTATATATCGTGTACAAAAATTGCTGGGGAAAATTCGGGCGGCGTGACCTAACAAGATTTTGTGATCGATATTTCGATGTGCGGCTTTGCACGCTGCGACTAATCATAGCTAGTAATCCTTCCACCTTACATTCGTCTTGAAATCCCGCATGCCTAAACTGCGTAGTGTTTATTGTCCAGTAAGCAAAGAAATTGATTAAATTAAAGCTAGTACTATACACTGTTGTCCTGGAATACTCCGTATGTTATATAGTTATTATATAGTGAATGCTGACATGATTGAGTTCTCGGCAAAATTATGCATTCTTCAGCTCAAATCACCTCACACTGTTACATACTTTAACATGTCCATAGACTGAAATCACTCTTCACCCTAGAATATTGTTTGCAAACCTAATACTGAACTCAGAGAAGCTTGTTCGCTGGAAGTGTAGCTAAACTTGAGTATATAGCACCTAATATGAACAAAGTGGGACTAGCCAAAATACCTTGATAAAACTAATTGATCATACAGCACCCCTACACCAAAGAACACACCGAAGGCAATCACAAAGGCCACCTTGTACTCAGCTTGTTTTCTTGGCAGAATGTCGGCTTGATCTGCTTCTGCCAAATCACATCTGTGAGTGAACATAGAGCGGCACAGCTTTGGGTTGCCATCAAAACTAGAACTTTGAAATGTATCAAACTGGCTTCCAGATGGAATAGGCCCTTCAATGTCATTGTTCGAAATGTTGAATGCTGAAAGGAAGTGCAGCCTGTTCAATGCAGCTGGGATAACACCTGTGAGATTGTTGTTGGATAAGTCTATCGCCTGCAAGCTTGTGAGGCTGCAAATCGAATGTGGGATATGTGAATGTGGGATATGTCCAGATAACTTGTTGAAGCTGGAATCAAGTACTTCAAGCGCTTTCAACTGGCCAATCTGTGGGGGAATCACACCTGTCAAGTAGTTGCGGCTTAGATTCAACATTTTCGGGAAAGATGTAACCATGCGGTATTGAAGTGATGGACCATTGTAAATAGGTACCCTGAAGACCTTTGGATCAAAATGAATTGCATTCCCAGCTGATTGTAGCATTGGCATCTCCGTCAAGGCTAGTGGGATTTCTCCTGTAAGTCTGTTGTCTGACACATCCAAGTAGAAGAGGTGACTTAGGGAGTTGATCCAGCCTGGTATTGGTCCAGTGAGTTGGTTGCCATTTAAAATTAACATCTCTAGATTTGTGAGCCTTGATATCCATTGATGTATTTTTCCTAACAAGTGGCAATATTCAATGTTCAAAACTTGAAGATTCTCAAATCCATCAATTATTTCATCCTCTCGCATGAGCTCTTCCCTGAAATTATTGTGCCCTAGAAGAAGGATTGTAAGGTACTTGCTGCTCTTAAGGATGTGAAGTGCACTTATGATGTTTGTGAAATTGTTTTGGGCAAGGGAGAATAAGGAGAGATACTTCAAATTGCCTATGCTCGTTGAGACCTGCCCTTGCAACTTGTTGCTAGATAGCCGCAGTGCAGTCAAATTACTGCATGAGTAAATACTTTCTGGGATTGTACATGTGAAGTTGTTAAAAAAAAGATCTAATGTTTTTAGATTGGGAATGTTGGAAAAATTGACCTTCTTAAGTTCTCCACTGAAGTTGTTGTTCTTGAGGTCAATTATTATAAGATTTGTCTAGTTGCT
>NC_061509.1:43248443-43269954 GCF_022539505.1 Lolium rigidum
AAATTTGGGTCAAGGATCGGCTGCTATTAGTAAGTCCGACTTCCAGCACACATTAATTGTTTTGTTAATACTTAATCTGACTGCTTCCTAGTGGCATTAAGTGGCATGTTTCTACCAAAATGTCAAACACCACAGATTAGTAAGATGTGACTGTGAATTACATGGGAGGTAGCATCATTAATTGCATATAATTACATTCCATCTTGATGTCAGGATTGGTGCACATACATGATTTGGAGAAGAGCACATGGAGGTACAGGAAAGGGTTTTACTGAACATTGTACAGAGTATTATTTTTCTTACAATTTAGATTTAGATTATTACGTTGATGTTATTTGTGCAGTACAGTTAAAAATAGCAAACAGCAGTAAGTGGTCATTAACAGTTGGCTGATGGAATAGTTTATTGTAGCTATGATCAGTAGTACGTGGGCAGTGCAGTCGGTTGACAGAATATTGTTCACTACGAAAGCTATGCACACCTAAACACAACAGAAACATCCTGTGATAGCTGGGGTATGTTGGGTTTGACTTGAGCTGGTCTGAACTTGCTCACTACTTATTTGATGACAGCCAAAGCCCCACCAAATTGGGTCAACTGAATCAGCAAGGGGGTGAACTATAGCATCTAATCTTTTTGTGTAAGAAAGTCAGCCTTTGATGGCTGACCCCTGGTTAGTTCACTTTGCAGCAGGTGATCAGATTCTCTCTTAGATAAATTACTACTTCTGTTCCGAAATACAAGCCTTTTAGAAAAACTAACTTATAGCTATCTAAAAAATCCGAATCCGCGCTGCGGGCCGGGCTGTGCTCTGCGCCTGAAGTTCAGGGGATGCAGCAATACGCGGGCAGCAGGTCCAGTGCCGCGCGCTCCCGAGGTTGGCCGTGCGATTGTTGTTCAGTTGTGATGAATTCTTGTAAGTGCTGCTCTGTATGCTAATGATGGCTAGCAGTGCTTGCATCTTACATTATTTCTAGTTACAAATGTACCTGACGATTTCGCATGACTCAACTGCCTACTGTTTAGGATTGTCCAGGAAGCAAACAAAATGATGGAATTAAACCTAATACTACATATTCTATTGTCCTGAAATATGTTATACAGAATGCTCATACGGTTGAGTTTTCGACAGATTATGTATGCTTCAGCTCAAATCATCTTACATTGTTACATACATTTACATGTCCATAGAATGAAATCACTCTCCACCCTATTTTATTTGGCAAACCTAATAATGACTCACACCTATAGGAGAAGCTTGATCGCCGGAAATGTTGCTAAACCTGAGTAGCAGCCTAATATGAACAAGTCTTCACAAACCAAAGTAAACTGAAGTAGGATTAGCCAAAATACCTTGATAAGACTAATTGATCATACAACACCCCTACACCTAAGAATGCACTGAAGGCAATCACAAAGGCCACCTTGTAGTCATTTTGTTTTCTTGGCATAATGACGGCTTGATGTGCTTCTGCAGAATCACATTTGTGAGTGAACATAGAGCCGCACAGCTTTGGGTTTCCATTGAAACTAGAATTTTGAAATGTATTAAACTGGCCTCCGGATGGGATAGGTCCTTCAAGGTCATCGTTTGAAATGTTGAATGCTGAAAGGAAGTGCAGGCTGTTCAATGCAGCTGGTATTGCACCTGTGAGATTGTTGCTGGATAAGTCTAGCACCTGCAAGTTTGTGAGGCCACAAATTGATTGTGGGATCTGCCCAGATAACTTGTTAAAGCTAAAATCAAGTACATTGAGCACTTCCAACTGACCAATCTTTGGGGGGATCATGCCTGAGATGTAGTTGTGGCTTAGATTCAACACTCGTGGGTAAGATGTACCACTACGGTATTGAAGTGCTGGACCACTATAAATAGGCAGCTCAAAGACCCTTGGGTCCACATGAGCTGTGTTTTCAGTTGACTGTAGCAATGGCATCTCCATCAAGGTTAACGGAATTTCTCCTGTGAGACTGTTGTTTGACACATCCATGAAGAAGAGATTTCTTAGGGAGTTGATCCAGCCTGGTATTGGTCCAGTGAGTTTATTGTTATTTAAACGTAACATCTCCAAATTTGTTAGCATTGACATCCATAGAGGTATTTTTCCAGACAATTGGCAATCTTTGATGTCCAAAACCTGAAGATTCTCAAAGCCATCAAATATGTCATCATTAGGCATGAGCTCTCCCTTGAAGTTACCGCCGATAAGCAGGGTAGTAAGGTTCCTGGAGTTCTTAAGGATGTGAAGTGCATTTGTTATGTTTCTGAAAAAGTTTGTATCAAGCGATAGGAAGCTGAGGGACTTTAGATCTCCTATTCTTGGTGAAAGTTGCCCATCTAATTTGTTGCTAGATAGCCGCAGTGCAATTAGATTGCTGCAAGAGTATATGCTGTCTGGAACTGTGTTGTTGAAGTCGTTTAAGTAAAGATCCAAAGTTCTTAGATTGGGCAGATTGGAGAAATTGAACTTGGTAAGTTCTCCGCTGAAATGGTTGATCTTGAGGTCAATCGTTATCAGATTTGTGCAATTGCTTAGAGTTGACGGCAGCTCTCCTGACATGTTATTGTTGTTCAAATGGAGTTCTTCCAGTCTCTGAAGGTGGCCTATAGATTTCGGAATCTTGCCACTGAGTATATTCTCTGCAAGATCAAGGGTTACAAGATTTCTGAGGCTCACTATGCGTGCACTATCAAGAACTCCACCCAAACCATTGTTAGGGAAAGATAGGTATTCCAACGAGGTTACATTGAAGAGTTCATCTGGTAGTGTTCCACTGATGTTGTTGTACCCAGCCCTGAGCTCTCTCAGCATGGAGCAATCACCAAGTCCTGGGGGGATGCTGCCACTGAATTTGTTGAAAGACAGATCAAGCACAGTGATGAATGGTGAGGTGTTACATAATTGAGTTGGTATCTGCCCAGTAAAGCTGTTATTGCTGGCATTGAGTGTGACCAGATTCGCCATTGTTTTCCACATGCTGGACGGGAACTCTCCTATAAATAAGTTGCTCGAGATATTCAGTACCTGCAGAGGCCAGGAAGGGGTCGAAGATGACAGCCCACCGAGTGTTCCGTTGAGCTGGTTAAAGCTGACATCAAGGATGATCATACTACTTGACGACACCAATTCCAGTGGCAGGGCACCATAGAGTGAGTTGTGAGAGAGGTCAAGGTACTGCAGTTCAGCGAGGATCCCAAGGGACTGTGAGATGGGCCCCTCGAGGCCCTTTGCAGCCAGAAAGATATTGGTGATCATCCTATCTTGTCTGCAGGTGATCCCTTCCCACTTGCAGCAATCCGTGCCATCCTGCCACGAGGCGGAGAGTCCTCCATCATGTGAGAGCCCTGCTAGGAACTGGAGAACAGAGGTCTTCTCATGCTCTGTGCAAGAACTGGTGGGAGAGACCAAGGAGATCAGCAGCACAAGAGCAAGGCCAAGGGAAGCTATCTGCAACTTATTATTTTGTGTCTTGTATGAAAATTGGAGTGACTGCATGGTTTCTGATGAAACCATGGAATCCAGATCCTTCAGTTGTGTCTGCCTTCTTGATAAGGCATCAATGGTCCTATAAAGAAAGAAAATGAGATGGACATAGAAAAGATAGACGTGTCTCTTGCTTCTCTGTTTTTTTCCTCTTGCAGTCGTAGTCACCACAAGAAAGATTGGGTCAAGAATTTTGTCTGCTGTTGAATTTTGACTGGGATTTGTTTTTTTTAACAAGTTGACTGGGATTTGTGGTTAGCATGGAAGGTGGCCATCCTATCTTGGACCCGGTAGTGTGTGAGGAATGGTAGTGGGAAGTGATTCAAGTCTTAAAGGTTTAGAATAAAGTGGCACATAATCTAGCAAGGAATGCTTGTAGCTCAAAAAGTTTTTTAGTTTGGGATGGGGATCCTCCTAGATTTATGTAATAAACGATGTAACGTTATTGTCCTGTTAATAAAACGCCACTAGGCATTCCTTAAAAAAAAAACTCTTAAGGTTTAGTTGAACAGTATCGCATCCAGCTTATGCTATTTATTATGTGTAGTTGTGCTTTAATTCCTTTCTAATTCTACTACGATCATTTGTCGTTGATAAGTGTAGACATGTTTCCATTTAACCTGAACACCTGAGGCATATATCATGATTATTTTCATAAAACCACATGTTTAGCTAGTATTCTCACTTTTGTATAGACGCACACGCTCATAAATATGCCGTTGCTAGCGGATCGTGGGATGACACGGTTGTGACGGTATCACCACAACGATCGGGAGGACGTGGGATGGCGCGTCCGTTATTCTTGTTGTATCGAGAGCGAGAGTTCAAAAAGGGAGTGATCCCGCAACAACATTCGAGTCGGCCACATCTAGGGCATGTTTGGTAGACGAAAATGGACTGTTAGGTTGGCTGGGCTTCCCCGGCGTTGTTACATAGCACGGTTCTGAAAGTATTTTTGGGCATGACTCAGGAGGAGCGACCGAATCGACCGTTTCTATAGAGCCTGAACCATTGTCGTGTAACTGTTGCACGCGTGGAGAAGTGCAGGAGACGGCTCAATGTGTGCCCTGATCTCCACTCCAGTACGTCCCCGCCCTCCCCCCCCCCCCCCCCCAACACACACACACTCGCTCTCACTGAGAAAATTACAAAAAAAATACCATAATTAGGCTATCGTGTCACATAACTATCAAACGTGTTCGTTTTGTCACATGAATACCACTATTGGGGCATGTTTGTGACGAAGAGCACTGATTTTCTAATTTGCGCATCTTAATCCGGTTTCTGGCAGCTGGGACCCAATGTCAGGTCTTATATGGCAAAAAGGAATGACTTGAATCTGCTAATTTTACAGAAGACCCCACCTCCCTTTTTTTAAACGCAATCAAGTCCGACCCCTTCCTTCATATGCATGCACCACCTGGGGATGGACTGCAACGGCGCCGTGCTGGAGTCGAGGAAGACGATGTGAGGCGCCGACGGTGGCCTCGGATGCTGGCAAAGGGCTTCGAGTTGAGAACCAAGGTCGTTCCCCAGCCACCAGCGTCGGATGCGGTGAAGCTCTCCTGTATCCGAGACGTCGTGCCAACGATGCCTTCCCGTCCCCTGCATCGGCAGCCGCACAACCTCTCCCTACTCGCGTAGGTCGCCTGCATGCGAAAGGTGACAGGAGCACGCGGCCCCGGACCGAAGCGGCAAGCGGTGAGGTGGGGGATGGGGACGGCAGGGATTTTTCGGCCGAGCTCTCCAGTAGCCCGTGGTAGGGATAGCACTGCCACCGCGACGACCCCCATCGAGACGCCGTACGGTGCAAACGTCGGCCACCCGAGGCCTTCCCGTCTGTCGAGGGTACTCCCCGGCAATGCCCTCCGTGTGGGGCTTAGGGTAGATGGAATCATGTAGGCTGACACGAGACATCGGTTATCAAACAAGCGGGGAGAGCGATTTACCCAGGTTCGGGGCCCTCGATGAGGTAAAACCCTTACGTCCTGCCTGTCTGATCTTGATTGCTGAAAATATCGGTTACAATAGGGTGCCGAAGGTTTCGACTATGATCTCGTCGAGAGGCTAAGTCCTACAATGACCTAGCTCTAGACTTACGGTGGTTAAGGCTATTCTGATTGTGTGTCTCGGCAGACCCTCTTCTAGCCCTTATATTGGGAGCCAGGTCTCGAGAGGTCTGTCCGGGTACGACTAGGTAACAAAGAGCACTAGGTCTAAACTTTCCTTGTATTCTTCGTCTTCTTGCCTTGTCCTTCAAGAATCCTTCTCCGGAACCGACGTAATGGCCCACCTGGTCGTTGGGTGTCTTTCATGGGCCCCTGGTTGGGCTGTAAGAGGTAATGCAACACTAGTTACCCGAAGGGTAATGCCCACATCAGTAGCCCCCGAGTGACTGGCCGAAGAAACTTCGGGCAGGGACTAAAAAACTGTCTTCTGTCGAATGTTCGTATTTGCCGAAAAATCTTGACTCCCTTGCAATAGCAGCACCTTTTTTATCGGGTGCGCGTTCAGCGCTCCCGATGGGAGTAGCCCCCGAGTCTAGGCACGTATGCTTGCAACCGTGTGTAGACTCAAGTTGGAATACTCGAATGTTTTTCTTCTGCCGATGTTTTCTGCAAACTGTCATGGTCATCCGATATATCTTCCTGTATCGGGTCTTCAATACTCCCAAGTAAGGTTGTGCTTGTTGGTGGTACGTAAAGGATATTGAGTAACGTGCCCAAATTTACTCGATAAATCGATGTTGGTTAACTGCCAATGGCAAAACAACGTTACCCTACTCAGAATCAAGTCACCGGGCATGATCCTGGGTCTGTAAGAGTCTTCGAGTTCAAATTCTATCGGGTGCGCGTTCAGCGCTCCCGATGGGAGTAGCCACCGAGTCTAGGCACGGATGCTTGCAATCGTGTGTAGACTTAGACCAAACCACTCGAGTGTTTCATTTTCCTTCGGATGCTTCTCGTGGAGTCCATATCACTTATGACATCATTGATGACATAATCACTACTACGGTCTGACTGACAAGACATGACCTGACGCCCCCTACTTCTGCACGGTCAATTTGGGACATGACCAGTACTTGTGCAGTAACCAAGACGCCTCCTCGATTTCCGCGCATAGTGGAGGGAAAGATTCCTTGGTGAAATAAAAATAACGACACGTGGTGGCCTAATTCCATATCTCCTTTACTTTATAACCGCAGAGGACAAAATTTTATCTCTTTCATTCTCTCTTTTCACGGTTCTTCTTCCATAGCCATCTTTCTTTCTCAAAACCGTCGCGCCGCCGCCGCTGTTCCTAGATCTCCCTCAGATTTTCTCGACGATGGTGAAGAAGAGGAACCTCACCCTCGCCGCCAGCGCCGCGACCAGCGCCGCTGCCGCTAAAGCCTCATCAAGCGCGTCGAAAAAGAGCGCATCGGACGATTCCGCTCCAGCTCTTGCGCCGCCCGCGCCGGAGGTTTCCGTGGCTGGACCCGTGCCTGGTGATTGGCCAGCTTCCACGGCGACCAAACGCGAAGAGAAGAAAGCTCGGAGCCTCGGCGTAATTTCAGCTGACGAGGGGACCATCATTCTCCCAGGTGCGGCTTCACGCCCCAATCCCCCTGCCGGTTTTACTGTGATGTTCATGTCTTTTCTATATCGCGGACTTTCTCTCCCTGCTCACGAGTTCCTCCAGCGTCTCCTTCATGTGTATGAGATCCAATTGTGGCAATTAACACCCAACTCGATTCTTCATCTTGCTATTTTCATCACCTTATGCGAAGCTTTCCTGGGCATCGAGCCTCACTTTGGTTTATGTAAAAAGATCTTCTTTGTGAAATGCTACAACTGCAGTAGCGGTTCCTTTGTTACCGGTGGAGTTGGGTTTGTTGTCTGCAAGGAGGTTAATTACTTCAATTTTCCAATGAGAGAGTCTGTTCAAGGGTGGAGGTTGAAGTGGTTCTATATCAAAGACTCATCAGCAGCTAACATGCAACTGGCGTGATTTGCCGATGTCCTCGAGGCTGTGCCCAAAAGATCTTGGAAAAACATTCTGTCACCCGAAGAGAAACCAGCAGTCGATAGGTTATTTGATAGAGTTCTTCGAATCAAAGAATCTGACGGCCAAACTATGATGGGTACTGAGATAGCCGCCGTTTTCCTGAAACATCGAATCCAGCCAGTTATGTCCAGAGCCCACCCGATGTGGTTATATTCAGGCCCCATGTACGAGACCAGAGTGAACGTCGCCGAACTATACGAAAAAGAATTGCTTGATGAAGTCAGACATTTGACTCATTTCAGTCAAGAAGATTCGATCCCACTTCTGTCTTCTCAACCACCCTTTGATGCTGACCACCCACCGAATGAGGTAATTTCTCAATCACATTTGCATTCGAACAATACTTGCATTTCCCTTTCTTTCGAATTAATCCTTTTAATTCCTTCAACAGATCCTGTTAGCCCCCGAATATTTCCAAGATATGTCGGGTGACAATCTTGAAGAAAAAAGTTCTTCCATTCCTGTAGAGTCCCATACTGAAGAAAATGTAGATCCAGAAGATGAAGACAATGATCCTATGAATCCTGAAGCTTTTTCTATAGATCCTAGATCTTTCGCTGATGATACAAGTGATACGGCGGAGTCAAATCACGACGATGATGCTGATCGTGCTGCCTTTGTTGATGCAGCTGCGGAAAAGGCCAACATGCTTCCCCCAAAGAGATCGTCTGGCGGGTTTGCCGACGAGGATGATCTATTTGATCTGTAAGTGATACGTCTCCAACGTATCGATAATTTCTTATGTTCCATGCTACTTTATTGATGATACCTACATGTTTTATGCACATTATATGTCGTATTTACGCGTTTTCTGGAACTAACCTATTAACAAGATGCCGAAGTGCCGGTTCTCGTTTTTCGCTGTTTTTGGTTTCGTAAATCCTAGTAACGAAATATTCTCGGAATTGGACGAAATCAACGCCCGAGGTTCCTATTTTTCCACGAAGCTTCCGGAACACCGGGAAGGACCGGAAGGGGGCCACGAGCCCACCAGACCATAGGCCGGCGCGGCCTGGGGGTGGCCCGCGCCCCCCTATGGTGTCGCCGCCTCGTCAGCCCTCCTGCGCCGCCTCTTCGCCTATTTAAAGCCCATGCATCGAAAACCCTTACAGAGGAAGCCACGGTACGCGAAATCTTCCAGAGCCGCCGCCATCGCGAAGCCAAGATCTGGGGGACAGGAGTCTCTGTTCCGGCACCCTGCCGGAACGGGGAAGTGCCCCCGGAAGGCTTCTCCATCGACACCGCTGCCATCTCCACCGCCATCTTCATCACCGCTGCTGCTCCCATGAGGAGGGAGTAGTTCTCCATCGAGGCTCGGGGATGTACCGGTAGCTATGTGGTTCATCTCTCTCCTATGTAATTCAATACAATGATCTCATGAGCTGCTTTACATGATTGAGATTCATATGAGTTTTGTATCACTATTATCTATGTGCTACTCTAGCAATGTTATTAAAGTAGTTTTATTCCTCCTGCACGATGTAATGGTGACAGTGTGTGCATCCGTGTTAGTACTTGGTTTATGCTATGATCATGATCTCTTGTAGATTGCGAAGTTAACTATTGCTATGATAATATTGATGTGATCTATTCCTCCTACATATGCATGAAGGTGACAGAGTGTGCATGCTATGCTAGTACTTGGTTTAGTCTTTTGATCTATCTTACACTAAAGGTTACTAAAATATGAGCATTATTGTGGAGCTTGTTAACTCCGGCATTGAGGGTTCGTGTAATCCTACGCAATGTGTTCATCATCCAACAAAAGTGTAGAGTATGCATTTATCTATTCTGTTATGTGATCAATGTTGAGAGTGTCCACTAGTGAAAGTCTATTCCCTAGGCCTTGTTCCTAAATACTGCTATCACTGCTTGTTACTTGTTTCTATGCGTTACTACTGCTGCGTTACTACGCTTGTTTACTTCCTGCAATATTACTACCATCAATCGCATGCCATTAAGCTATTTTCTCGGCGCCGTACTACCGCTCATATTCATTCATACCACTTGTATTTCACTATCTCTTCGCCGAACTAGTGCACCTATTAGGTGTGTTGGGGACACAAGAGACTTCTTGCTTTGTGGTTGCAGGGTTGCTTGAGAGGGATATCTTTGACCTCTTCCTCCCGAGTTCGATAAACCTTGGGTGATCCACTTAAGGGAAAACTTGCTGCTGTTCTACAAACCTCTGCTCTTGGAGGCCCAACACTGTCTACAAGAATAGAAGCACCCGTAGACATCAGTAAGCCTTTCTACTGCTCCAGGATTTTTCTTGTATCTAATTCTCATTTTGTCTGGTTTACATGCTTACAGCGATGAGGGATTCATAGAGCCCCCTCCAAAGAAGGCCAAGACAAGTTCTAGCAAGCCAGCTCCGGCAGCCTCCAAAGCTTCGGCTCCAGCAACAACCCCAGCAGCTCAAGTTTCGACAACTTCTTCACTCTCTTAAGGGAAGGAGATTTCTTCGACTGCTGCTACTACAGTTCCTCCTCCTCCTGAAAAACCTGTAAGCTTTCCTGTTTCAACAATACGTTTGCCTTTGATAGTCCTTGAGTCTTTATTGGATTATGAACTTTCTAAAAAGAATTCCACCGCTTGTTGATAGCTATTTCTTTTCATTTCTTCAGGATTTCCGGGCGGTCATTTCCTCCCTGTAGGCTTTCGCCTCTCAATTTACTTCGCTCGAAACTAATAAGGCTCAGCTTCAGGAAGAAGTCGAATCTACTTCTTCAAAGCTTGATAATGCAATTAAAATAGCTGCCGAAGCTCGCCAAAATGCCGATGTTTTGAAGAAAGAGCTTGAGAAGCTGAAAAACAAGCTGAAGGACGAAGAAGCTTCGAAGCTCGCTGCCGAAGCCCAGAAGAATGATACGGACAATCTTCTTCGCCAATCTATTTTGGCCTTGCTCAGTAATTCTTATTGATTTAACTTTCAACTCCTCCTTTATTGATTCAATTTTAACTAACAAATTTTCCTTTTTGTTCTTTGCAGAAGCTACTGATATTTCTGTTGATGCCTTAGACAAGCTTCCGGATAAATCTCCTATCGATGCTTTGACATTGACCCTTGAATCTAGCAAGCTCATCCAAGCTCTTCTCCAGAAGAATAAAGGAGTTATGCCGAGGATGTACTCGATGATTTTCCCCAAGGCCGACCAAAACAAGACTCGGGAACAACTGACAGATGCCTTTGTTGTCGACATGAAGGAAACTATCGAGGTATTCAAACGCACCTCACGCACCTACGGCGCCCTTCTAGCTTTCCAACTTATGATGGGTCATGGTTTCAAAGCCGATATGGAGCAAATGTCTAAAGAACTGCCGAAGGAGCAAGATGGGCAACTTATTGACTTGAGTGTCTATAAAGCTTCGGCACGCAAGTGTGCGCTTCAGCTTCTCGAGTTAGTTTCAGCAAACAAGTCGGTTGCTGGCCCAAGCTTATCAACTCAGACCTATACTCCTTGAATTCTTTTCGTTGGATTGTAATCTTGTCCATTTAAAACAATTCCATGTCATAATACCTTTTTGTTGTAATTAATCATGTGTTGGCAATGTTGCCAATACCCTCTTGCTGTAATATTTTCAACATTTTTAATTGCACGCTCTCGATGGGAGTAATTCCAATTGATAGGCTCACATATTCCATCACATTCTTAATGGTATATCGTTGCAGGTGGTTCCTGTGCCCTCCTTTACCGAAGGTCCTTCGGATGGCTGTTCTGATAATGATCGCCTCCAACGCATGAAGTCTCGAATTGCCTAGATGGAAAAACATATGCGTGGTATTCATGCTATGGCCGCCATTATAAAGAAGAAGGGCAAACTAGCCACCGACGCAGGATGATATGCCCTTACTGAGTTGCAAAAGGCAACAGAAAGTTTGAATTGTAAGTATCCTCCTTTTCCTTAGCTTCTTGAATACCACCAAAGAAAATCCTTTGACTCCACCTCTGTCGTTACTTCTTACAGTCATAGCCCTGAACTTGTCAGAAGAAAACAAGCGTGTTCATGAACGGTAAATACCTTGACCCATCTTGCATCTTTGGATGAGGTTTTTTGGAGGAATCAATCAAAAGCTTCCACTATCGCGTAGTTTCAAGATCGGGTGCAACAAATGCACCAATTTTTCACCAAATGCTATACTATCTTGAGAGTGATATGGAAGATAATGTTTCCCTTGAATGAAGTCCCTCCTACCTTACTGACTTTGATGTCAAAGTTCAGTAATGTCAAGAAAATCCGGGGCTTGATTCGTGCACAACTTATTGCTGGAGCTAAATCTGCCTTCGCCCTTGTTCTGTCAAAACATCAATCCTTCCGCAAACTTGATGGCCATCGCAAGTGCCGATGGTAATGTAGAACATATGTTTGCCAAGTCTCTGATTCCTGCTACCATTGTAATCGACAGGCTGGAAGATAGTTCAAAGGTAATAGAAGAAACGAGGATTCTTGAAGAAGAGTCCTGAAAACATTTACGCTCCTATTGTAACTTAAGTACTTCGATGCTTGTGGCAGGCGATTGTTCGGGTGCGTTGATTAAGCGAATTTATCGGAAGATATTTATATGTACTTCCCTTTTGTTCCTTAATTTTATCGAATGATGTTGGCAAGTTTTAGTATGAACGGAGCAAATCTTAGATGCTCGTTTAACATCTGTATTATGATGCTTATATATGTAAGATTGTCGGCAGCAAATTACTTGAGTGATCAGCTCATGTTGCAGGTTTATAAAACCTGTCGTAAGTGCAACTTTGCTTTCAACCGACGATGTGTGACGGCAGCCCCCGAGCGAGTCGACGGAACTAAGCCTGCCGATGACTCCGTCGCTCTTTAGTACTTCTGTAGTTTAAAGTACCGGTCATGGGTCTTTTTGTAAGTGTATAATTTTTACCCTTGCTATCTGCAGCACTCGCGTAATCTTGAGGCTTTTTTAGCAAAAGATAAAAGCAAGAATCCCGCCAATTTTTCCTCGTAGCACCCATATTTTCAGAGGCTTTAGATGGCAATCTTCGGTGTAATTTCAAGTAAACCAATATTCGCTATAGTATACGAAAAAAGGTCTTGATAAACTTGTTCGGGTGCCCGGAATTGCTGCGATACTTCAGATAAACGAAACTTGAGTCTTTATTAATAAAGCAAGCTAAGAGCGAAGTGGCTTAAAAAGGCCTTATTGTAAGAAAAATTCTAAGAAAGAAAAATAAATATGCGTAATGCCGCCCATCTTCTTTAAACAAGAGGAGGGTTCTTCTTATCTTCGATCTTGTCTAGGGAGCCGGTGGCTTTGGAGGCGTCGACGATTTCATCAGAAGCGCTCGCAGCGAGTGCTAGAACTTTATTGTCATCGGCGGAGACCTTGTTAATTATCAGCTGCCGAATGCCCAACCGCTGAAACTCCCAGTGCAGGGTCATCCAATTTCTTGATGCTCTTATCGTCCTAATCTTTAAGTGCCAATGGTTTAGAAGGGAAGTCGACAGGTTCTTGCTTTATTCTGAACTTGGCAGCAATCCTCTGAAACTCGCGATCACAATTATCTGAGCGTGAAAAACTCCCATAGACTGTGATGTTTGTTCCATTGTTGCCTGGCATCTTGATCTTGAGATACGCATCATGTGGCACAACCATGAACTTGGCATAAGCTGGTCTCCCGAGTATAGCATGGTACTGTGATTCCCAATTTACTACCCCGAACTCGATCTTTTCCTTCTTGAAGTTATCAGGTTTTCCAAAGACAATATTCAAGTAAACTTTGCCAAGAGAGTACGCTGGTAAAGTGGGGAGGATTCCATGAAAACATGTATCCGATTCTTCTAACATCCTCATTGTAATTCCCATATTTTTGATTGTGTTCAAGAATGTCAGATTTAGTCCACTTCCACCATCCATGAAGACTTTGCTCATATTGTATCCTCCTATTTGCACTTCAACTACCAAGGCAGCATGACCTGGCTTTGGGATTGTCATAGGGTGATCCGCTCTGCTGAACAGGATACTCAGAGACGACCAATCAATGTATTCTAGAATATTTGCCATAGTACTTTCTGCCAGGTTAATTTCTTGAGAGTGAGCTTCTTCATCTCCCTTTTCGAAACACCAGTTTTGTGGATCATACTCATCTGTCCCCGTGGTGGAGGGAAGGACTCATTAGGGTTACGAGGCTGCACTTGCTGAACTTGGTGTTGAGGTGGTGGGTGGTGGTGGCGGATGATTCGGCTGCTGCTGCTGGATAAACTTCTGCATCTCAATAAACTGTCGACAGTCTGTGAGTAGATGACTTGACTTTTTCTTGTCATCCTTAGGATCAATGTATGCATGTAGGTAACAAGGAGCGTTTATCTGCTCAGCAAAAGGCAGTTCTGAGATTCTTGAAGGTCGCGGTTTGTAGTCGCCACGATTCCCTGAATTACTGCGATTGTTGTCCTGTCGATCATCTCGCCTATCGTCGTACTGATCATCTCGACGATCAGAATATCCTACGGCTACCATGTTGGTATCATCGTATCCACGCTCCTTCCTTTTCTTACGGCGATCTCTTCGACTGCCTGAGTCATGTCTCGGCTGGTCGTCGTCTTCGTCGTCACTGCGTGGACGAGACTTTCGTACATTGTCCTCACCATCAGCCCAACTATTGGCGATTTCCATTAACTTGGTTATGGTCTTTGGCTTCTTTCGTCCAAGCTCCTCTATGTATGATTGTCGTCGAATACCATCACTGAAGGCGTCGATTGCTCTATCGACAGAGACATCTTCAGCAGCGTTCAAGAGTTTGGTGAACCTCCCGATGTACGTGCGCATCGACTCTTTCGGCTTCTGCTGACAATGACGTAATTCCTCGATTCCAACAGGCCTTTTATATGTTGCCTGGAAATTCTTGACAAAAGCGTCTACCAGATCCTCCAATGATTTGATGGAGCCCTTCGGCAGGCCTCTCAACCAAGCTCGTGCCGAATCCTTCAGGTAAAGCTGCAAACATTGCATCACCGCTATTTTATTCCCTTTGTGCAAGATCACGGTCTGGAGATAATCGTCTAACCAGGACCTCGGTTCTTGCTGCCCATCATATTTAGCAGCATCAGTGGGGGTAGGTTTGAACCTTTTGGGCGGCATCATCTCCCGGATCTTGTAGCTTAAACAGTCGGCTCCTCTTAGTTCACCGTCGTACTCCTGATTTTATTCAGAATCATCACTGTCGTAATCTTCCCTCGCCGCTCGTCGTCGTCGAGCTCTATCAATCCTGCTCTGAGTAATATCATCTCGAGCATCTCTCGAACAATGCCTGGAGCCGCTAGCTTGGTGTGTAGACTTCTCCTTCCGCGGAACAAGTTTATCTCCAAGGATCGCGAGGCTTTCCAGGGAACCTCGATGAGCTTGTGACATAGGACCTTCGGGTGCTGGTTGCTGATTGATCAAATAAGCCGCGAGGTTGGCGGTTTCCCCTTCAACGGTTTTTGGCCTCAACATACCCGCAGTGTCTGTAGTCATGAAGGATTTGGATAGGTTTGACGTTATTTATCTTGCATCATCTTCCGAAAGTCGAGACAACCTTGATCGATGCCTCCCCGCACCTTGGCTGCTTCGAGACGCACTTCCTCGTGAGGCCCTCCGATGCTCACTAGATTGATCTGCTGCGAGTAGACGTTGATTGAGAGTGGCCTGCTCGTTCGATAATCGTTCCCGATTCCTCTACAAGATAGAACGATATGCATTGAGAGTTCCAACCGAAGTTCCAGCAGGGAGCGGCGTATTGTTGGTTATAGCGGCCCGAGCTGCCGCCCACTCTTCCTCTGCGATAGTGTAATCTCTATCGTCGTTACTGGCGCTGTTTTTAGAGTTACGTCGTCTCGCTGGCGCGGGGGTGCGATCTCCTTCTTCTCCTCCGTTCCCTGCGTTCCCTGCGTTGAGGGTAGCATAGACTTGGTGACGCGCCATCCCCCAAGTGGCCATCCTGACGGCGGTGTCGATGCTTTCCTCTCCTGACGAATATCTGGCGCTGCAGACGAACGGTGTATCGCTTGATCCCAATCCATGACTGGTATCGCAGTTTAAACAGTAGTATGAAGTCATATCGGACAACATAGAGTCATCGGACCCGACCGACATAGATGATATCGACCGAGGGGTTGATGGCGAAGGCGAATTCGTCGAGTCCGTCAAACCGGCCGATAGATCGACTGATGAAGACGCGGTCGATCCTGCATCTGACGAAGATGGCTTCCTTGCTGATCTGGAGATGAACGGCCCATGCAGCCGAAGAATCCCTTCCGTGTTGATGTTGTAATGAACACTTCCAAACGTCATGCCCAAACCTTCTTGCACATCTGAAAAGGTCGGGCCGGACGAGTCGCTATGCGGGGTGAACTCGAAGGATCCAAATCGAATTGAGTTCCCCGAACTCGGCGACAATGAAGCCGACGGTGTTGATGAAGCTGCCGATGACATGACCGAAGTTGCCGATGATGGGTCTTGCGCCAACAGGTTTCCCACAAACGGCGCCAATTGTCGAGGGTACTCCCCGGCAATACCCTCCGTATGGGTCTTAGGGTAGATGGAATCCTGTAGTCTGACACGAGACATCGGTTATCAAACAAACGAGGAGAGCGATTTACCCAGGTTCGGGGCCCTCGATGAGGTAAAACCCTTACGTCCTGCCTGTCTGATCTTGATTGCTGAAAATATCGGTTACAATGGGGTGCCGAAGGTTTCGACTATGATCTCGTCGACTATGTACGTGCGCATCGACTCTTTCGGCTTCTGCTGACAATGACGTAATTCCTCGATTCCAACAGGCCTTTTATATGTTGCCTGGAAATTCTTGACAAAAGCGTCTACCAGATCCTCCAATGATTTGATGGAGCCCTTCGGCAGGCCTCTCAACCAAGCTCGTGCCGAATCCTTCAGGTAAAGCTGCAAACATTGCATCACCGCTATTTTATTCCCTTTGTGCAAGATCACGGTCTGGAGATAATCGTCTAACCAGGACCTCGGTTCTTGCTGCCCATCATATTTAGCAGCATCAGTGGGGGTAGGTTTGAACCTTTTGGGTGGCATCGTCTCCTGGATCTTGTAGCTTAAACAGTCGGCTCCTCTTAGTTCACCGTCGTACTCCTGATTTTATTCAGAATCATCACTGTCGTAATCTTCCCTCGCCGCTCGTCGTCGTCGAGCTCTATCAATCCTGCTCTGAGTAATATCATCTCGAGCATCTCTCGAACAATGCCTGGAGCCGCTATCTTGGTGTGTAGACTTCTCCTTCCGTGGAACAAGTTTATCTCCAAGGATCGCGAGGCTTTCCAGGGAACCTCGATGAGCTTGTGCCATAGGACCTTCGGGTGCTGGTTGCTGATTGATCAAATAAGCCGCGAGGTTGGCGGTTTCCCCTTCAATGGTTTTTGGCCTCAACATACCCGCAGTGTCTGTAGTCATGAAGGATTTGGATAGGTTTGACGTTATTTATCTTGCATCATCTTCTGAAAGTCGAGACAACCTTGATCGATGCCTCCCCGCACCTTGGCTGCTTCGAGACGCACTTCCTCGTGAGGCCCTCCGATGCTCACTAGATTGATCTGCTGCGAGTAGACGTTGATTGAGAGTGGCCTGCTCGTTCGATAATCGTTCCCGACTCCTCTACAAGATAGAACGATATGCATTGAGAGTTCCAACCGAAGTTCCAGTAGGGAGCGGCGTATTGTTGGTTATAGCGGCCCGAGCTGCCGCCCACTCTTCCTCTGCGATAGTGTAATCTCTATCGTCGTTACTGGCGCTGTTTTTAGAGTTACGTCGTCTGCTGGCGCGAGGGGTGCGATCTCCTTCTTCTCCTCCGTTCCCTGCGTTCCCTGCGTTGAGGGTAGCATAGACTTGGTGACGCGCCATCCCCCAAGTGGCCATCCTGACGGCGGTGTCGATGTTTTCCTCTCCTGACGAATATCTGGCGCTGCAGACGAACGGTGTATCGCTTGATCCCAATCCATGACTGGTATCGCAGTTTAAATAGTAGTATGAAGTCATATCAGACAACATAGAGTCATCGGACCCGACCGACATAGATGATATCGACCGAGGGGTTGATGGCGAAGGCGAGTCGTCGAGTCCGTCAAACCGGCCGATAGATCGACCGATGAAGACGCGGTCGATCCGCATCTGACGAAGATGGCTTCCTTGCTGATCTGGAGATGAACGGCCCATGCAGCCGAAGAATCCCTTCCGTGTTGATGTTGTAATGAACACTTCCAAACGTCATGCCCAAACCTTCTTGCACATCTGAAAAGGTCGGGCCGGACGAGTCGCTATGCGGGGTGAACTCGAAGGATCCAAATCGAATTGAGTTCCCCGAACTCGGCGACAATGAAGCCGACGGTGTTGATGAAGCTGCCGATGACATGACCGAAGTTGCCGATGATGGGTCTTGCGCCAACAGGTTTCCCACAAACGGCGCCAATTGTCGAGGTACTCCCGGCAATGCCCTCCGTATGGGTCTTAGGGTAGATGGAATCCTGTAGTCTGACACGAGACATCGGTTATCAAACAAACGAGGAGAGCGATTTACCCAGGTTCGGGGCCCTCGATGAGGTAAAACCCTTACGTCCTGCCTGTCTGATCTTGATTGCTGAAAATATCGGTTACAATGGGGTGCCGAAGGTTTCGACTATGATCTCGTCGAGAGGCTAAGTCCTACGATGGCCTAGCTCTAGACTTACGGTGGTTAAGGGCTTAAGGCTATTCTGATTGTGTGTCTCGGCAGACCCTCTCCTGGCCCTTAAATTGGGAGCCAGGTCTCGAGAGGTCTGTCCGGGTATGACTAGGTTACAAAGAGCCCTAGGTCTAAACTTTCCTTGTATTCTTCATCTTCTTGTCTTGTCCTTCAAGAATCCTTCTTCGGAACCGACGTAATGGCCCACCTGGTCGTTGGGTGTCTTTCATGGGCCCCTGGTTGGGCTGTAAGAGGTAATGCAGCACTAGTTACCCGAATGGTAATGCCCACATCATCGTCCCAAGCACGCAGCCCCCGCCTGAGGCGGCGCCAAGAGCCTGCGCAGCACTACTCGTCCCTCAGCGCAGCGGCGTCTCAGGCAAGGCCTGGTTGGCGGCGCAGAGAGCCTCCTGAAATTTCTCCGAGGATAGGATCGATCTATTTTTTATTTTTTTATGTGGGGAATTGGATCTATGTGTGACATAAAAATAGAATCTGAGATTATTTTTGCAAAATGAAACTAGTTTTTAACCTGCCGCGTAGTCTTTACAGGTGGGCCCATATAGTCAGAAAACAGTTTAACGCGTCAAAATAATGAAATAAGTGCTCTTCGTTCCGAACATGCCTAAATAGTACTACCTCCATTCCAAGGCTTAAGGCCTATTTTTTTTTCAGAAAGTCAAACTACGTTAAGTTTAACTAAGTTTTTATAAAAAAATTAATATATCAAATACAAAATTAATATTATTAGATAGATAATGAAATATATTTTCATGGGGGCTATCTACAAAATATCATATTTATTGATAGATTATTCAAAAAAAATTATCAAACTTTACTTGCTTTGACTTTAAAAAAAGTTATAAACCTTAAGACTTGGGATGGAGGTAGTAGTAGTCATGTGAAAAAAACATGTTTAGTAGCTATGTGACATTGTGACACGATTACCTCAAATGTGGTAGATTTTTTTTTTATTTCCTGCCTGCTCACATACCTCGAACTGATAATATTTTTAGGGGAAGAACTCGAACTGATTCTAGGACGCCGCCGCCATCCCGCGCTCCTCGACGCCTGCTTCGACGCCGACAAGGCCCAAGGCGTCAAAGTCGACCACCTCTTCCCGCAGGTTCGGTTCAACTCGAACTTTGCATCCTCCCCAACTCCCTGCGCGGCTGGGTGCGAGATCTGCATCCAGAGCAAGGCGGTGTAGACCGTCGTCGCGGCCGGCCTCCCTTGACAGAGCCGCACCCGCACCGGTCTGGTTGACGTCGGCCAGACAGGGAATCGGGTCAGGCTCGCGGGGTGTGCTCTGCGCACGAAGTTCAGGGGACAGGGGATGCAGCAATACGCGGCGACCCGGCACAGCGCCAGGCCGTCGGCTCCGTGTCCGTCCAGTCGCGTGCTGGCGGACGGACGCTGGAGGCTAGGGCAGCAGGTCCAGTCGCGCGCTCCCGAGGTTGGCCGTGTGATTGTTGTTCAGCTATGATGAATTCTTGCAAGTGCTGCTCTGTATGATGCGACTATTATGGCTAGCAGTGCTTGCATTTTACAAATGTACCTCACGATTTCGCATGACTCAACTGCTTAGTGTTTAGGATTGTCCAGGAAGCAAACAAAATGATGGAATTAAACCTAATACTACATATTCTATTGTTCTGAAATATGTTATACAGAATGCTCACATGGTTGAGTTCTCGGCAGAATTATGTATGCTTCAGCTCAGATCACCTTTTACATTGTTACATACTTTTACATGTCCATAGAATGAAATCACTCTCCACCCTATTTTATTTGTTAAACCTAATAATGGCTCACACCTACAGGAGAAGCTTGCTCGCTGGAAATGTTGTAAACCCGAGTAGCAGCGTAATATGAACAAGTCTTCATAAACCAAAGTACACTGAAGTAGGACTAGCCAAAATACCTTGACAAGACTAATTGATCATACATCACCCCTACACCAAAGAACGCACCGAAGGCAATCACAAAGGCCGCCTTGTAGGCAGCATGTTTTCTTGGCAGAATGACTGCTTGATGTGCATCCGCCGAATCACATTTGTGAATAAGCATAGAGCCGCACAGCTCTGGGTTTCCATCAAAACTAGAACTTTGAAATGTATCAAACTGGCCTCCAGATGGAATAGGCCCTTCAAGGTCATTGTTTGAAATGTTGAATGCTGAAAGGAAGTGCAGGCTGTTCAATGCAGCTGGGATTTCACCTGTGAAATTGTTGCTGGATAAGTCTAGCACCTGCAAGTTTGTGAGGCTGCAAATCGATTGTGGGATCTGTCCAGATAACTTGTTGAAACTGAAATCAAGTACAACAAGCACTTTCAGCCTGCCAATCTGTGGGGGAATCACTCCTGCGAAGTAGTTGTGGCTTAGATTCAACACTGTTGGAAAAGATGTAACACCACAGTATTGAAGTGATGGACCATTATAAACAGGTAGCTTGAAGACCTTTGGATCATAATGAATTGTGTTCCCAATTCTTTTTCGCATTGTAATCTCCGTCAAGGTTAGTAGGATTTCTCCTGTAAGTCTGTTGTCTGACACATCCACATAGAAGAGGTGACTAAGGGAGTTGATCCAGTCTGGTATTCGTCCACTGAGTTTGTTGCTATTTAAAATTAACACCTCTAGATTTGTAAGCCTCGATATCCATAGTGGTATTCTTCCTAACAACTCGCAATATTCGAAGCTTAAAACCTGAAGATTCTCAAATCCATCGATTATGTCATCCTCTGGCATGAGCTCTCCCCTGAAATTGTGCCCTATAAGCAGGGTTGTAAGGTTCTTGCTGCTCTTAAGGATGTGAAATGCATTTGTGATGTTTGTGAAATTGTTGTGACCAAGTGACAAGAAGGAGAGATACTTCATATTGCCTATACTCGATGAGAGCTGCCCATGTAAGTTGTTTCTTGATAGCCGCAGTGCAGTCATATTACTGCATGAGTACATGCTTTCTGGAACTGTACCGGTGAAGTTATTTGACCAGAGATCTAGAACTTTTAAATTGGACAGATTGGAGAAATTGACCTTGCTAAGTTCTCCACTGAAGTTGTTGTTGTCCAAGAAAAGTTTCTCCAATCTTTTGAGCTCACTTATGGAATTTAGGATATTTCCACTGAAGTTGTTTCCTCCAAGATCAAGGGTAACTAGATTTCTGAGGTTGATTATGCGTGCACTATCAAGAAGTCCATGCAAATTGTTGTTAGGAAAAGACAGATATTCCAACGAGGCTGCATTGAAGAGTTCTTCTGGAACTGTTCCTCCGAGATTGTTGTAGCCGGT
>NC_061509.1:43270054-43291022 GCF_022539505.1 Lolium rigidum
GCGGTATCACCGTTTGAGAGGCGGCAGGGGATCGAAAGAAAAAGGCAAGTGACCAAATATGAGGAGCCAAAAATAATTCAAGAAAAGAAAGTTTTATAGTACATAGAGGATGACATGCGGGTCCCATTTAGCAGCAGCGGTATCACCGTTTGAGAGGCGGCAGGGGATCAAAAGAAAAAAGAAATTGCCAAAAATCAGAGGGTGAAAAAAAACCGAGAAAATGAACTTTTATAGTACATAGAGGATGACATGCGGGTCCCATGAGCCTGCAGGTTCCTCAACGTTTCAAACGTGGCATGAGATCGAAAGAAAAAGACAAGTGAAAAAATATCAGGAGCCAAAAATAATTCAAGAAAAGAAAGTTTTATAGTACATAGAGGATGACATGCGGGTCCCATTTAGCAGCAGTGGTATCACCGTTTGAGAGGCGGCAGGGGATCGAAAAAAAGGCAAGTGACCAAATATGAGGTGCCAAAAAAATCCAAGAAAAGAAAGTTTTATAGTACATAGAGGATGACATGCGGGTCCCATTTAGCAGCAGCGGTATCACCGTTTGAGAGACGGCAGGGGATCGAAAGAAAAAGGCAAGTAACGAAATATCAGGAGCCAAAAATAATCCAAGAAAAGAAAGTTTTATAGTACATAGATGATGATATGCGGGTCCCATTTAGCATCAGCGGTATCACCGTTTGAGAGGCGGCAGGGGATCGAAAGAAAAAGGCAAGTGACCAAATATGAGGTGCCAAAAAAAATCCAAGAAAAGAAAGTTTTATAGTACATAGAGGATGACATGCGGGTCCCATTTAGCAGCAGCGGTATCACCGTTTGAGAGGCGGCAGGGATCGAAAGAAAAAGGCAAGTGACCAAATATGAGGTGCCAAAAAAAACTCCAAGAAAATAAAGTTGATTGCTCATAGAGGATGACATGCAGGTCCCATTTAGCTGCAGCGGTCTCAATGTTTCCAAGGCGGCAAGGGATCAAAAGAAAAAGGAAGTAGCCAGAAATCAGGGGGTCAAAAAAATCCAAGAAAAGAAAGAAATTTGGTTCATAGAGGATGACATGCGGGACCCATGATCCTGCATCGTAAACGGCTCGATCGGAGAGCGTTGAACGAGATGGCGTGATCGAGAAAAAAAACAATGCTTGAGAGGCTGTCATCTGGGCCCTACATCCCTGGGCGGTGTGGATTTGCGTTGACTCGGCCGGCGAACCCAAGAACTCGCGATGCACCACGTCCCGGGCCACCATACGCGACGTTTTGGCCGCTTTCGTCGGGCTAGGTGGCCTCAAAAACGAGAAAAAAAAAGTTTTGACATGAACCACGGAGGGACCAAAAATCGTCGGCCTTGGTGCACCACCAACCACGGCGCGACTTCAACTTCGTCGGCCATGGCAACTTTTCTTGTAGTGCCCGACAACATATTTTAACACCGGCCGCAATGATGATGATTCCATTGTCCCATTTGCTTATGATTCCTGAGATTCTAGGATGGAGTCAACTTTATATTGCCAGCCTCAAAACGGCTATACACCACCAACAACAAAAAAAACAATCTTAAGTGGCACCTGACCACAAAGCTGCCGGCTAACTAACTACAAAACACGGACTAATCTATTATTATATACTAACTAAAGGTACAATAGGGGTTCTAAAATAGAGAAACCACTTTTAGCGGCATCATTCTAGTTAATTATAATTATTAGATCTAAAATTTGTGGCTACGATTTAATAAGTGGTTATGGAAAAGTTAACGCGTAAATATGTCTGGCTCACGCTACATGCACGAGTTCAATGATGTGTGGCCAAGATCAACATGCGAGACTAGGATGTCAAAACTGTATGTACAGCCAAGCCGGCCAATCCTCGCTTCCGCCTCCAGAAGTGGGCCATGCGCAACAAGGAGTACCCTAAGAAGGGTGATACCTCGGACGCATCATCCTCAATGCCGCTACCAGACGCTTCATACAAAAGGAGCTCACCGCCCTCGTTGACCACAACTTCATCACCAACATGGGGCCCTCCTCGTCCTAGCAAGCAGGAATGCCCCGCATGTCGTGAGCGTCTACAACCCTTTCACAGATTCCTACGTGAAGTTCATGGTGCCCATTCCTAAATCAGTGGACCCACAATACCACTTATCTCCCGCCCAACATAGTCCTGGAAATCGGTGTCTCACACGACACGGCGTACACGTCCCATGCCAACGCCGAGCACTTCGTCGTGTTGGAGCACTACATGCTGGTCAATGGAAACAACATCTCTGGTATCGCCACTATAATCAGAAGGAGATCAATCATCTCATTAGCAGCGCCATTTTCGTCCTTTCCGAGGAGATGCACTACTTATATCATTGTTCTTAGTTCACCGGGAAATAACCAGCTCGTCATGCGCGGATGTCTTCAAGATAGGCCCATAAACGATGGTGATCCCGCCAACAAGTTGCATCGTCCGCCGCACCATGTTCTTCGGCGACAAGTGCGTGATCATTGATGTCGATAAGCTTCCTTACATCGACAACAACTACGTCCTCTATGAGGCCAGGCATGGTGAAGTTAATTGCATCTACGTGTATGACCTCACCAAGCAAAAGAGGAGTGAGTTGCCTTGTTTTTTGTCGAATAGACTTGGGTCGCCTCTATCAACGACCAGGCGTCTTTGATACGCAAGGCACAAAGGTTTAAGTTCTTATTGTTCTAACTAACTTATACTGAACATTTTTACCTAATATTACTCACCATACATAATCCTACCTTTGTAATGCAAGTGTTACCATGCAATCTCACTATTTTCCTTTTATATATTTAAAAACATAGTAATACACATATTTATTCGTGATATGAATATCAAAGTACGTTGTCACCAAATTCAATAGTTTGTTGATATTATCATTGATAAATATATTCTCATTGAGCCAAGGAGATCATATTAAATTATAGTTTTTTGCTTCTGTTTTAATATAAGGAAATCAAAAGAGACAACAAAATCACAATCATATATGAATTAGATCCCGCAACATAGATATACTACCAGTGTGTTTGCATTGTATCAATAGTATCTTAAAACATCCTAGATGTCTCTTGAATGCACGAGGGTGATAAATATCCTAACGGAGGTATGATTGTTAGTAAGTAACAAGTGAAAATAAATGTAGTACAATGTGGGGTTGACCTTTCACTACTTCCTCTCTCCCTCCCAACCGCCGCATTGAGGTTGATTGACTAAAAGTCACTCCAAAGGTTTCGAGCAAGAACTCAGGTTGGGCAATCTATTTTGTTGATCAATATCAATGTACGGGTATTTAAAAAAGTCCGGAGAAACAAGAACTTTGATCAGCATATTTTATTCATGGAAATTTTAAAGGAAGTTGAAGGATTTAAACCCATATGAACTTTTTCTATGTAGGTTATTTGATTCATATGTTTGAAATCCAAAGGAACTTTTTGCGAAAAATCTAGCTGAATCGTAGGATTAGAATCCCACAAATCAGAGAGGTCCTAAGCTATGTTCATTGACGTCCCTAAACATGGTGGATACCTTATTATGGATTATGACTAATAAAATGAGACACATTTCTGCTAAATCATAAAAAGGATATCTTTATTATTGACTAGAATGAAATGTGGCTGCTCCTCATTCAATCTTTGAAAAAAATAAACAATTAATAGACACCACTTGTTTATTGTACATAATAAGATAAGATTCCACATAATTTTAACCTCCTGCTGACTGAGATGCACATAATAGCTGATGTTTTTTTTTGTTTAAGTAGTAGTTGTCATCAATAAGTTGTAGTACAAAGCAAAAAGTTCATACCAGGTCAAGTCAAACCCAGCTATATAGACGTTGTTGTTGTGAGTAGGTGTGATAATAACGACATGACACTGACTGCATGAAATTAGGACGCTAGGGCGACCAAGCTAATTCGTATGACCGGCACCCTTCCAATAAAAGTGAAGGGGTGCCGGATGCCAAGAAGAACAGGGAGGCTTGTGCAGCATTAACAAGCTAGGCAGGGTCATATGACGATAGCTACAAAAAATTATTCCATCAGCCAACTGCACTGGCCACTTACTGATCATAGTTGTTCAATATTGGAGAGAAAGAGATGGAACCGATTTTCTGTGTTCAGAGGAGGATTTAGAAGGTTACAATGGGCCTGTGCCTTATACTATGCTAGACTATGGGCCTATACAACATATGCACTTAAGAATTGCTATAAAATAAACTTATTCCATCAAACAACTGAAATGACCAATTACCGCTGATATTTATTTTTAACTACAAATGCACCTATCCGACCAACATAATAATCTGAATTGTGAGAAAATGCATATCAAGTTCAATAACAACTCCTTGAACTGTCCTTTCTGCCAACAAATGTCAGCAGCACAAGCCGGGTACAGTAGAACTGGTATGAGAAGCAGTCAGATTAAGCATTAACACACCAATTTGTGCTTGGAAGTCAGACTTACGAATATATTACAGTGGATATGCAGTGGCAGCTAGTCCTTGACCCAAATTTTCTTTTCATCACTACGACCAAAACATGGATACCAGAGCATGTTGTTCCTTTCCTCTGCTGCTCTTTCTTCAACCGACAACTTAGCACGCCATACTGGCAGACAAAAGCTCAAGCCTCTTGTGCTAGTTTCTAGAGAAAACCATGAAGCCACTCGGTCACGCACACAGGAACGAACTTCCCATACCTTTCTTCGTTTTAGCTCTTGTGCTGCTGGGTTCCTTGTTTTCTCCCGCCAGCTCCTGCATGGAGAAGGAGAAGAGCTCCCTTCTCCAGCTCCTTGCTGGGTTCTCGCAGGACGGAGGCCTCACACCATCATGGCGGAGTGACATAGACTGCTGCATGTGGGAAGGCATCACCTGCAGCAGTCCCAATAGGACAGTCACCGATATTTTGCTGGCTTCTCGAGGTCTTGAAGGGCCCATCTCGCCATTCCTTGGCAACCTCACCAGCCTATTGCGACTCGATCTGTCCCACAACTCGCTGTCAGGTGGCTTGCCTCTTGAATTGGTGCAGTCCAGCAGCATCCTTGTCCTTGATGTCAGTTTTAACCGCCTGAGAGGAGGCCTGAATGAGCTGCCATCTTCAATGACTGCCCGGCCTCTGCAGGTACTGAACATCTCAAACAACTTGTTTACAGGAAGGTTTCCATCTACAGCATGGAAAGCAATGGAGAATCTGATTGCACTTGATGCGAGCAATAATAACTTTATTGGGAAGATACCAACGAGTTTCTGCAACAGCTCTCCATTCTTGACTACGCTTGACCTCAGTTTCAACATATTCAGCGGCAGCATTCCCCCAGGGATTGGTAACTGCTTCATCCTGAGAGTGCTCAGGGCCGGCGGCAACAATCTTGGAGGAACACTTCCAGATGAACTCTTCAATGCAACCTCGTTGGAACATCTGTCTTTTCCTAACAACAATTTGCATGGAGTTCTTGATAGTGCACGCATTATCAACCTCAGAAATCTGATTACAATTGATCTTGGAGGAAACAATTTCAGTGGAAATATCCCAAATTCCGTAAGTGAGCTCGAAAGTTTGGAGAAACTTCGCTTGGACAACAACAACTTCAGTGGAGAACTTAGCAAGGTCAATTTCTCCAATCTGTCCAATTTAAAAGTTCTAGATCTCTGGTTAAACAACTTTACTGGTACAGTTCCAGAAAGCATTTACTCATGCAGTAATCTGACTGCACTGCGGCTATCTAGCAACAACTTACATGGGCAGCTCTCATCGAGCATAGGCAATATAAAGTATCTCTCCTTCCTGTCACTTGGTAAAAATAATTTCACAAACATCACAAGTGCACTTCACATCCTTAAGAGCAGCAAGAACCTTACAACCCTGCTTATAGGGCACAATTTCAGGGGAGAGCTCATGCCAGAGGATGACATAATTGATGGATTTGAGAATCTTCAGGTTTTAAGCTTCGAATATTGCGAGTTGTTAGGAAGAATACCACTATGGATATCGAGGCTTACAAATCTAGAGATATTAATTTTAAATAGCAACAAACTCACTGGACGAATACCAGACTGGATCAACTCCCTTAGTCACCTCTTCTATGTGGATGTGTCAGACAACAGACTTACAGGAGAAATCCCACTAACCTTGACGGAGATTCCAATGCTAAAAAGAATTGGGAACACAATTCATTATGATCCAAAGGTCTTCAAGCTACCTGTTTATAATGGTCCATCACTTCAATACCGTGGTGTTACATCTTTTCCAACAGTGTTGAATCTAAGCCACAACTACTTCGCAGGAGTGATTCCCCCACAGATTGGCAGGCTGAAAGTGCTTGTTGTACTTGATTTCAGTTTCAACAAGTTATCTGGACAGATCCCACAATCGATTTGCAGCCTCACAAACTTGCAGGTGCTAGACTTATCCAGCAACAATTTCACAGGTGAAATCCCAGCTGCATTGAACAGCCTGCACTTCCTTTCAGCATTCAACATTTCAAACAATGACCTTGAAGGGCCTATTCCATCTGGAGGCCAGTTTGATACATTTCAAAGTTCTACTTTTGATGGAAACCCAGAGCTGTGCGGCTCTATGCTTATTCACAAATGTGATTCGGCGGATGCACATCAAGCAGTCATTCTGCCAAGAAAACATACTGCCTACAAGGCGGCCTTTGTGATTGCCTTCGGTGCGTTCTTTGGTGTAGGGGTGATGTATGATCAATTAGTCTTGTCAAGGTATTTTGGCTAGTCCTACTTCAGTGTACTTTGGTTTATGAAGACTTGTTCATATTACGCTGCTACTCGGGTTTACAACATTTCCAGCGAGCAAGCTTCTCCTGTAGGTGTGAGCCATTATTAGGTTTAACAAATAAAATAGGGTGGAGAGTGATTTCATTCTATGGACATGTAAAACTATGTAACAATGTAAGGTGATCTGAACTGAAGCATACATAATTCTGCCGAAAACTCAACCATGTGAGCATTCTGTATAACATATTTCAGGACAATAGAATATGTAGTATTAGGTTTAATTCCATCATTTTGTTTGCTTCCTGGACAATCCTTAAGGGCATCTCCAGCGGGCCGACGTATTTCGGACGTCCGAAATGTCCGCTTACGTCGGCCCACGGACGCCATGTGGTCCAGGGCGACCGTTTGCGTCGGGGGTACCTCCAGCGGTGCGGACGCATTTTTTTAGCGAGGACAGCGTCAAGCTCGCTAATGGCGTTTTACGTCCCGTCGAGGACTGCCGCCGGCGATTAACTGTTCCCGCACGACGACGGTCGTTCCCGCACGTGCCCGATACATTGGCAAGTTTCGCCGATGTTTCGCGCGCGCGGGAAACGACCCGCGCCAATGCCGTTTCCCGCCCCGCCGTGGCTATATATGGTGGACACCGGCGAGGGCGATGGGCACACCTCAAGCTAAACCCTACCATCCATCCATGGCTGGCCACAACCTTAGTTGGGAGCACGTTGTTCACATGTGCCGCCAACTCCACCCGGAGGAGGAGGAGGAGGTAGTCGCCGCCAGCGTTGAGGCCCAACAGCTGGACCTGGAGGTGGAGGCGGCGGAGGTTGCGGAGGCGGTGGCGGAGGCGGCAGAGCGCGCCGAAGGGCGCCTCGCGGCGACCAGGGCGGAGATCGCCAACGCCATGGCCGAGCTCGCGGACGCCAGGGCGGAGCTCGCGGAGGCGCGGGCGGCGATGGTGGCCCCTCCGGTGGCCCTACCAGCGGACGCCTTCATCCACGACATCGCGGACGATGACGCCCCCGTCCCTGGCCGCTTGGACTGCGCCAGCGACCAGCTCGTTCTGGTCGCCTCCTTCGAGACCCTCGTTGGGGACACCCAGCGCCGCCAGGCGCGGTTGGCGAAGGAGGAAGCCAACAGCCATGCGATCGCCATGGCTGGGGGGTTCCTGTGCTCCGACCTGGACTCGCTCCAGCGGAGGGGCCCATCTCCCGCGCGGGTCGAGCAGGAGGACCGGGAGCTGGTGGTCGCCATCGCCGCCAGGGACGAAGCGGTGGCGGTGGCGGCTAGGGACAGGGCCCGTTTCGTCGCCCAGCTGGCGGGGTTGCAGGCGGCAGCCCAGGCGAAGGAGGAGGAGGCGGCGGTGGCCCTGGCGACGGCGGAGGAGGCCAACTCCATGGCCAGGACACTCATGTGGGACTCCTCTCCGGCCGAGGCCCTCGAACGCCGCAGGCGGCAGGACGAGGTGTCTAATGTGCGGCGTGCGCGGCGTGCGGAGTGCGCGAAGCGCTCGCGCTTCGACGACGGCGCCGGACCCTCCGGCGGCCAGTAGTAGGCCGCGTGACTGGCGACTGCGAGTAACCGAGGCCGGTGTAGGCCGCGCGACGGCGAGTAGGTACGGCCATTGTAGTTTTAGGTTAACTCGGCTAACAAAGATGGTCCTTTTGGCCAATCAATAGTAATGAAAAAAAACTTTTGCTTACCTAGTCACTGCCGACCGGGCCCGGATGCACCCAACACGGACACTTTCCGCGACCGCGGAGACGCAAACCTAGCGCATATTTGGACCAGGTTTGCATCTCCGCGGACGGACCGGTCATTTTGCATCGTCCCGCTGGAGCAGGGCTCAGACGCATTTCCGATCACGGCGGACGAAAACGGTCGCTCAGCGTCTGTTTGCGTCGCGCCGCTGGAGATGCCCTAACACTACGCAGTTGGGTCATGCGAAATCGTGAGGTACATGCGAAATCGTGATGAATCCGACTTGGTTACGTTTGTTGTGGCTAAGAAAGATAGAAGAGAGAAGAAGTTTGAAGTGCGCTGTGTGGAGAAACAAGGCTCTCCGTACAGGATCAGTTGCTCTTGCCGTAAGCTGGAATGCGTAGGCACACCATGCTCCCACATACTGTACGTATTAGGAACAATTAAAGCAAAAGAACTTCCTAGGTGTTGTGTTCCCACCAGGTGGACGATGAGTGCAAGGTCTGCATACCCTCTTCCGAGCAGAAATAGTGGCATGCATTGCACAGGATCCTAAAGATGCGGAAGACGACATCAGGGAAATCAGCAATCCTAATGTTTCCGAGAAACCCAAGGAAGACGTCGTCATGGAAACCAGCCCTCATAGACCCAAGCGCAAACGTGGCCGTCCGAGAAAAGTAAAGACTAACACTCCTACCGATACGGTCGAACAAGAAATTGCCACCGAAACTCCCGCTGGACTTGCCGACGGCAAACGCATACGCAAACCATCAAAAACAAAGACCAGCCCGTACACAACACCATGAAGTTTGATGTGGTCTCTAAATGAGATGAATGATCTTATTAGCATTTTTTTTTTTCAATTTTCAGTTGTTTTTCACTTATTATTTGTACGCTACTACTTCTAAGCAACTGTTCTGTTATAGGTTACAAAATCCTTGTGATCGTCGGCTATTATTTTTAGGCTTCCGATAAGTTTCAAGTTGCTCGAAGGTGCTCATATTATCAGTAAGATTAGTTCCCCAGTTATCCTAAAAAAGGTTGACTATATCAAATTCACAAGCGCCAAAAATGTACAAGTTCCAACTTCATTACAAGGCATTGTTATTGTTTCACCATACGGGCTTATGATTTGTCTGTTTATCAGTAATGTGGTAATTAAGCATAGTAAGCTATCTGCTGCTATACATTACCTTAGATCAACCACATGCACCTGCCCTCTTACATACTGTAAACATGTGTAGTTCATATACGCCACCTTCAGCTGTACAAATAAAATAGCGGCAACAGCAGCTAAAAAGAAGAATCCTCCTATTTTCGTCTCAAAAAGCTATCGCAAGTGATCTCCACTAACATACTTGACAAATACAATGAAATGTGTCGATTGATGATCCTGTCTGGATTTAGACATCAGGACAATCCTTCTCTAAACTAGGAGTTGCAGTCAGGACATTTTCCACTCCGAAATATCAGTTCGTCTCACGAGTTCATCTCATAAAAGTGGCAGCAACAGTGACACAATTTGTTGTTATTTAGCTTTGCAATGATGAAATCCACATTACTCAATGGCATTAGAGGAGGAGGACAAACTTACCGGACATGTGAAGTTGCGCCGGCGCGGCCGCCGCCCACTCCTTCCTCCCCTAGTTCCCGTCGGCCCACAACCACCCGCCGCCGCCACCGCTTCTCCCAGACGCCGCAGCCGCCGCTCCTCCCCTCTCCGGCCTCGATGAAAATCACCGCCGCTGCTTCTCCCCTCCTCCGCCGCCCCGACCGAGCGCTTCCCGCCGTCTCCTCCGCTGCCCCGATCGAGCCCCGCCACCGCTTCTCCCAGCCGCCGCAGCCGCCGCTCCTCCCCTCTCCGGCCTCGACGAACATCACCGCCGCTACTCCTCCCCTCCTCCGCCGCCCCGACCGAGCGCTTCCCGCCGTCCCCTCCGCCGCCCCGACCGAGCCTCCCCTCCGTCGCGGGGATCTCCGGGACAGGCCGGTCCGTCGCCTTCCTCTCCCCTCCGACGGATGGCTGCCGTCCCGTCCCCTCCGTCGCGGCCTCGTGGGGATCACCGGGACAGGCCAGCCGGCGCCTGGTCCTCCCCTACGTCGGATGGCCTGGAGAGAACCGACGCTGCCGTCCCCTCTGTCGCAGGGATCGCCGGACTCCGTCGCCGTCACCTGCGTCGCGGGGATTTGGGAGTGAGAGACGAGCGTGAGTGAGTGAGAGAGTAGGAGAGATGAGCTGGATCGGTGGACTGATTTTGGTCTAGGAAGAGATAAATAAGATGGCAGATTTAAGATACGTGAACATATGATGAATTATTTATTGCTTTAAGATTTGTGTACACTAATCAGATGCTTCGGCCATTCAAACGGACGTTTGTTTTTTATAATGTTGGTAAATTATATTTGAGATTCCGGTCCCACAAATTTTGGTTCCGGTCCTGCGGTTCCGGTTCCGTCAATTTGGTTTCGTCTAATTATCACCGTTAGATCGGGGCAGATGAACGGTTATTAAAAATGCCAATCACCCTAAAACTTGTAAGAGACTAAACTTGTCAAATAACTAAAATATTAGAAATTCTGAAGAAAAAGAAAAAAAGAGGAAGTGGAAAATAATTCAAAAAAAATTGGATATAAGAAAGGCACCGGTAGCGGGGTTTTACCACGGTAGCGTTTTGGGCGTTTTCCTGCCACGGCAACGAACCGGTGCTAAAGGTCCTCTCGCTCGGGCGCTCGGGAGCTGCCACGTGGTGCCCCTTTAGCACCAGTTCGTAACTGAACCGGTGCTAAAGGGGGGCCTTTAACACTGGATACTTAGCATCGGTTGGGCAACGGGTAAAAAAACCCCTTACCAATCGGTGCTAAAGCCCGTTTTCCACTAGTGCAACTGCTGCTGATATTTATTTTTAATTCCAAATGCACCTATCCCACCAACATAATAATCTGAATTGTGAGAAAATGTGTATTATGTTCAATAAAAATTCCGTGAACTCTCTCTTCCACCACCAAATGTCAGCAGCACAGGCAGGGTATAGTAGAACTGGTATGAGAAGCGGTCAGAATAAGTACTAACACACCAGTTTGTGCTTGGAAGTCATACTTACGAATATGCAGTGGCGGTTAGTCCTTGACCCAAAATTTTCTTTTCATCACTACGACCAGAACAAATCAAACGAAATGGATACCTGAGCAGGTTGTTCCTTCTTCCTTTCCTCTCCAAATCCTTAAATCGAAAACTTAGCACTCCATACCGGCAGAAAGCTAGTTTCTAGAGAAAACCATGAAGCCACTCGGTGACGCACACAGAAACAAACTTCCCATACCTTTCTTTGGTTTAGCTCTTCTGCTGCTGGGTTCCTTGGCTTCTCCCACCAGCTCCTGCACGGAAAAGGAGAAGAGCTCGCTTCTCCAGCTCCTTGCTGGGTTCTCGCAGGACGGAGGCCTCACACCATCATGGCGGAGTGACACAGACTGCTGCATGTGGGAAGGGATCACCTGCAGCAGTCCCAATAGGACGGTCACTGATATTTTGCTGGCTTCTCGAGGTCTTGAAGGATCCATCTCGCCATTCCTTGGCAACCTCACCGGCCTGTTGCGACTCAACCTGTCCCGCAACTCGCTGTCTGGTGGTTTACCGCTTGAATTGGTGCAATCCAGCAGCCTTCTTGTCCTTGATGTCAGTTTTAACCGCCTGAGAGCAGGCCTGAATGAGCTGCCATCTTCAACCGCTGCCCAGCCTCTGCAGGTACTGAACATCTCAAGCAACTTATTTGCAGGACAATTTCCATCCACCACATGGAATGCAATGGAGAATCTGATTGCACTCAATGCCAGCAATAACAGCTTCACTGGGAAGATACCAACAAATTTCTGCAACAGCTCGCCATTCCTGACTATGCTTGAGCTTAGTTTCAACAAATTCAGCAGCAGAATCCCCCCAGGGATTGGTAATTGCTCCATCCTGAGGGTGCTCAGGGCCGGCAGCTGAACGATAGAATAGATTGATTGATCGTGGTGTTCGGTTACAGGGATTACAAGTACCACGTAGTGGTTCTGATCCTAAAGTCTAGGAACTAGTTGTTACCATACACATTACACACGAGTACATGAGATTAACGTGTCAACACTCCCCCGCAGTCGGAACAACACTGGGGATGATGTTCAGACTGGAACGAAACTCTTGAAAGACTCTAGTCGGCAGCCCCTTTGTAAATATATCAGCGAACTGACAGCTCGTGGGAACGTGGAGCACCTTGGCTTCACCGAGTGCCACCCGGTCACGCACAAAATGCAGGTCGATCTCAATATGCTTTGTCCTTTGGTGTTGAACCGGGTTGGCGGACATGTACATGGCGCTCACGTTGTCGCAATAAACAACCGTGGCGCGCGTCGGCGAGTGGTGAAGCTCCTGTAAGAGTTGGCGTAGCCAACAAGACTCAGCGATGCAGTTGGCAACGGCACGGTATTCAGCCTTCGCGCTAGAACGGGACACCGTGGGTTGCCGGCGAGAGGACCAAGAAATCAAATTTTCGCCGAGGAAGACACAAAACCCGGAGGTAGACTTCCGTGTGTCCGGACAGCCCGCCCAGTCGGCGTCGGAATAGGCAATGAGATCAAGGGAGGAGCGAGCGTGAAGCTGCAAACCAAAGTGAGAGGTGCCACGGACATAACGCAAGATGCGTTTAATGAGCTGAAAATGGGAGTCACGAGGAGCATGCATGAATAAACACACTTGTTGGACGGCGTAGGAGAGATCCGGGCGAGTGAGAGTGAGGTACTGGAGGGCACCGGCGAGGCTCCTATAGAGACTCGGGTCATGGCAAGGGGCACCATCCGTGGCGGAAAGTTTGGATTGTGTGTCGATGGGTGTGGAGATGGGGTTGCAATGTAGCATATGGGCTCGATCGAGAATTTCAAGTGCATATTGTTGTTGGGAGAGGAATAAGCCCTGACTGGTACGGTGGACGTTGATGCCGAGGAAATGGTGTATGTCTCCTAAATCACTCATGGAAAATTCGGTGTTGAGAGAGTGGATGATGGAGTGAAGGAGAGTGGTGGTGTTGGCGGTGAGGATGATATCATCAACGTATAACAACAAATATGCAATGGAAGAGCCATGTCGAAGCACAAAAAGTGAGGAATCACTTTTGGAGGCCGAAAAGCCAAGAGAGGCGATAAAAGTGGTGAAGCGATGAAACCAGGCACGGGGCGCCTGTTTGAGGCCATAAAGCGATTTGTGCAGACGACAAACATGAGAGGGGTGTGAGGAGTCAAGAAAGCCGGAGGGTTGCTCACAAAATACGGTCTCATGAAGATGCCCATGAAGGAAGGCATTCTTGACGTCCAACTGGTGAATGGGCCACGAGTGCATGGTGGCGATGCTGAGCACGAGACGAATAGTGGCCGGCTTGACCACCGGGCTGAATGTCTCATCATAGTCCACACCGTGTTGCTGTGTAAAGCCGCGCACCACCCAGCGAGCCTTGTACCGCGCGAGAGAGCCATCGGGGTTGAATTTATGCCGAAAGATCCACTTCCCGGTCACCACATTTGTACCTGCAGGACGAGCAACTAAAGACCACGTGTCATTCCGCATTAGGGCATTAAATTCTTCTAGCATAGCATTGTACCAATTCGGGTCCTTGAGAGCAGAGCGATAAGTGGCCGGGATGGGAGAAATAGTGGCGGCGGTGAGAGAAAAATGTTGCTTAGGCATAAAAAATCCGGATTTCCCTCTGGTTATCATCCTGTGTGGATTGTGGGGTGGCTCTACCGGAATGGCGGTGGATGGCAGGGAAGGCGGAGGTGGCGAGCTGTGGTTGGGCGGGGCGGGAGCTGCAGGTGGTGAAGGTGGTGGATGGGGCTGAGCGTGTTGGATCGGGGGGAGCAGCGGAGGGTTTGGTCGATGGGGCAGGTCCCGGGTTTGGGGTTGGGCGGAGGAAGTCTCCGTGTCGGATCGCGGGGAGCAGCTGGCGCTGGAGGGCGGGGAGTGGTTGGGAGGTGGGGACGGGTGGTGGGGTGGGGATTGGGTGCGGTTTTCGGTGGGAGGCGTGGTGGGCGCGGGGCGGCCAGATGGAGCGACCGGGCTGGACGAGGTAGGTGGGGCGTTGGGAGCGGTGGGACGCGCGATCCGACGCCGATTGGCAGCACCTGCGTCAAGGAGTGTCGGCTGTGAGGGAGCAGACGAGATTTCATGGCTGGTTTCACCTGAAAAATATGGGAATGAAGCCTCATCAAATGTAACGTGCCGAGAAACGATGACACGGCGTGTGGCGAGATCAAAACAGCGATAGCCTTTGTGTTCCCGGGGGTAGCCTAGGAAAATGCAACGTGTGGAGCGTGGAGAAAGTTTGTGATCGGTGGTGGCATAAAGATTGGGGTAACATAGGCAACCGAATACGCGCAGGTGCTCATAGGTGGGATGGGTACCGTATAAACGGAAGTGGGGTGTTTGGTGGTTGATGGCGCGAGAGGGGCGAATGTTGAGAAGATAGGTGGCGGTGTGGAGGGCTTCAACCCAGAAGGGAGGTGGTAAGGTGGCTTGGAGAAGGAGAGTGCGGACGATGTCGTTGGTGGTGCGAAGGAGGCGCTCGGCTTTGCCATTTTGAGGAGAGGTGTGTGGGCAGGAAAGGCGAAAGCATATGCCATGAGTGGCAAAATATTGGCGAAGTTTGGTGGTTAGGAATTCACCGCCATTATCACACTGCAAGCATTGAATGGTGACATGAAACTGAGTGTGTATATAAGTGAAAAATCGCATAAGAGTGTCACAAGTATCAGATTTATTGCGTAAGGGAAAGGTCCAAGAATAATGGGAGAAATCATCAAGCACAACTAGATAATATTTGTAACCAGAAAAACTAGTAATCGGAGATGTCCACAAGTCGCAATGGATGAGTTGAAATGCAGCGGAAGTATGAGAGGTGGAGGTGGGGAAGGGAAGGCGTGCTTGACGACCTAGTTGGCAAGCCTCACAAATGGATGAGCTACGAGTGGAGGTATTATTACAGGTGTCGAGGAAATCCAAAGGAAAATGGGAAATAGATGATGTGCTAGGGTGCCCAAGCCGTCGATGCCAAACGTCGCCGCCGGTGGTGGAGAGCGCTGCCTGTGTCGATGGAGTGGAGCCGTGGAATGGGTAGAGGTCCCCGTCACTATTGCAGCGAAGAAGAAGGGTCTGGGTAGCGAGGTCCTTCACGGAAAAACCAAACGGATCAAATTCAATTGAAACAAAGTTGTCACGAGTAAATTGGCGAACGGATATAAGGTTTGTGACTATGTCAGGGGAAACAAGGACATTTTGTAAGTAGAGCGGTAGAGATGAAATTTGGACAGAACCTACAGCGAGAATGGGAAGTTTGGACCCGTTGCCTACAACAATATGCTGAGAATTTGCATGACCTAAAGTGGAGTGAGTTGTGGTTAAGTTACCCGTCTTACCGGTGACGTGGGAGGTGGCGCCGGAGTCCATGAACCATTCGGGAGGCTGCTGCGGGTACGAGGTTGTGGAGTTGCTCATGGCCTGGTGCAGCATGGCGGCATGGTCGAAGGAGTACGGCGGGACGCTGGAGGAGAGCGAGGGCTGCGGTGGGCCGCTGTAGTGGATGGCCGCGTACGCCTGCGAGGGCGCGCCCGGGCGGGGTCCGAGGACACCCGCGGCATTGGGTGGCGCCCATGGAGCACGCGCTGGTGGGAAAGGTGTGCCCCACGGGGCGAAGTAACCCATCCAGGGCTGCTGGGAGGAGCCGCCGGCTCCCCCGTACTGGAAACCGCCGAATGGGTGTGGTTGGCCACTGCCGCGCCCGCCGGACTGGTGCCCACCGTGGCCGCCATGCTGGTTCCCAGCAGGGCCACCTCCGCCGTGCTGAGGCCCGCCGTGGGCGCCGCCCGGTTGGTAGCCGGGGATGGGGTTCTTACCCCGGTAGTTGGGGCTGACACCACCCGGGTAGCCGACGTTAGGAGCGCCGCCGCGCGCACCCCCGCCGTACTGGGCGCGGTCACCTCCGTACTGGCCGCGGTCACCACCGATGTGCTGGCTGCCGCCGCGGTTGCCACTGCTGTGTTGGCTGCCGCCGCGCCCGCCGCCGCCCTGGCCGTGGACGACCATGACCTGGGCGCCCTCATCCTGCTCCTCCTCGGCGAGGGAGGCCTCCGCAAGAAGGAGCCGGGAGCAGGCGTTCTCGAAGGACGGGAGCGGGTCAGAGTGCTGGATCAAGGCCGAGGGGAGCTTGAACTTCTTCCCGAGGCCAGCAAGGAGCTGCATCGTGAGGTCGGGGTCGGCGACGGGGTAGCCGATGTTGGCGAGGTCGTCGGCGATGGATTGGAGGCGGCCAGCGTAGACGGAGATGCTGAGGTCCCCGCGAGGCGTGGTCCGAAACTTCTTGCTCAGGTAGACGTACCTCGACGAGCGGTTGGCGAAGAAGAAATTGTGAAGGCGTGTCCACGTGGTACAGGCGCGGCCGTCAGTGCCTTGGACGAGTCGGAGGAGGTCATCCGCGAGAGTGGCCATGAACCACAGCGAGATGTGTATGTCGACGGCGCGCCACGCGTCGTCGGGAAAGGCCGGGGCAGCCCCCTCCGTGATATGGTCGAGGGCATTGTACATGGTAAGGAGAAAGGTGAAGATCTGGCGCCATCGGGAAAGGTTTTGGCCAGAGGAGTTGACTTTGAAATCGATGTGATCCTTGATGTGGACATCTCGGATGTTCAGAGAAGAGGTGGCAGGGGCAGGGTGGTGGAGCGCCGGAGTGGGGAGAGAGGGGGCAGCGGAGGTGGGGATGACGGGGAGGGAGGGAGGAGGAAGATCGGCGCCGAACAGGCCGGAGTCGTCGCCATGGAGAGGAGTGGGTGGTGCTCGGGGTCTGGAATTTTGGAGATCAGGTAGGGGTGTGTGTGGATCAGTGTCCAGGTGAGAGGAGAGGGAGATTGTGGCCGTCGCCGTGGCCGGAGAGGAAGAAGATTGGACGGCGTCGGCCATGGGAGGAGAGGAGGTTTCGCTCTGATACCAAGCTGAACGATAGAATAGATTGATTGATCGTGGTGTTCGGTTACAGGGATTACAAGTACCACGTAGTGGTTCTGATCCTAAAGTCTAGGAACTAGTTGTTACCATACACATTACACACGAGTACATGAGATTAACGTGTCAACAGGATCATGCTTCGGTCGTCATCCGTGCCGTTAGCGCGCACAAGTTCATCCCACACCATTACTTGTTCTTTCAGCTCAGCTAAGCGTCTAGTTTCAGATGTCTCCTACTCCTATTAATTATGAAGCAGCACTACCTATTGCTTTCTTTGCGTTTGGTCCGAACTACAGCGAGCGCAAGGCCCTTTCATCTCAAGCGCATTGTGGATAGCGAGCGCGTGTGGCCGCCAGAGGTAACAAAGCTAAGCGGATCGTAGTTAATTTTGCAACACAGAAAATATCTCGTGTGTTTCAAAGTTTTCCCTTGCCTATTTGCTTACGATTAGACTTCCTCAGCTATGGACAGATAAAATATACATGGCTGGTCTTTGGTATTATATATATGTATGAGATGGCTCAAATTATTAATAATTTACCGCAGGTAATATCTGGTGGTTGCTAGAAATTGATTTCGTGAGATACATTTGCATTCAATTTCTTCATAAATACCAACCATCTCTACTACTACACCACGATATTGCGACTACTATACCATATATCAACACCGGCCGTGTGATATCTTTTATTTATGTAGTTTTTTTTATGGATTTGACCATTTTGAGGGAGTCTAATCTAACCTATAAAAACCAAACCCTCAAACCGGCTTACGTATGTGTTGCAGGTTACGGTTTGAGGGTCTTCTAAAGATGCTCTAAGAAAATGAAAACTCCGGCGTACGTCGGGATCTGGCCAAATCTTATAGCCTACTTGAACACGCAGCATTTTCATGGGCCCATGCCCATCATATCAGGTATCCCTTTTCTTTTCTCTGCTATTTCTGTCTTTTCCTTTATGATATTTTTTGTTTTTCCAAAAATCTCAACTTTTTCTAGAAAGCCAAAATAATTTTTGATGAACTTTTTAAAAAACAATTTGAATATTTTTGAATCTTGAATAAACATTTTTCTTTAAATACACATATTTTCAAAATCTAAACATTTTTCAAAATTTGATTTTTGAAGATTTTTAAATATACACATTAAAAAAAATCTAAACATTTTCACAAACGAACATTTTTTAGAAATTAAAAAATGTAAAACTTGAAGAAAATTCAAATTTTGAGTGAATTTATAAATTTAAACAAATTTCAAAATATGAATAAATTTCGAATTTTGAATGAGTTTCAAAATTTAAACAAATTTCTTCGAACGATTTTCGAAATCTGAAGAAATTTAAGATTGGAACATTTTTAAAATCTAAACATTTCGACATTTAATAAAATTGCAATTAAATTATAAAAGTTAAAGAAAAAAACTGAAAAACAAAAGAGAAATAGAAAAGGAAGTAAAAACTGAAAAATGAAAAAAGCAAAATGGGGCAAGCATATCTTACCGGGAGGGGTGTGGGTGGGCGGGAGGAGTGTTATACACCGACCGGCTCGGTTTATAGCACATGCCGAACACCCCCACGTGCAGGTGTTGGGCCGACCAATTTTGTTTCTTTTGCCTTTTTTTGATTTTTTCTGTTTTATTGTGTTCTTAAAATTTGAACTTTTTTTCAAAACCTTGTTTTTTTATAGTTGAACAATTTTTTGAGGAACATATTTATAATTTGAACATTTTTAAAATTTGGGGGAAAATATTTTTTCTAAATATGACATTTCTTGAAAATATGAATTTTTTAATATGAACATTTTTAAAAATGTGGAATTTTTTCCTTAAAAAGTTGAAAAAATTCAAAAAGAAAATTGAATTTGATTTTTTTTCAAATTTACTGAGTAAGAAAGCAACTTGACATTATGATCCCCGAGAAGAGGATTCGTACTATAGTAGGTTTGTTTTCCATTTCCAGTTCTCGGGAAATGGCGAAGTGGAGTCGACCTTTGGGAGGTATGTTGAAACTGAACGTTGATGCTGCTTTTAATCATGATACCAATGCTTGTGCAACCGGAGTTGTTATAAGAGATGAAAAAGGAGGCTTCATTACAGCCTAGAAGCAAAAAAATTTAAAAGGCGATTAATCCCGCAGTAAAGGAGGCTATTATTCCAAAAAAGGGCGAATACAACCAACTATTACTAAGAATCTCATCTTTGGACCAAAAGCAAGCAAGAGGTGGAATACCACTAAGCTCCTTTGCCCTATGACAAAAGTCTACTTTGAATGATCATTTTACTAGCTCCTTAAGAAGATATGATACTTCTACTTTTGACACCCTTTTTTTGCCTATTTTGAAACGCTTCCACTTAGCAAAGCTCCGCACGAAGTCTTCCTCGGGAATGGTTGATCTTGGAATTTCATCGAGTCACGCCCCGCTCCCGAAAAGGGGTCCGAAAAGGAAGAGGAGCAATGGAATCACCGAGTCGTATGAAAAGAGGGCTCTTCTTTTTAATCTTAACACAAAGGCTAGCTCCCGGGGTTGTCATATTACAATCATTTGTATTACTTTCCTACCAATCCTGAACTAGCTATGACGAGACTATGTGCTATAATGCTCGAACTAAGGACGTTCCGCCTTATCTATAGAAACGAATGATCGAGTTCGAACGAATGGGATCCTTGGTGGGTAATGGCTCAATCTATTTTTCCTAAATGTGAACATTTCTTAGTTTTTAACATTTTTTAGTTTCGAAAATTTTAAAGTTTGAATTTTTTAAAATGTAAACAATTTTAAAATTTGAACGTTTTACGAATTAGAAAAAAAAAGAGAAAGAATAAACAGGAAACGAAAAAAGAAGAAGAAGAAAGGGCAAATGGGCCGGGTCCATACCCGACCAGGAGTGTGCGGCATGCTGTATACACTAAACACCAGGTCGATGTATAAGATCTGCCGGTGTGTGGTGGCTGCTACTACCTCCGATTCAAGAAATAAGGCGTCCTCATTTTACGTGTTTTTCGTTTGACTAAAAATTACTTCAAATATACAAAGATTATTTGTATGAAATTAACACCATTAGAAAGTGTTTTTCAATATGAATCCAACGATACTAATTATATATAATATAACCAAAATTTTGTTGCTTAATTTTTATTGGTCATTGTTAAAATACGCGTGCGGCTTATTTTTTGGGACGAGAGGTAGTAGGTGCTAGCGACCATATAGGTATTAGCGAGCACCGAGCAGGAGTACCAATGTTAGTATAGGAAGGATTGGGCCCAAGATTGGGCTTGTGCCACCCTTCGGTTAGCCCATCTGAACGCGTTGGGCTTCTGTTGCTAGCCCAGACCATTGGCAGCGAAATTTTTTTTTGAGAGGATTGGCAGCGAATTTGTACTGGTGTTTGCGTTCGCATTGGGTCAGAAGTTTTGGTAGTCGGCGATTTACACAAAAATAACCCAAAACTGAAAGAAAAGCACAGACTGATCCTCTGGCGAAACTATTTCACCGGATCTAACCCTTT
>NC_061509.1:43291122-43319349 GCF_022539505.1 Lolium rigidum
ACGTCTACGTCCACCGAAATGAAAAACTTACAACAAGAGAGTTATGCCAAATGGTGAAGTGAAACTACTTCTCAAAGAAAAATTCGTAGACCGTGTGCAACGAATCTGATAAATTTTATGCGAAATGGCAGTCCAACGATGTTTTAAGAGTTGTGTTGGCAATAACGCGAAGACCTTCCAAGTAACCAATCAGGCCAAATTCTGCTTCACTAGATCGGAAAAGAATCCTATACGACCTCGGTCGTATGTGATGGCGTGTAACTCACACGTTCGTTGGGAACCCCAAGAGGAAGGTATGATGCGCACAGTAGCAAGTTTTCCCTCAGAAAGAAACCAAGGTTTAATCGAACCAGTAGGAGCCAAGAAGCACGTTGAAGGTTGATGGTCGCGAAATGTGATGCGGCGCAACACCAGGGATTCCGGCGCCAACGCGGAATCTGCACAACAAAACCAAAGTACTTTGCCCCAACGAAACAGTGAGGTTGTCAATCTCACCGGCTTGCTGTAACAAAGGATTAAACGTATCGAGTGGAAGATGATTGTTTGCAAGAAAATAATAAAACACAATTGCGATAGATTGTATGCTATGTAAAGAATAGGACCGGGGTCCACAGTTCACTAGAGGTGTCTCTCCCATAAGATAAAAGCATGTTGGGTGAACAAATTACGGTCGGGCAATTGACAAATAGAGAAATGCATAACAATGCATATACATGATATGATAAATATAGTGAGATTTAATTGGGCATTACGACAAAGTACATAGACCGCCATCCAACTGCATCTATGCCTAAAAAGTCCACCTTCAGGTTATCATCCGAACCCCATTCAGTATTAAGTTGCTAAGCAACGGACAATTGCATTAAGTATGGTGCGTAATATAATCGACAACTACATCCTTAGACATAGAATCAATGTTTTATCCCTAGTGGCAACAGACACAACACAACCTTAGAACTTTCACGTCACTTGTCCCGGTGTCAATGCGAGGCATGAACCCACTATCGAGCATAAATACTCCCTCTTGGAGTTAAGAGTAAAAACATGGCCGAGCCTCTACTAATAACGGAGAGCATGCAAGATCATAAACAACACATAAACAATAGATTGATAATCACCATAACATAGTATTCTCTATCCATCGGATCCCGACAAACACAACATATAGAATTACATATAGATGATCTTGATCATGTTAGGCAGCTCACAAGATCCAACAATGAAGCACAACAAGGAGAAGACGACCATCTAGCTATCGCTATGGACCCATGGTCCAGGGGTGAACTACTCACTCATCACTCCGGAGGTGATCATGGCGATGAAGAGTCCTCCGGGAGATGAATCCCCTCTCCGGCAGGGTGCCGGAGGCGATCTCCGAATCCCCCGAGATGGGATTCGCGGCGGCGGCGTCTCCGGAAGGTTTTCCGTATCGTGGCTCTCGGTGCGGGGGTTTCGCGACGGAAGCTTTAAGTAGGCGGAAGGGTAGGTCAGGGGGCCACACGAGGGGCCCAGGGGGCAGGCCGGCGCGGCCAAGGCCTGGGCCGCGCCGCCCTATCCCCTGGCTGCCTCGTGGCCCCACTTCGTTATCTCTTCGGTCTTCTGGAAGCTTCGTGCAAAAATAGGACCCTGGGCAAAGATTTCGTCCAATTCCGAGAATATTTCCTTACTAGGATTTCTGAAACCAAAAACAGCAGAAAACAGCAACTGGCTCTTCGGCATCTTGTTAATAGGTTAGTTCCAGAAAATGCATAAATATGACATATAATGTGCATAAAACATGTAGGTATCATCAATAAAGTAGCATGGAACATAAGAAATTATCGATACGTTGGAGACATATCAGCATCCCCAAGCTTAGTTCTGCTCGTCCCGAGCAGGTAAAACGATAACAAAGATAATTTCTGAAGTGACATGCCATTATAATCTTGATCATACTATTTGTAAACATATGTAATGAATGCAGCGATCAAAACAAAAGTAATGACATGAGTAAACAAGTGAATCATATGACAAAGACTTTTCATGAATACTACTTCAAGACAAGCATCAATAAGTCTTGCATAAGAGTTAACTCATAAAGCAATAAATCAAAGTAAAGGTGTTGAAGCAACACATAGGAAGATTAAGTTTCAGCGGTTGCTTTCAACTTATAACATGTATATCTCATGGATATTGTCAACATAAAGTAATATAACAAGTGCAATATGCAAGTATGTAGGAATCAATGCACGAGTTCACACAAGTGTTTGCTTCTTAAGGTGGAAGGAGATAGGTAAACCGACTCAACAATAAAAGTAAAAGAAAGGTCCTTCAAAGAGGAAAGCATCGATTGCTTGTATTTGTGCTAGAGCTTTTATTTTGAAAACATGAAACAATTTTGTCAACGGTAGTAATAAAGCATATGAGTTATGTAAATTATATCTTACAAGTTGCAAGCCTCATGCATAGTATACTAATAGTGCCCGCACCTCGTCCTACTTAGCTTGGACTACCGGATCTTTGCATGCCATGTTTCAACCAAGTGTCACAAAGGGGTACCTCCATGCCGCCTGTACAAAGGTCTAAGGAGAAAGCTCGCATTTTAGATTTCTCGCTTTTGATTATTCTCAACTTAGACATCCATACCGGGACAACATGGACAACGAGATAATGGACTCCTCTTAAATGCATAAGCATGTAGCAATGATTATTATTCTCATATGAGATTGAGGATATATGTCCAAAACTGAAACTTCAACCATGATTCATGGCTTTAGTTAGCGGCCCAATGTTCTTCTCTAACAATTTTGCATGCTCCAACCACTAAAATGATAGATCCTTCGATACAAGACGGACATGCATAGCAACTCACATGATATTCAACAATAGTTGATGGCGTTCCCCGAAGCATGGTTATCGCACAACAAGCAACTTAATAAAAGATAAAGTGCATAAGTACATATTCAATACTACGATAGTTTTTAAAGCTATTTTGTCCCATGAGCTATATATTGCAAAGGTGAATGATGGAATTTTAAAGGTAGCACTCAAGCAATTTACTTTGGAATGGCGGAGAAATACCATGTAGTAGGTAGGTATGGTGGACACAAATGGCATAGTAGTTGGCTCAAGGATTTTGGATGCATGAGAAGTATTCCCTCTCGATACAAGGTTTAGGCTAGCAAGGTTATTTGAAGCAAACTCAAGGATGAACCGGTGCATCAAAACTCACATAAAAGACATATTGTAAACATTATAAGACTCTACACCGTCTTCCTTGTTGTTCAAAACTCAATACTAGATATTATCTAGACCTTAGAGAGACCAAATATGCAAATCAGATTTTAGCAAGCTCTATGTATTTCTTCATTAATGGGTGCAAAGCATATGATGCAAGAGCTTAAACATGAGCATAACAATTGCCAAGTATCACATTATCCAAGACATTTTAGAATTACTACATGTAGCATTTTCCAATTCCAACCATATAACAATTTAACGAAGAAGAAACTTCGCCTTGAACATTATGAGTAAAGCCTAAGGACACATGTGTCCATATGCAACAGCGGAGCGTGTCTCTCTCCCACAAAGTGAATGCTAGGATCCATTTTATCCAAACAAAAACAAAAACAAAAACAAACCGACGCTCCAAGTAAAGAACAAAAGATGTGATTGAATAAAAATATAGTTTCAGGGGAGGAACCTGATGATGTTGTCGATGAAGAAGGGGATGCCTTGGGCATCCCCAAGCTTAGACGCTTGAGTCTTCTTAGAATATGCAGGGGTGAACCACGGGGCATCCCCAAGCTTAGAGCTTTCACTCCTCTTGATCATAGTATATCATTCTCCTCTCTTGACCCTTGAAAACTTCCTTCACACCAAATTTCAAGCAAACTCATTAGAGGGTTAGTGCACAATTAATAATTCACACATTCAGAGGTGACACAATCATTATTTTCACTTCTGGACATTGCATAATGCTACTGGACATTAATGGATCAAAGAAATAAATCCAACATAGCAAAAGAGGCAATGCGAAATAAAAGGCAGAATCTGTCAAAAACAGAACAGTCCGTAAAGACGAATTTAAAGCTGGCACCAGACTTGCTCAAATGGAAAAACTCAAAACTAATGAAAGTTGCGTACATATCTGAGGATCAAGCTCGTAAATTGGCAGATTTTTTCGAATTTTCTACAGAGGCCTGTGCCCAGATTCGTGACAGACAGCAATGTTGTTTCTGCGCAGCGATCCCAAATATAACATCAACTTTGACATAGAAACTTTACTTGGCACAAAAACATGATAAGGAGAGGTTGCTACAGTAGTAAACAACTTCCAAGACTCAACAAAACAAAAAATTGCTGTAGTAAAAACATGGGTTGTCTCCCATAAGCGCTTTTCTTTAATGCCTTTCAGCTAGGCGCAGAAAGTGCAAATCAAGTAACATCGAGAGTAGAAGCATCAACATCATAGCTTGTTCTAATAATAGAATCAAAAGGCAACTTTATTCTCTTTCTAGGGAAGTGTTCCATACCTTTCTTGAGAGGAAATTGATATTTAATATTACCTTCCCTCATATCAATAACAGCACCAACGAGTTCGAAGAAAAGGTCTTCCCAACACAATAGGACAAGATGCATTGCATTCGATATCCAAGACAACAAAATCAACGGGGACAAGGTTATTGTTAACCGTAATGTGCACATTATCAATCCTCCCCAAAGGTTTCTTTTTAACATTATCGGCAAGATTAACATCCAAATAACAATTCTTCAATGGTGGCAAGTCAAGCATATCATAAATCTTTTTAGGCATAACAGAAGTACTTGCACCAAGATCACATAAAGCATTACATTCAAAGTCATTGAATTTCATTTTAATGATGGGCTCCCAACCATCGTCTAACTTTCTAGGAATAGAAGTTTCAAGTTTTAGTTTCTCTTCTCTAGCTTTTATGAGAGCATTTGTAATGTGTTTTGTAAAGGCTAAATTTATAGCACTAGCATTAGGACTTTTAGCAAGTTTTTGTAAGAACTTTATAACTTTAGAGATGTGGCAATCATCAAAATCTAAATCATTATGAGCTACGAGCAATGGGATCATTGTTCCCAAGGTTGGAAAAAATTTCAGCAGTTTTATCACAAGCGGTTTCAGCAGTTTTAGCAATTTCAGGCAGTTTTGTTCGCTTTGCACTAGGAGTAGAAACATTGCCAACACCAATTATTTTACCATTGATAGTAGGAGGTGCAGCAACATGTGAAGAATTAACATTACTAGTGGTGGTAATAGTCCAAACTTTAACTACATTATTCTCTTTAGCTAGTTTTTCATTTTCTTCTCTATCCCACCTAGCACGCAATTCAGCCATTAATCTTATAGTCTCATTAATTCTAACTTGGATGGCATTTGCTGTAGTAGTTATCTTATTATCAATATCATTATTAGGCATAACTTTCAATTTTAAAAGATTAACATCGGAGGCAAGTCTATCAACTCTAGAAGCAATAGTATCAATTTTATCAAGCTTTTCCTCAACAGATTTGTTAAAAGCAGTTTGTGTACTAATAAATTCTTTAAGCATAGCTTCAAGACCAGGGGGTACATTCCTATTATTGTTGTAAGAATTCCCATAAGAATTACCATAACCATTACCATTAGCAGAAGGATATGGCCTATAATTATTACCAGAGTTGTTCCGATAAGCATTGTTGTTGAAATTATTATTTTTAATGAAATTCACATCAACATTTTCTTCTTGAGCAACCAATGAAGCTAAAGGAACATTATTTGGATCAACATTAGATCTACCATTCACAAGCATAGACATAATCACATCAATCTTATCACTCAAGGAAGAGGTTTCTTCAACGAATTTACCTTCTTACCTTGTGGAGCTCTTTCCGTGTGCCATTCAGAGTAATTTATCATCATATCATCAAGAAGTTTTGTAGCCGCCCCCAATGTGATGGACATAAAGGTACCTCCAGCAGACTGAATCCAATAAATTCCGCGAAGAAAAATTTAGTCCTGCATAGAAGGTTTGGATGATCATCCAAGTAGTCGATCCATGGGTTGGGCAATTCTTTACCAAAGTTTTCATTCTCTCCCATGCTTGAGCAACATGTTCAGTATCTAATTGCTTAAAATTCATTATGCTACTTCTCAAAGATATAATTTTAGCGGGAGGATAATATCTACCAATAAAAGCATCCTTGCATTTAGTCCATGAATCAATACTATTCTTAGGCAAAGATAGCAACCAATCTTTAGCTCTTCCTCTTAATGAGAAAGGAAACACTTTCAATTTAATAATATCACCATCTACATCTTTATACTTTTGCATTTCACAAAGTTCAACAAAATTATTGAGATGGGCAGCAGCATCATCGGAACTAACACCGGAAAATTGATCTCTCATAACCAAATTCGGTAAAGCGAGGTTTAATTTCAAAGAATTCTGCTGTAGTAGCGAGGTGGAGCAATAGGTGTGCATAGGAAATCATTATTATTTGCATTTGTGAAGTCACACAACTTAGTATTTTCAGGGGTATTCATTTTAGCAACGGTAAATAAAACAAACTAGATAAAGTAAATGCGAGTAACTAATATTTTTGTGTTTTTGATATAGAGAGCAAGATAGTAAATAAAGTAAAACTAGCAACTAATTTTTTTGTGTTTTGTTTAGGTGTAGCAAACAAAGTAGTAAATAAAATAAAGCAAGACAAAAACAAAGTAAAGAGATTGAGAAGTGGAGACTCCCCTTGCAGCGTGTCTTGATCTCCCCGGCAACGGCGCTAGAAAAAGAGCTTGATGGCGTGTAACTCACACGTTCGTTGGGAACCCCAAGAGGAAGGTATGATGCGCACAGTAGCACGTTTTCCCTCAGAAAGAAACCAAGGTTTAATCGAACCGAGTAGGAGCCAAGAAGCACGTTGAAGGTTGATGGTCGCGAAATGTGATGCGGCGCAACACCGGGGATTCCGGCGCCAACGCGGAATCTGCACAACAAAACCAAAGTACTTTGCCCCAACGAAACGAGTGAGGTTGTCAATCTCACCGGCTTGCTGTAACAAAGGATTAAACGTATCGAGTGGAAGATGATTGTTTGCAAGAAAATCATAAAACACAATTGCAGTAGATTGTATGCTATGTAAAGAATAGGACCGGGGTCCACGAGTTCACTAGAGGTGTCTCTCCCATAAGATAAAAGCATGTTGGGTGAACAAATTACGGTCGGGCAATTGCCAAATAGAGAAAGGCATAACAATGCATATACATGATATGATAAATATAGTGAGATTTAATTGGGCATTACGACAAAGTACATAGACCGCCATCCAAGCTGCATCTATGCCTAAAAAGTCCACCTTCGAGGTTATCATCCGAACCCCATTCGGTATTAAGTTGCTAAGCAACGGACAATTGCATTAAGTATGGTGCGTAATGTAATCGACAACTACATCCTTAGACATAGAATCAATGTTTTATCCCTAGTGGCAACAAGCACAACACAACCTTAGAACTTTACGTCACTTGTCCAGGTGTCAATGCGGGCATGAACCCACTATCGAGCATAAATACTCCCTCTTGGAGTTAAGAGTAAAAACTTGGTCGAGCCTCTACTAATAACGGAGAGCATGCAAGATCATAAACAACACATAAACAATAGATTGATAATCACCATAACATAGTATTCTCTATCCATCGGATCCCGACAAACACAACATATAGAATTACATATAGATGATCTTGATCATGTTAGGCAGCTCACAAGATCCAACAATGAAGCACAACAAGGAGAAGACGACCATCTAGCTACTGCTATGGACCCATGGTCCAGGGGTGAACTACTCACTCATCACTCCGGAGGTGATCATGGCGATGAAGAGTCCTCCGGGAGATGAATCCCCTCTCCGGCGAGGGTGCCGGAGGCGATCTCCTGAATCCCCGAGATGGGATTCGCGGCGGCGGCGTCTCCGGAAGGTTTTCCGTATCGTGGCTCTCGATGCTGGGGTTTCGCGACGGAAGCTTTAAGTAGGCGGAAGGGTAGGTCAGGGGGCCACACGAGGGGCCCAGGGGACAGGCCGGCGCGGCCAAGGCCTGGGTCGCGCCGCCCTATCCCCTGGCTGCCTCGTGGCCCCACTTCGTTATATCTTCGGTCTTCTAGAAGCTTCGTGCAAAAATAGGACCCTGGGCGAAGATTTCGTCCAATTCCGAGAATATTTCCTTACTAGGATTTCTGAAACCAAAAACAGCAGAAAACAAGCATCGGCTCTTCGGCATCTTGTTAATAGGTTAGTTCCAGAAAATGCATAAATATGACATATAATGTGCATAAAACATGTAGGTATCATCAATAAAGTAGCATGGAACGTAAGAAATTATCGATACGTTGGAGACGTATCAGTATGCTCTGTCCGTGGACCAACTGCAGAGGGTGACACCTGGAAAACCGAATCTTAAAGCAGACGCCCCCAATTTCTTCACTTCCTGATCTAGCGACCAACCTTCTGCCTCAAATCGACGCTGCTGCAATAGTCTTGGTCGCCATGTCGCGGAGACACCGGCGGTCGCTGCTCTCCGCCGCCGTACACGGTCACACTCCATCTCCATTGATTGTTGCCTCATCAACTGAATCTGAAACATCCCAGCGACCATGTAATATCTCTGTCAGAGAGTAGTTTGGCACAGCAAGCCGGTAGAGGCAAGCGACTAGCAGTCAGCCGGCGCTGCCGCGAGCAAGGGCGTTGAGGAGGCTTGCCGTGGACGACGGGGGAGAGCAGCGAGCGCCGGCAGCTCCGCAATACAGCGACCAGGACAATTACGGCGGCGGCCAGGACAGAGCATGGATAGCTGGAGAAGGTAAGCGGAATTGAGGGTCGTCTGCTTTAAGATTCGTTTTGCCAGCTGGAGTTGGTCCACGGATCAAGGGCATGCGACCCAGGTCGTATAGGATTCTTTTCCCACTAGATCTGGCTGGAGGACATGTGACCCACCAAACGGTGCCCTGCTATGTTAATTAAGGTGAAAGTTTACTCCCTCTGTCTTGGTTTATAGGGTACGAGGCGTCAAGGCCAGAAGAGAAAACGGCGTTGGGCTGGATTTTCAGATGGGGGAGCAGGCCTAAGAGCCCGAATAACTGGGAGGCTTGGAAATCGGTTTGTGGAGTAGCGGCCCGATTAAGGTGCCTAAAGTGGGTCGCGCAGTTAGGAAGGAGGCTCAGCGCATGCTCAGGGACGACCAGAAGATCTGAAACGTCCAGTATCGTGATCAGACGGCTGGCAATCTCAAAACGCTGAGAAGGGGTCTAGGTGGTTCAATTTTACTGTTACTTAATACACGCATCTCTAGATCATCAATTTAATAAATATAATATAAACTATATAATTTAAAAATTATATTATTAGAAATTAAAATATTTGAACTTTCTAAATTTTTTTTAATATATATACTTTGTATTATATTGGTCAAATTTGTGACATAGAGATATGTATAGGGAGTGATGTTTTGACACATGGGAGCATATGGTTCCTTCATTTTAAAATGCATGTTACACATATTTTGAAATTTCAAAAAAAGAATGAAACGAAAATTTTGCATGTACATCTTCACGTGCTACGTGCTCACAATCATTTCAGAAAAATCAATTTGTTGTGTGAGGTGCTAAAAAAACAAAATTTAATGCTAAAAATAAGGTATTTCAGAAAATAAATTTTCTCTTTTTTACATAGATCATAACAAATATTGGTTCCTCGTGACACTTGACGAACACACGTATATTGTAGACATGTGCAAGTAGAATTTGTATCAAATTATTTTGACATTTCAAAATGTAATTTTAGGTAGAAGGAGCATACACACCATGGAGCCGAATTGAATTTTCGTATATACATGGCCTATAAAGCAAGAACGGAGGGAGTAGTGGAATACTTATGTGGTTAGTATTGTGGGAGAGTATGACGCAACCCAAGTACGCGGGAGGTTTGGGGTTCAGAGATATAGAATTGTTCAACCTAGCTCTGCTTGCTCGGCAAGCGTGGCGGATCCTTCAAGTGCCGGAGTCTTTTAGTGCAGAGTGTTGAAGGCAGTTTACTTTCCTAATGGTGACATCCTCTCCGTGAGTCTGGGTTCACATTCATTTCAAGTGTGGAGATCGTGTTACTGGACGGGAGAGATGCTCTAAATATTGGCTTGATTAAACGAATCGGAGATGGTTGATCGATCGAAGCTTGGGCCCAGAACTGGATACCAAGAGATGAGAGGTTGCGTCCGGTGGCACCGCGCAAGCAGAATGCACCAGCTATGGTCAGTGATTACATTGATCACTTGACCGGGTCTTGGAATATGGTGAAACTGGAGGATTTCTTCTTGCCGATGGATATTGAGGTAATACGAAATATACCACTGTGCACAAGGGTTCAGAGTGACTTATGGGGCTGGCATTTCAAGCGCACTGGAGTGTTTTCGGTCAGATCTTGTTACCGTGCGCTGGCAGCGACGAAGCGGATCAGAGAAGACTGGCTAGACCATCGTTCGAACTCATCAACATCTGCTGATGATGGAAGGGTTTGGACAAAGCTGTGGAAGACGGAAGTTCCAGCAAAACTTCGAATCTTTCTGTGGAGGCTGGCAAAGCACTCTTTACCGACCGGCGATGTCAGACACCATAGGAACATGGCAATGAGTGCAGCATGCTCTGTTTGTGGGCAGGAGGATTCATGGCGTCACTCGCTGATTGATTGCAACTTTGCTCGCTCGTTTGGGCGTTAACAGATGAGGATATTACCGAGCATATTGTGTTGTCTTCGGAGCCAGCGGCGAGGCAGTGGATATTCTCGATGATTGAGACAATGAAGAAGGGAGATCTAATCAGAATGCTAGTCACACTATGGGCGATTTGGCATGCGAGAAGGAAAGCGATCCACGAGGATGTTTTCCAGAGCCCAATGGCTACCATTTCTTTTGTGAACATATTCTTGGCTGATCTAAAAGGGTGTGGTAAACCTGTACAAGCGAACGGAGACCTGCCAATCTGAGGCCGGTTAAATGGATCGCGCCTCCAGAGGGAGTGATAAAGATAAACGTAGATGCAGCGGTTGCAAAGATAGCTTGCAAGGGTGCCATTGGTGTTGTTTGTCGTTCGTGTTGGAACCTACCTGGGTGCTTCAGCGATGGTTTTCGATGGACTCACGCACCCAGGAACGCTCGAGGCTTTAGCTTGTAGGGAAGCTTTGGACCTGGCATCCGATCTTCTCCTGGGTCCGATCCTTGTTGCATCGGATTGTCTCGAAATAATTAAAGGCTTGCATGGCGAGTACCTTGGGGTCTTTGGCAGCATTCTGATGGAAATCAAAGACAGAGCACTGCAAAGATGTGCTACCTCGTTTTGCCATGAACGAAGGGAGTCAAACGAAGAAGCCCACAACCTGGCTAGATACGCTTCGTCGCTACCAGTTGGTAGACATGTTTGGTTCTTAGAACCTCCATATGGTTTGATCATGCCTGTAACTCTTGAATCTATTTGAATAAAGGCATGTGAACGTCAAAAAAAACTTATGTGGTTAGTATTTATAGATACACTTCAATTTATTTCAAGTCTGTGTACCAATATCTGGCACTGATGAGTTGTAGACGTGTTTGCATTTATCTTGAACCATACTTCCTTCGTCCATGGACGTGCTGGTTTTTTAAAAGAGTTGGACGCGCTGGTTTTTCAAAAGAGATTATCAAGTGAAAAGATAATGACATTAGGAAAATGAAAATCAACACATCTCTCCTCTTTAATTCTTGCACCTCCAATGAGCTAATTGCACGTAGAAAATAAAGATAACACGTGCTAAATATTATTGGCTTTTATTTCCGTGTGATGAGAGAAGCAATTTTTGCTACTTTAAAATGCATTGAAAACATAGAAATACATTTTTTTTGTACAAAGTTTGAGGATAAACGTCCACTTATTTAAGTACGGAGGGAGTATCATCTTAGTTTCATAAAACTAACATGTTTAGTGCATCTCCAGTCATGTCCCCCAAAGGTATTTGGGGTGCGGAGGACATGTTTCGTCCCTAGTCGCGCGCCCCAAAGCCTCCTTCCACCCGACGCGGCCTAATACGGTGTACGGCACCCCGAGGCCGTCCCCTCTCCACTGGGGACGCTCTGGGCGCGCCGGACAGAGCGAGAAGCGAGGCGGGCGCCTACCTGCCGGTGACCAAAACAAGAACGGTTGGTTCCCGCCTTTTATTCCTCCCGCACATCCCACCCTTCCGCCGCCGCTTGATTTGCCGACCGTCTCGACGGCCAATCTCTCCTGAGTCGAGCACCGTCGTGATGAATGGCTCTCTCGCCATCCTTTTCGCCGTCACCGCTTCGCTAACGCGTCCCAGAACGCGCCGGCAAATCCGCCCTCCTCCGTGCACATAAGGTACCCTGCTCTAAACTGGTCTCACGATCAAATGTTGGAGGTAATGCAGCCTTGTGTGATCATGCATAACATGATCATCGAGGATGGCCGCAAAAATCGGGTCATGACACATGTTGGTCCCTATGAGTGGCAGGACCCTCTTGCGAAGGTTGATCATGACGTGCCTGCAGATTTTGCTGATTTCCTCACCATGCACGCAGAGATCCGTGATAGCAATGTTCACGAGCAACTTTAAAATGATCTCATTGAGCATCTGAGGAAGATCAAAGGATTATCAGAAAATGCAGCGGCGTCTTGATCTAGCCTGACTTTTATTATATTTGTTTAGTTTCTTATTGTTTATTGTATTTTAATTTGAAAACAATTTTAGCAAACATATTTATTTGTATGCTATGTTTAATAAAATGGCTGTGTTTTTGAATACTCTAACAAAAAAAAGACCTCATTTGGGAACCGCGGCTGAACAGCGACGGCCCCAAACGTTTGATCCTGCACGATTTGAGAAACTCGCTTTGAGGGACGCGACTGTAACATTTTCATTGATGCAGTGTGCCCCAGCTGTACCTTGTCTATTTGAGCCCAAGACGTCGAGTCAACGAAGATGTGTGGCATAGTGGCATGGGCGTACCCCTTCCCGTGCTCCAGCGCCCTGAGCGCTGGGTTACTAACAGGTCGTTGCCGGTGGAGCTTAAGTAGACCGGGTAGCGTGTTATGACTTGCAGCATCATGATTACTGATCGCGATAGAATGGAATCAGGTTAGTGTGCTTGGCCAGTTTAGATGAATAGCTTGTGTTAGGAATTGTATTTTCTTGGTGTTAAAGTTCTATTCTAACGGACTAAAGGACGTCGTTTTGACACTCTTCAGTGTGTGCTACAGCCTCCAAGTCTAGATTTCTTCACAGTTTGTTCATCTGCCATCCATCAATGTAGAGAGGTTTATTTCGAAGGTGGATTTATTTTGATCAACATACATGTGGCCGATTGTACTTTCGCTCCGACTCAGGGAAAACAATGTGTGGTTTCGACGCTGTAGCCTTGTGAATACGCGACACTGAACTGGCATCAACGCAGTTTTTCTACCACTACGTGGGCGTCCCTGTCTTATCCGAGAGTCTACAATGCTCCATCATCTGTGGGAGTAAACTTTGCATTTTCATCCTGTATCAGGAACAACTTCGCACCTCTATAGGAACGAAAGTGTACACCGAACATCTTGATGTTGCCCAGTGCCCACCGGCCCCACCCTCTTATCTCTCTCTCCTCCACTCAACTTTTCCCCAGATCGGCTGCCCCTAATGAGCTCCACCGTCTCCGGATCTAGCAGATCGACGAAGAGGAACCAGGCGGCCATGGCGTCTGCTGCGGCAGCATGGGAGTGTCCTTCCTGCTCCTCTCCTCAAGGCAGCTCGGGAAGCTCGCCGGCCTCGTGTCGGCCAGCTCCGTCGCCAAAGTCGTCAAGCCGATTTGCTCTTCAGTTTATTTTTCCAATCTGACTTCCTCCTTTCTAATTCTGTTAGTTTTTTGTGATTTTCTCCTGGTGAGTCCGTGATGTTTATGATGGGGAATCAATGTTTCCTGTCCGAAATTTATTCTGGTGATTCTTGCTTCCTATTTAGCCTCTATTTTTTTTTTCCTAAGACAATCTTATGATTTGCTCTTCCATTCTTTCCTATTTGGCCTCCATTTTTCCTAACATAATCAAATTAACGTAAAGAATTATGAACTCCAATTAATGTAATGGTTTGCTTCCTTTCCAATTAACGTAATGTTTTGGAGTACTGGTCATGTACTAACTGTATATGTTGATGGTTGGCAAGTAGCACCGAACGAGTAGCACAAGGATATCAGAGCAAATAGTCCACAGATTAGAGGTGCTTTTTTACTGAACAGAAAAATATACTAGATGGGGCTCTTTGCAATGTACACAGCTAGCTGCACACATCTTAAAGCATAAATGAATGCCCAGGATAAGCCCGGGACACCCACATATATGTAGAATGGGATTTCCGAACTGGCGTGGACATGGCAGAAGTAACCTTCCTTGTGGTTGGCACGCTGTATCTTACTTTTGCTTGATTAATCGAGCTTCACAGGTTGTTGATGTAATTAGACTGCTCGAAGCCAACACTCTGTGATAACCTTAACTAGACATGATTAGGATCCCGGAATGAGCTATCTGCATGAGGATACGGTTATTAAAATCCTTGACATCTCATTGATGTAGTAGCAACTCAGCTGCATCGCACAAAGTTTACATCTCAACTACCGTAGTACAGTAGTATGTATGCCTTAAGATGTACTGTACTTAAAACCTCCTACGTCATCACCTTTTGATCTTTTCCAAAGCTCCACAGCTCCGGCACCACATACATACCCTGACGTTCTACTCTTCACGCTAAAGCCTCCAAGGATGTAACGACGCCAAAGGCACCACCGTTGCCAAGACCACCGTGGTAACGTGAAGAGGATAGCCACAACGACATCCTCAAGAGGATCACGACACACGCAGGCGTCGCCATCCTTGGCGCGGAGCGCTGCAATTTCGCCCAAAAAAAACCCTCACCACACCTGATCCATCAACTACAAGTCACCCAAGCCAAGCTTCTACCACGCGATCTGGGCACTGACCACGCCAATGCACCTAGAGCTATATGGGAACAAAGCCTCTTAATTTATTGGAGGTGATCCAAACACCAGGAGCTTCTGACTCTCCGCACCACCCTCGTGGCCCCAAGAGATAGCAATTACCACTGTCACATCGCTTGCTGCCGAGCCGCCCGTGCAGTCAACCTTTCAGAGCTGCTGCCCCGGTATGTACTAGTGAGTTATGGCAAAGCGTCCTCGGATGATAAGGAACGCAGATTTCCTCCAGCTGGCTCGAGCCCGGTGTATTGGCTGGAAAAGGCAGTCAACGAACTTACATTATGGGACCGCAGCGGAAATCTCCACACGCGGATGGATGGCTGCCATATGGGCCGGACGCGATATGAGATGGAGCTTCTCATTTTCATAGGAGGAGCTGAAGGAATGGCGATTGGATTACGTCATTGTTGAAGAGATGGGTCCTGATCTCTAGCGACATGAAGAAGATGAGAAAATTTCTAGGCGTGTGTGTGTGTCGATGAACTAAGAAGCTCTCGCGGCTCATATCGTACAAATCTATCGGAGTTATCGCGACCCCCTCAGTTGTCACCGCATGACGCACTCCGATGATGAACACCAGGAGCGCGCACGCAAGCAGTCTCTTGCCTCGTCAACCTCTTGTGAACGCGGAAAGATGCACGCTGCCGCCAGCGGGTCATCGCGCAATTTCCCTACCACCAGGCGCCATCGGGTGAGGTGGCTCACACTGCATGAGCGGCGCAACCTCTCACCGCATGTCGCAAGCTCTGCAAGGTTCAATGTGTGCCGCACAACCCCATCGCGGTGGGTCGCCCGCCCATCAGGGCAAGGAGCCGAAGCTGGCACACGTAGCGCATGACCACCGCGACGAGCCACGAGAGGTGCGCATCTGGCATGATATGGGGTGGGACCGCGGGAGCAGGTGCTCGTTGCGCAAGGACATTCTGATGCACCATCGGTAGCGAGCGCGCATCAACACGGACTTGGGAACGTGGAGCTCAGACGTCCTGGCATCCAGGATCCAGCATGTGTGCTAAACTGCTAAGGCTGGTGCCAACGCGGGCTGGAGCGCGGGCGATAGCGCCCGTGGCGGGGCGGGAGGCGGGCGGGAGTGGGGCGGGACGGTAGCGGCAGGCGGTGGCTGGGTCGCCCGGCGGTAGCGCCCGCTGCCGCCCGGCTACCGCCCGCGTTGGCGGCGTGAGTGAGGCGCGAGCGGGGCGAGAGGCGGGGCGGCGCGTTGGCGGGCCGGGGCGGGCCGGGGCGAGAGGGGGGCGGGTGAGAGGGCGGGCGAGAGCGGGCGGTAGGCGGGCGGGAGTGGGGCGAGAGGCGGGCGGTAGCGGGCGAGAAATGGGCTGGAGTGGGTCGGTAGTGTGTAACGGCTAGCTGACGTGGCGCGACCTGATTCGTCCACGTCAGCTAGCCGTTGCTGGTTCAAAAACCCCTATAAATACCCCCCATATGTTTTACTCACTCCACACCCATTTCATCTCCATTCATCACCTTCCCTCTCTCAAATCTTCTCCACCATGTCCGGTTGGACTCCACCAGATTTGACCACGTTCACCGATCTGCTTCACGACGGGTCACCAATAGACCTAGATGGTCTCTCTCCGACACATCGTCGCACCAATGCCGGGTCTTCGCCGCTTCCCCGAGTTTTATACCCCTCCGGCACACCTCCGGGGCCATATGGTTCATACCCTCCTCCTCCGGGGCCATACGCTCCACCTCCGGGGCCATATGGTTCATACCCTCCGTATCCGTACCCCCAACCACCTCCAAATGCTCCACCTACAGGTAGCGGTAGTGGAACTGTACCTCCTTACCCACCACCGTCGTACGGTTCATACCCTCCACCTCCGTATCCATACGCGTCATATGGTCCGTACCCCCCTGCACCTTCTGAAGCTCCCGCTCCAAGCTCCGAGTCCAATGCCGCGGAAACAATCGTACCACCGCGTGCAAAGAGGCTTGACTGGACTGTTCCGGAAGAGGAAAAAGCTGGTACTTTACTAACCCATCACATATTTATTTCGGGGTTGGTTCTTGGTAGGATTGTTCACTAACAATATCTATTTCGGGGTAGGTTAATGCTTGGCTTTTTCACTCCAAGGACTCTGTTGCCGGTAATTGCAAGACCGACACTAGTTTTTGGGGTCAGATAGCTGAAACCTTCAACGCTACCTCGGATCCTTCCCGTAATCGGACCTCGAAGCAGCTGAAGGACCATTGGAACGTCTACAACAAGGAGGTGTCCCTGTTCAATGCATACCACATCCAAGAAACAAATATGCGTCAGAGTGGAGCAGACGATGCTATGGTCATGAAGGCGGCAATGGAGAGGTACGCGAATGACAAAAGAGTGACTCAGCCGTTCAGAAAGCACCACTAGTGGGATGCTGTAAAAAATGAAGCGAAGTGGAAAGGACAACATGGTCCTGGTAGTGGAACCGACTCCAGTTCCAAGAGAAGCCGTCTAGGACCTTCTGGTGAGTACAGCTCTAGCGACGCGACAGGCGACACGGAGGAAGAGCGTCCAACGGGCCGCGATAGGGCCAAGACCGCGGCACGTAAGGGCAGGAGGAAGGGGAAGGAAACCTCATCAAGCAGTGAGGTAGGAAGTAAATCCTTCGCGATGAGTAACATGATGAAGGGTTTAGTGAAGGCTAAGCTATTCAAGCAATGGAACAAAATGAAAGACCGATCAACCATCGACATGAACGAAGCAGAAAAGCGCAAACATGCGAAGGCCATGAAGATGGTGGAAAACGAGCTTGGTCTGGAAGATGAGGAGGAGGAGCAGGAACAAGAGGAAGAAGAGTAGAATTTTTATTTATTATGTAATTTTTAATATTTATTATGCAATTTTATTAATTATTATGTAATCGGTAACATTTTAAGTTGAATAAAATAATTTCTTGCATTATTTTGAATGTCTAAACAAAATCGAGTGAAATAACTTAATGTGGAAAAGAAATGGTGATGTGGAGGAGAGAGAAGTGAGAGTGGGGACTATAGCCCATGCATTGGCAAGGTGGGATGAGAGTGGGGTGAGAGTGGGGTGAGAGTGAGAGAAAAGCTGACGTGGCGGGGCGGGAGTCGGGCGGTGCATTGGCACCAGCCTAATGCACGGCGCTAGGAGCGCGATCGCGGCCGCAGTCTCCAACGTGTTCTTTTTCGTCCAGTTCATCGGCGAGGTCCGCAGGTGTGCTCTGCCGAGTTTGGGAGCACTCATGAGACATGTGTCCTCCTTCCCAAAGCAGATGCACATTGGCCCATGGTGCAGTCCGGAGTAAATTACAAGGAACTACCACAATTGGGGCGAAGTGGACAGGTCAGTACCACTCTTGGTAATTTTTTCGTGTCAGTACCATTTCTGGGACAACCAACAACAGATTGAGCAAATGTGGAGCAAACAGCGAATTAGGCTCTGCGGCCCCACTGTCAGTGCCAACGTGGTAGACGGCCGTTGACATAGGCATCCCCAATGGGCCTGCCAAAGATGGTACCCGGGGTTTACTAAAGGCCCAGGACTCGAAGATTTAGAAGACTTGGAAGCCCATCTAGTGTTAAGGAAAGATAGTTTGTATTAGGAAAGATAGAGATTTGTAATCTTACGGGTTGGGTACAAAACCCTCCCGAACTCTGTAACTTGTGTATTACGAAACCCTCGGCTCCGCCTCCTATATAAAGGGGGAGTCGAGGGACAAAGAGAGGATCGAATCTACTGTCAACATAACCCTAGTTTTCATAATCGTCGAGTACTTTTCGGTTGAAACCTTCGAGATCTACTTGCCCTCTACTTCTAACAAAACCCTAGTCTACAATCTGTAGGCATTGACAAGTTAATCCTTTGTCAATTGGCGCCGTCTGTGGGAACTAGAGGTTGCAAGGAGCTGATCTCGATGGCACGTTCAAGATCGTCGACTTCGTCGGTAGCAAGCAATGCGATGGATCGAGGTAACAAGGGAAAAACTGATCTAGTCGATTTTATTCCTCACCCACCCTCCCGTATGGATGCATGTGCCTATCTGGAGGAGCCCATCGTCATGACGTTCGGAGAATTCCGATTTGGCGTCAACAAGGACGGATCTTACCGTCTCGAAGTTCCGATCTCGTCGGAATTTTCAACGGTCGATTCGACTTTTCGTCGGTCGACGAGGAGTTTTCTTCGCCACGCTTCATCGACACCAAGGCGAAGGGAAAGCTCGTCAAGATCTTCAGCGACACATCTTTCGAATCGTCTGCGGACTCCTTTATAAGCAGCGATTCCGACAGCGTTGACAGCTTCAACTTCATCGACAAATCTGCTGCCATTGGAAAGGTCTTCACCAATCTATACGATGGTGTCACCAATCCTGATAAAAATCAATACTTAAAATATCATCAGATCTATGCGATCGAAGAGGCAGGCCGATCAGAGAAAGAAACATCAGAGGCTTTCGACGATTTGGGAAATCCATACGTCGATCCCGCTGATCTCAGGAGAGGCCTAGGCACTAAATATGTCGGGTCCTCGCCTCGAGAAAGAGTACAACTCCCGCAAGCACCATGGGATAGGGCTGCAAAAGCCATGGATGGTTCAGAACCAATGACCACCACTGCTACTGCACAAGAGTTACAAGCATATCAATATAGACTTGCTCGAGTAAGTCGAGAGCTGGAAAAACAGACAGCATCCATGAATAGGAGAAAAGAGGCGGCTTCCGCGTCCAGCAGGCGTCGAGCTGGGCTCAGTCGACAGTCAGAAACTTCGGCGGATAGCCATAGAGAGGCCCGAAGGAGATCGAGATCTCGGCTGCAAAATATACCAGAAGGAGAGAGGGGAAACCTAATTCAAAATCTCGACATGTCCTTCATGGCGATCGATGAAAGGGGAAATATCATCCCAAAAACACCAGAAGCAGGTTACATGGCAACACAAGCTTACATCCTCGCGTCCAGACCACCTCCCGGAGACCCGAGAGAACCATTGTTCAATATGGCGATGGCTGGAGTAGGAGTTATGGGAACAGCGTTCGCAGCTACGCCTCCCGAAGAAAATCCCAGACAAAATAGTCCACGACCCACTGCAGCGGTCCAAGAGCCACCAAGAACAAGCGGTGCAAGAGATACAGCAGTCCAAGTAAGGGTGGACAGATCGCGACAAGAAAGAAGGGAGCGTCAGCACTCACCAGAAGTTGCCGACGAAGATATGTGTGGGCTCCCGTGTTTCACGAGAAGAGTTCGAAAGACTCGAGTCCCAAAAGGGTTCAAGCTACCCGAAAATTTCAAGAAATTCGACGGCTCGCAAGATCCCGAGGATTGGCTCGTGGATTATCTCGAGATGGTGAAGTTGGTAGGAGGAACCAGAGCAACAGCTATGCAAAGTATACAAGTCCACTTGAGCGGTGCCGCGAGATCTTGGATAAAGAAACTCCCCCCAAGTTCCATCGACAGCTGGGATAACTTTGAGGACATCTTCGTGAAAAATTTCCGATCCGCCTGCAAGAAACCTGCGTCATTGGAAGAGTTGAGAGCGTGTCGACAAAAACATGACGAGTCGATGAGAAAATATATACAGCGGTGGAACATTATAAAAAACTCGGCAGAAGAGATATCTGACGAGAGAGCAATAGATGCGTTCGTGGCAGGAATTCGGCGAGGAGACTTCGTCGAGGACTTAGGGAGAACTAACCCTAAGACCATATCGGCACTCATGGAGATAGCCAATAAATGGGCAGATGGAGAAAACGCGATATACAACAAGCGACATAGGTCGCCGAGAGGAGGATCGTGGTCGAAATTATCAAAATAGAAGGCGATTTTCTCGCCAGTTCTACAACAACGATGCTCCTGGCCATATATCGGCTGGCTTTCGGGGAAATCCTGGAGGAAATAGTCGAGATGACTATCAAAGGAGTAATGAGCAACAAGGCAACAATAGAGGTGATTCTCGCGGCAACAGGCAAAATAGTGGACCAAAGTTTCAAAGACATTACGTGTCCCCCGAAGAGATGATGAACGGTCCGTGTCAAATGCACTTTTACCTCGACAACAATGGAAAGAGGCAGTCAGGACATCTCCAGAAAGACTGCCGAAACTTTCAGGCAATGCTGCGAGCCGTAGGAATTGCAAATGCCCAAGCAAATAACAGAAACCCTCGGGAGCCAAGGAGCGAGATTCACCTTCCACCTCCCCCCGCAATCACGGACGAAAATCGGCACCAGCTTAGAATAGCAGCAGCACCACATCCACCTCCATACGTTGATCCCAATTCTAACGGTGCGGTCTCGATGATCCAGAAAGCTAGGCCATCAAACAGGGCGCAGAAGGTAATCTCACGACAAGTGTTTATGGCAGAGTGCCTCCACCAACAGTCGAGTACTTAAATTGGTCGGGGCAAGACATCGGCTTCACAATCGCGGACCATCAACAGCAAGTTCCTCGACCAGGACAATCAGCACTCATTTTACCCGCAGTAATCGCTGGTTTTGACGTGTCGAGAGTTTTCATAGATGGCGGCAGCAGCTTAAACCTCATGTATGCAGATACATTGAGAAAGATGAACATATCCCCGGCAAACTTGAAACCAAGCCGACACACGTTTCCATGGGATTACACCGGAGAAGCCAAGTTATCCGTTGGGCAAGATCAACCTCGACGTTCGGTTTGGAACTCGAGAAAACTACAGGATAGAGAATTTGGAGTTCGAAGTTGTGGATTTCCCATCGCAATATCATGCTTTACTGGGACGACCAGACATATGCCGGGTTCATGGCGGTACCGCATTATACATATCTGTTGTGGAGGTTGCCTGGACCCAAGGGACCTATCACAATCAAAGGAAGTTTCGCGTTATCGATAAATGCGACAAGGATTTTCATCGACTATCGAAACTTTCGGGATGCAAGCAGAATATGCGGCACCAAGGTTCACTGATTATGATGTGCTGCCAGAGGTAGGGAGATCTTCCAAGGAGCCAACCTTCAATACAACAAAGGATTCAAAAGAAGTACAGATCCACCCGACAGATCCAAAGAAAACAACATCCATTGCCGCAAACATGGATGTCGCATAGGAAAGCGCGCTCGTCGAGTTCCTCCGTGAGCACTTGGAAAATCTTCGCATGGTGTCCAGCTGACATGCCGGGAGTACCCGAGGGAACTTGCCGAGCACCACCTCAATTTGGATCCTCTCGCAAGACCGGTAAAGCAACCTTTGCGGCGTTTTTCGGAGCCTAGCCGCAAAGCCATGTTATCGAAATAGATCGACTCAAAGATGCTGGTTTCATCGGAGAAATATCTACCGAAGCCACATGGGTAGCTAACCCGGTGATGGTGCCGAAAAAACACACAATAGTCCTTCGCATGTGCGTCGACTTCACGTGTCTCAATAAACATTGTCCCAAGGATCACTTTCCCCTCCCAAGGATCGATCAAATCATCGACTCCACGGCAGGATGCGAACGTCTTTCCTTTTTGGACGCATACTCTGGTTATAACCAGATCAGATTAAAAGAAGAAGATGAAGCCAAAACAGCATTCATCACACCTTATGGCGTGTTTTGCTACAAAACAATGCCCTTTGGTTTGAAAAACGCGGGAGCAACATATCAACGGATGATGCAGAAGTGCCTAACAACACAGATTGGAAAAAATGTACAAGTCTACATCGACGATGTCGTAATAACATCAAAGAAGGGGTCGACTCTGATCGACGATTTGAAGGAAACCTTCGATAACCTCGATAAATTCTGCCTCAAGCTGAACCCGACAAAGTGCTCGTTCGGAGTTCTGCGGGAGAACTTCTCGGGTTCTTGGTATCGGCAAGGGGGATTGAAGCCAACCCCGAAAAAATCCAGGCCATCGTTACTATGAGAAAACCAACAAAGTTAAAAGAAATACAACAGTTAACGGGGCGAGTCGCAGCTTTGAGCAGATTCGTCGCCAGGCTAGGAGAGAAGGCATTGCCGTTCTACGCATTGATCAAACAGGGCGAAAAATTTCAATGGAACGAAGAAGCAGATAGGGCCTTCGAGAACCTCAAGCGGGCAATTTCGACACCACCAATCCTGGTGGCGCCTAAAGAGAAAGAACCTCTCCTCTTATACATTGCAGCCACACCACAGGTGGTCAGCACAGCTCTAGTAGTCGAGAGAGAAGAATAGGGCAAGCTTCATGGAGTTCAGAGGCCGGTATATTTTATCAGCGAAGTACTATCACCTTCAAAACAGCGGTACCCGCAATATCAGAAACTGGCATATGGAGTATTCACGACAGCAAGAAAATTGCGACACTATTTTTCGGCGCACCCGATAATAGTGGTCAATGAAACTCCCTTGTCAAACATACTGAACAATCCAGGAGCTACGGGTCGTGTCTCCCTTTGGGGAATAGAACTTTCTCCCCGGGACATCACGTATGAAAAAAGAAAAGCAATAAAATCGCAGGTTTTACCAGATTTCATTGCAGAGTGGATGGAGCTACAAAACACGGGGCCTCCAGATTTATCGAGAACTTGGACCATGAACTTCGACGGGTCCAAAAGGTTGGAAGGTGCTAGAGCAGGCGTGATATTGGTGTCACCTGAAGGCGACAAGTTGAAATATGTCTTAAGGATGACGTTTTCAAATGCATCTAACAACGAAGCAGAATATGAAGCTCTCATACACGGGATGAAGATGGCAAAAGCTTGTGGTGCAACCCGATTGAAAATTTTCGGCGACTCACAATTGGTAGCACAGCAAGTTATGAACCAATGTGATGCAGTCAACGAAAGTATGATAGCATACAAAGAGGTGTACAACGAGCTGGAGAAATTATTTGATGGATGCGAGGTAAACCACATTAGCAGGATGAGTAACGATGAAGCCGACGTTCTGGCAAACATCGGGTCACAGTGTCTCGCGATCCCTCCAGGCGTGTTTTGGGAAGAGATAAGCGAGAGACCAACAAAGCCAGTGAAAACAAAGAAGGAGAAGAAAGAGAAACTCTCGAGTATCATGATGTCTACGGGTGCTTCTATTCTTGTAGACAGTGTTGGGCCTCCAAGAGCAGAGGTTTGTAGAACAGCAGCAAGTTTCCCTTAAGTGGATTACCCAAGGTTTATCGAACTCAGGGAGGAAGAGGTCAAAGATATCCCTCTCATGCAACCCTGCAACCACAAAGCAAGAAGTCTCTTGTGTCCCCAACACACATGATAGGTGTACTAGTTCGACGAAGAGATAGTGAAATACAAGTGGTATGAATGAATATGAGCGATAGTACGGCGCCGAGAAAATAGCTTGCTGGCGTGCGATTGATGGTAGTAATATTGCGGGAAGTAAACATGCGGTAGTAACGCGATAAAACGAGTAAACAAGCAGCGATAGCGATATTTAGGAACAAGGCCTAGGGATTAGACTTTCACTAGTGGACACTCTCAACATTGATCACATAACGAGAATAGATAAATGCATACTCTACACTCTCTTGTTGGATGATGAACACATTGCGTAGGATTACACGAACCCTCAATGCCGGAGTTAACAAGCTCCACAATTCAATGTTCATATTTAAATAACCTTAGAGTGCATGAAAGATCGAAACGACTAAACCAAGTACTAACATAGCATGCACACTGTCACCTTCATGCTTATGTAGGAGGAATAATACACATCAATACTATCATAGCAATAGTTAACTTCGCAATCTACAAGAGATCATGATCATAGCATAAACCAAGTACTAACACGAGTGCACACACTTGTCACCATTACACCGTGTAGGAGGAATAAAACTACTTTAATAACATCACTAGAGTAGCACATAGATAAATTGTGATACAAAACACATTGCAATCATAAAGAGATATAAATAAGCACTTCACTACGCCATTCATAACGGTGAATAAGTATTCGTGAAATATAGCCTAAGAGACCCACACGGTGCACACACTTGTCACCTTTACACACGTGGGACAAGGAGTCTCCGGAGATCACATAAGTAAAACTCACTTGACTAGCACAATGACATCTAGATTACAAGCATCATCATATGAATCTCAATCATGTAAGGCAGCTCATGAGATTATTGTATTGAAACACATAGGAGAGAGATGAACCACATAGCTACCGGTACAGCCCCGAGCCTCGATGGAGAACTACTCCCTCCTCATGGGAGCGGCAGCGGTGATGAAGATGGCGGTGGAGATGGCAGCGGTGTCGATGGAGAAGCCTTCGGGGGCACTTCCCCGTCCGGCAGGGTGCCGGAACAGAGACTCCTGTCCCCCAGATCTTGGCTTCGCGATGGCGGCGGCTCTGGAAGGTTTCGCGTACCGTGGCTCCCTCCGTAAGGGTTTTCGACGCAGGGGCTTTATATAGGCGAAAGGGCAGCCTCGGAGAAGGCCTGGGGCCACCACACCATAGGCTGGCGCGGCCAGGGCCCAGGCCGCGCCACCCTATCATCCGGGGCCCACAGGGCCCCCTCCGGCGGCTCTCGGGTGTTCCGGATGCTTCCGGGCAAAATAGGAACCCGGGCGTTGATTTCGTCCAATTCCGAGAATATTTCGTTACTAGGATTTACGAAACCAAAAACAGCGAGAAAACGAGAGCTGGCACTTCGGCATCTTGTTAATAGGTTAGTTCCAGAAAATGCGTAAATACGACATATAATGTGCATAAAACATGTAGATATCATCAATAATGTGGCATGGAACATAAGAAATTATCGATACGTTGGAGACGTATCAGCATCCCCAAGCTTAGTTCTGCTCGTCCCGAGCGGAGTAAAACGATAACAAAGATAATTTCTTAAGTGACATGCCATCATAAACTTGATCATATTGTAAACATATGTAATGAATGCAGTGATCAAAACAAAGGTAATGACATGAGTAAACAAGTGAATCATATGACAAAGACTTTTCATGAATAGTACTTCAAGACAAGCATCAATAAGTCTTGCATAAGAGTTAACTCATAAAGCAATAAATCAAAGTAAAGGTATTGAAGCAACACAAAGGAAGATTAAGTTTCAGCGGTTGCTTTCAACTTATAACATGTATATCTCATGGATATTGTCAACATAAAGTAATATGACAAGTGCAATATGCAAGTATGTAGGAATCAATGCACAGTTCACACAAGTGTTTGCTTCTTAAGGTGGAGGGAGATAGGTAAACTGACTCAACAGTAAAAGTAAAAGAAAGGTCCTTCAAAGAGGAAAGCATCGATTGCTGTATTTGTGCTAGAGCTTTTATTTTGAAAACATGAAACAATTTTGTCAATGGTAGTAATAAAGCATATGAGTTATGTAAATTATATCTTACAAGTTGCATGTCTCATGCATAGAGTACCAATAGTGCTCGCACCTTGTCCTACTATCTCGGAAAACACGGATTCTCATCGCATAACATATGTTTCAACCAAGTGTCACAAAGGGGTACCTCCATGCCGCATGTACAAAGGTCTAAGGAGAAAGCTCGCATTTTGGATTTCTCGCTTTTGATTATTCTCAACTTAGACATCCATACCGGGACAACATGGACAACGAGATAATGGACTCCTCTTTTATGCATAAGCATGTAACAACAATTATTATTCTCATATGAGATTGAGGATATATGTCCAAACTGAAACTTCCACCATGATACATGGCTTTAGTTAGCGGCCCAATGTTCTTCTCTAACATATGCATACTCAAACCATTTGATCATGAAATCCACTACTTGAGACAAGACGAACATGCATAGCATCTCACATGGTATCCAACAAAGATAAAGTTGATGGCGTCCCCAGAAGCATGGTTATCGCACAACAAGCAACTTAATAAGAGATAAAGTGCATAAGTACATATTCAATACTACGATAGTTTTTTAAGGCTATTTTGTCCCATGAGCTATATATTGCAAAGGTGAATGATGGAATTTTAAAGGTAGCACTCAAGCAATTTACTTTGGAATGGCGGAGAAATACCATGTAGTAGGTAGGTATGGTGGACACAAATGGCATAGTAGTTGGCTCAAGGATTTTGGATGCATGAGAAGTATTCCCTCTCGATACAAGGTTTAGGCTAGCAAGGTTATTTGAAGCAAACTCAAGGATAAACCGGTGCAGCAAAACTCACATAAAAGACATATTGTAAACATTATAAGACTCTACACCGTCTTCCTTGTTGTTCAAAACTCAATACTAGAAATTATCTAGACCTTAGAGAGACCAATTATGCAAACCAAATTTTAGCATGCTGGGTGCAAAGTATATGATGCAAGAGCTTAAACATGAGCACAACAATTGCCAAGTATCACATTATCCAAGACATTTTACCAATTACTACATGTAGCATTTTCCAATTCCAACCATATAACAATTTAACGAAGAGGAAACTTCGCCATGAATATTATGAGCTAAGAACACATGTGTTCATACGAACCAGCGGAGCGTGTCTCTCTCCCACACAAGGATGAACTTATTCAGAGAACTAAGATAACAAAACAAAAATAAAAGCACACACAGACGCTCCAAGTAAAGTACATAAGATGTGACTGAATAAAAATATAGTTTCAGGGGAGGAACCTGATACTTTGTCGATGAAGAAGGGGATGCCTTGGGCATCCCCAAGCTTAGATGCTTGAGTCTTCTTGAAATATGCAGGGATGAACCACGGGGGCATCCCCAAGCTTAGAGCTTTCACTCCTCTTGATCATAGTATATCATACTCCTCTCTTGACCCTTGAAAACTTCTTTCACACCAAACTTCAAGCAAACTCATTACAGGGTTAGTGCACAATTAATAATTCACACATTCAGAGGTGACACAAACATTCTTTACACTTCTGGACATTGCATAAAGCTACTGGACATTAATGGATCAAAGAAATGAATCCAACATAGCAAAAGAGGCAATGCGAAATAAAAGGCAGAATACTGTCAAAAACGAACGATCCGTAAAGACGAATTTTAAAATGGCACCATACTTGCTCAAATGAAAAACTCAAAACTAATGAAAGTTGCGTACATATCTGAGGATCACGCTCGTAAATTGGCAGATTTTTTCGAATTTTCTACAGAGACTTGTGCCCAGATTCGTGACGAGACGGCAATGCTGTTTCTGCGCAGCGATCCCAAATATAACATCAACTTTAACATAGAAACTTTACTTGGCACAAAAACATGATAAGGAGAGGTTGCTACAGTAGTAAACAACTTCCAAGACTCAACAAAACAAAAATTGCTGTAGTAA
>NC_061509.1:43319449-43400705 GCF_022539505.1 Lolium rigidum
AGGGTCCCAAGCAGAGAGGTGAACAAAGAGGGAAGGTGACGGTACCTTCCCGCCTTCCCGACTGTAGCTGCCGTGGTCACGCACGTGGCCGCATTTGCATTGCCCACTCTACAAAAATGATTGATTCGCGTGTTTTTTGTCGGGCCTACCTTAGCGTTGCTTAGCGTTTCACGATGTGTGATATGGAGGTCTGGTACGACCAATCGATCACTCCGACATTGTACCGACGCATAGTGTTAGGCTAGCAAAGGCGTCCACACGGACCCATCAAACATAAGCATTACCATTTTGTGAGACATGTCTTGCCTATTTTTCATCAATCACAAAAATTATCGTTTTTTTCCGAAACTAAATCGAATGTACATGCATAATTTTTTGCTAATTTTTTTAACAATTAAAAGTACTGCATTTTTTTTTTGGGTGGATCGAGCATATCACGGGAGCGGAATTGAATTTCTGCACTTTTGTTACTACTGTACTCTAATTTAGTTGCCACGTCGGATCCGTCCAGCAAATTGCGTGACCGAGCAGCACGGGATTCGGTCACGGCACGGGATTCCTTCCCCACCCGGTTCGCCCGAGCCGCCATAAATAGCTGCTCCCTTCTCGCTTCCAACCCTCACCACCGATCCAAGCAACGGAACGAACAAATCCCCAACCGATCTCGTCGCCGATCGCCTCGACGCTCGTCGAATCCTTCTCCCCCAGCGCACCAAGGTACCGCGCCTCCTTCCCCGCTCCCTGTCCCTTCTTGATCTATACACGTTTCTGAGGTGCTTTGCGAATTCATCGCTGTGTAGTTCGAGGCGTAGCGCTGTCGGATTCGTGTAGTTCGATCCGATGTTGAGGTGGCCGGTACTTGCCGTTCGATCTGTTCGCTCATGTTAGATCGTTGGCTCGTTAGTTATTTCGTAGTGATTTTACAGGTTGATTTGTTAGGGAATTTTTGGAATTGGTGTCGTCTAGATCTGTTCGTGTTAGGGCCGAGTTCCATGCCGTATGGTCTCCTGTTAATCTATGCATGTTAAATCAACTACGTCTTCTCTGTTAATTAACTAGTTCCTCCGTTCCTGCTTGTTACGTACGTCTAACTGGGCATAGCTGAATCTGGTAGCAGCTTGCGAGCCATAATTTTGTCCTCTGTATGCGTATAATGCTTGATCTGTTGCTCTTGATTGGGTAATTACCACTGTGATAACCCTTGCTAAACCGGATGAGATAGGTTTGTAGCTTGCCGATCTTTAACTCGGATGCTATGCATGCTTGTCAGCTGTTGTCTCGATATGGATGATATCTTAGAATTTTTGTGTGGTCAGAAGTAGAAACCTCTCAGGCTGTAGAAATCCTACTGATCAAGTTCTGTTCTCATATGGCTGGTTAATTCTCTATAACTCGGTGACTATTTGCAGATTAACATGTGATATTTGATCCTGAACTTTTGGTCTATGTCTTGAGGCTTACCATCCTACTTCTTTAATTGTTCTCTGCAGATGCAGATCTTTGTTAAGACTTTGACCGGCAAGACTATCACCCTTGAGGTGGAGTCTTCTGACACCATCGATAACGTCAAAGCAAAGATCCAGGATAAGGAGGGCATCCCTCCGGACCAGCAGCGCCTCATCTTTGCCGGCAAGCAGCTGGAGGATGGCAGGACCCTTGCTGACTACAACATCCAGAAGGAATCCACCCTTCACCTTGTGCTCCGTCTTCGGGGTGGCATGCAGATCTTTGTGAAGACCCTCACTGGCAAGACCATCACCCTTGAAGTGGAGTCTTCTGACACCATCGACAACGTCAAGGCCAAGATCCAGGATAAGGAGGGCATCCCTCCGGACCAGCAGCGCCTCATCTTTGCCGGCAAGCAGCTGGAGGATGGCAGGACCCTTGCTGACTACAACATCCAGAAGGAATCCACCCTTCACCTTGTGCTCCGTCTTCGGGGTGGCATGCAGATCTTTGTGAAGACCCTCACTGGCAAGACCATCACCCTTGAAGTGGAGTCTTCTGACACCATCGACAACGTCAAGGCCAAGATCCAGGATAAGGAGGGCATCCCTCCGGACCAGCAGCGCCTCATCTTTGCTGGCAAGCAGCTGGAGGATGGCAGGACCCTTGCTGACTACAACATCCAGAAGGAGTCCACCCTTCACCTTGTCCTCCGTCTTCGGGGTGGCATGCAGATCTTCGTCAAGACCCTCACTGGCAAGACCATCACCCTTGAGGTGGAGTCTTCTGACACCATCGATAACGTCAAAGCCAAGATCCAAGACAAGGAGGGCATCCCTCCGGACCAGCAGCGCCTCATCTTTGCCGGCAAGCAGCTGGAGGACGGCAGGACCCTTGCTGACTACAACATCCAGAAGGAGTCTACCCTTCACCTTGTGCTCCGTCTTCGGGGTGGCATGCAGATCTTCGTCAAGACCCTCACTGGCAAGACCATCACCCTTGAAGTTGAGTCCTCTGACACCATTGACAACGTCAAGGCCAAGATCCAAGACAAGGAGGGCATCCCACCGGACCAGCAGCGCCTCATCTTTGCGGGCAAGCAGCTGGAGGACGGCCGCACCCTCGCTGATTACAACATCCAGAAGGAGTCTACCCTTCACCTTGTCCTCCGCCTCCGCGGTGGTATGCAGATCTTTGTTAAGACCCTGACCGGGAAGACCATCACTCTGGAGGTTGAGAGCTCGGACACCATTGACAATGTCAAGGCAAAGATCCAGGACAAGGAGGGCATTCCCCCGGACCAGCAGCGCCTGATCTTTGCTGGCAAGCAGCTGGAGGATGGCCGCACCCTTGCTGATTACAACATCCAGAAGGAGTCTACCCTCCACCTGGTGCTCCGCCTCCGCGGTGGTCAGTAAGTGTCTTGGTGTTGGAGCTGCTGCTGTACCTTGGTTGTCTACTGGGCTGCCTCGTCGCCTTTCAAGTCATGTGTCTTGTCTCGTTTGAAGTAGTGTGTCTGGTTTAATGGATCATCGATTGTGTTTGTGCAAACTGTTGCTGGTACATCAGCCCCGTTCAAGTATATGAATAAGTGAACTTTGAAGTAATCTGCCTGTGCACGATTTACTATTGCATCTGATATCTTGCGGTTGATTGTGTGTGTGCTTCCAATTTTCCTTGTCTGTCAATGCTGTTTCTCTCTGTGATTGATGTTCATATTTTCCTTGGTTGATTATTTTGAATGTGATTGTGCATCTTGGTTCGGAGATTGGGTACATGTTAGCACTGGAACTTGATTGCTCTTTGGAAAAGAGAGCTGCCGCAACGAGGTGACATTGAAGAGCTCATGCGAGATAGTCCCGGTGAGGTTGTTGTGGGCAGCCTTCAGAGATCGTAGCATAGAACACTTACCAAGCTCTGGCTGACGCCAAATCATTCTCTCTTGATGCTACCGCAATAGTAGTACACTGAAAAACTCAAGCCTTTCTATGTATCAGTTTTTTCCCCTCTCTCTGAAACTATTTAAATAAGGTGTTGATATATCAGCCGTCTTGGTCAGTTCGAATATGAGGTGTTCCCATGGTCATATCTTGTTTGTTACATTAACCAAGTAACCTGACGAAGTGACAATGAGTAATTGGCTCGCTATAAGCACGGCTAGTTGTGTGGGTGCTATTCTCATTGTTTTCACCTTATATAATCATGCTACCAAGAAAATTAAGGATAGTGTGCGTCGCCATAATTTTTATCTAACCATGTGAAATTTCCATAAGGTTGGGTTCAATGGAAGATATCTTTTTTATTTATTTTCGATAAACGGTGCTTTATCCTTTAGGATTGCAATACAAAACAAATCACACGAAACGATTCTATAGTTTTCGATCCTACAAATCAAACAACCTCCACAAGAAAAAAACTGCAAACTTTCGTATATGCTGCAGTATTATCTTCTTACAATCTCTCTTCTAGAGCACCTGCATGGACACTATAAAAAAATGAAAGTTTTTCTTTTGCAAATGCTTGTAAAATGAAAGATACTTTATGATATTTTTTTAACAGAGCTAGTCCCTGGAAGGCTGAGATTGAAAGATAGGATGGTGTTTTTTTTTTGTCAATGCCTGTTACTCTCATGTTCATAGCTTTCGAACGAAGTATGCTGCTTTATTTCCCTGGCAATGGCCAGTGTACTCTTTCAGTTTTCTTTTTTATTAGTCAATCTAAATTGACATGGAAATAAGAAAATTGTTAGTGTTTATCGGTTCACATGTGCATTTGTTGGTGTTCATCAGTACATATGTGCATTTGTTGTTATGTTGTAGATATATACTATTAAATTTGGGTCGCCATATCTATATGCATTCCTCTTATCTAGGAAAATCGACTTGGTTTGGCGTATAGGGGAAGCAAGTTTAATAAAGTTAAAACCAGGCTATTGTCGAAGAGTACTACATGTCAGACTTTCTTACTTTTATTGTGACATGTGTACTTCACTAGTTCTAGCCATGGTATTCTAAAAAAAAAGTTCAATAGCCATAGTAGGATGTAATAGTATTTTATCGCTTGTGGTTGCCCTCTTTCTTGCAAATTGGGTACATGTTAGCACTGGAACTTGATTGTTGTGTCTTGGATGGAAATAGATATTAAGGTGTTCAAGATGTTATTTGCTTGGTTCTTTAACACTTGCCACGAACCGGTACGAGAAAACAGAAAGACACGAATGCGATTAGAGGCGACTCTAAAACCCATCTAGGGTTTTGTCCCTCTCGCCGGCGACGCTGCCGGTCCGCCCCGCCTCCGATGGCCTTGGGGCCTCGGAGGTGTGGCGGACCGCGGCCTCTCGCCGGCGGGAAGGTTTCAGTTATTCGTTAGTTTGTTTTCGGTGTCTTCTTTGGGATGGTGAGGCGGCGGCTACTTCCTGAAGTCAGAATAAGGTCGTACACGTCCTATCCTCGCTCCGGTGATGCATCTAGCGTGGTGGAGGGCGCATGGAGTTGAGTGTACGGCGGATCCCCCGTGATCCGGTCGTCTTTCGTGTTCGATTGTGTGGTTTCAGGTCAGTCTCTTCCGATCTATGGTTGTCATCTTTGGTGATGGTTGCTGCTCTGGTGCGCTGGTCCTTTGGGGCCTTAACACGACGACTTCCTATCTGTCTACCACGACAAGCTTTGGCTGGCTCCGTTGATGGAGGGGCGAGGACGGCGGCGCGCCTTCGGCTCATACTAGTGTCTGTAGTCGTCGCTAGGCGGTCCAATGACCTATTTGTAATTACTTTTAGGCATCTTTATACTACTGTTGATGATTATTAATAGATCGGTGGAATTTTTGCAAAAAAAGATGTTATTTGCTTTGACAACATATGTCTTGTCTTTGGATGTATATGAAACTGATATCGATATGGTAGTCTTGAAGCCAACTGCGAAATGGTTTGATATAGAGGTATTGCTTGAGGTTTGTGTCTACCGTGTGGCCTCATATGGTCATAATTCCACGAGAAAGTTTGATGAAATGTAGCTGAAGGAATCCATTAGTTGAAATATTTTTGAACTGGTCGCAGAGGAACGAACTGTAAAGTGCGGGAAGGAAGGAAAGCCCATGCAAGTGCAGACCTTCCACTTGACCTTCCTTCCCTGGCAAGTGCCAAGTGCCAACACTAAAATTTTCGATCCCCTCGAAAGGAAATCCTCGGCTCTAATCTACCAAATTGCATCTCGCCGAACAGAAAACATGGAAAGTCGACTCCGACTTGAGACGAGGATTCGAATCCGATTTCAGATAGAACGCGTCGCTGGCAGCCCATATATAGCACCGTCCACGATCGACCCCTACTCCCACAACAAACCAGCTAACTCTCTCTCGGTTCCAGTCGGCTTGCTTGATCCATGGCAATCAAGAAAGCAACAAGAACCAAGAAACCAACCTACGCCGCCGCCAACGCCAGCGGCTGCGGCTGCTCCATGCCGGCCATGGCGGAGATGCCTCCCCACGGGCCAGGCGGCGCCGCCAACCAAATCCAGCCTCCGCCGCCGCTCCCTCCGGGCGTCTACTTTAGCCCGACGCGGGACGAGTGCCTGGGGTTCCTCAACCGGAGGATCGCCGGCGACAGCGAGATGGCCGACGCGCGGGGGTACATCTTCGACGCCAACGTGTACGGCGAGAGCCCCGACGCGCTGCGCCGCAGGCACCCGCCGGCGAGCATCCGCGGCCGGGGCGAGCACGCGTGGTGGTTCCTGAGCGAGACGCGGTTCCAGAGCAAGACCGCGGGCGGGGGCGCCTCGAAGCGCGCCGACCGCCGCGTCGAGACCGGCGGGTACTGGCGGCTGGAGCAGAGCAAGGAGCGGCTGAAGCAGATCAAGGAGCGACGGCTCAAGCGGAGGAAGCAGAGCGAGGAGGAGGAAGAGGATGAGGCCGACGGCGTCAAGAACTGCTTCGGCTTCTACGTCGGGCGGGACGACAAGACGCCGTGGCTCATGCAGGAGTTCACCAGCGCCAACGACGACGGCGCCGGCAAGCTCGGCGTGCCCGCGCTCTACAGGGTTTACGTCACGCCGCGCGCCACCAGGGAGCAGCTGACAGGCGTCTTTGCGAAGGAGGACGACGTCAAGAAGGGGCCCGGCGGGAACAAGAAGCCTGCCCGAGCCATGATCCCGCAGGGGTATTTCGACCGCATCGCCAGTCTGCTGCCCGTGGGGAGCGTCCGTGCTGTCGTCCAAGAGCACGTACACGCGCCCGCGCCATTGCCTCCGGCGGCGCCGGTCCAACACAGGCAGTATCTTGGTCACTACGAGCAGCAGCAAGGGCGGCAGTATCTTGGTCAGTACGAGCAGCAACAACAGGGGCCGTGCTCAGTGGTCGCCCCGCCGGCAACACCGGGCCTCCTTGGCGAGTTCACGGCGGCGGAGGCGCCGCCGCCGGACAATATGAGCATGTCCATGGTCGAGTTCATGGGGATGTTTAACGAGCAGCCGGCGGGGATCGTTAACGAGCAACCGGCGGAGACAGTGAAGGAGGGGGAACCGGATTGGGGATATTTGCCTGATATAGTTGATGCTGATGTGTTCAGAAACTTCAACACCGACGAGGGTTGATCACAGGCAGGATATCGGTACCGTGTTCACTTGATTAGGCTGACAGATTGATTCATCTGCTTGAGACGAATTTTCCAAGTTTTCTTGCAGTTGGATACTAGCTCGCCAATAAGTAGTAGTACTTGTTTGTATTTGACGAGTTAGAAACATTTGTTAATTTACTATTTGACGAGTAAGCAACAATTTGTTAATTTAGTACTCCCTCCGGCTATAAATATTTCTTGCAGATTTAGAAGAAAATCTCTCTGGGGTGTTTTTTTTTGTATAAATTGCCACATATACATGGTCAACCTGCCACACAAGCAAGTCAAAGCTGATATGCTGCCAATAGGATCTCCGGTTACACACTTAACAAACTTTTGGGACGTGGATTTGCATTTTCATAATAGTAGAACTAACTTGACAGCCCTCGAATAGTTTTAGGACTTATGCTATATTTTACTCGTCTAGAAATAAGATAAAATTATAGATGTTGGCTCAAATACTATGCCACAGATTGTAGGACATGTAGCTTATCACTATGAGAGCATAAGATATCTTTTTTTTTCAAAATATATTTGCTTCTATTTTTAGAACATATACCATTTTAGTGTTATTCTAGAATATAAAAATTACACAACTAACTAGCCTACACAATTTGGGTGACACACTTAATTTAAAGCACCACTATCAATCATGGAGGACAATGCAAATTGTGTCTAAGATTTTCCGGAGTGAGAGAAGAGAGCATGTGACAATAAAATGATGTGGAATGGAACACGACTCACGAATTTCATAATGAACTTAACATTTTTGGGCAATGCAGCCAATCTCCGAATGGTGGTCCTTCATGACTAAATGCAAAGATTGTTTTCATCCATCTCTCTTCTTTCTTCATGGAAAATTTGGAATGAGCGCAACACTTGTATTTTGCGCAAAAAAACACGCCCCCTTATGCCCTTTTTGCTAAGATAAAAGATGAAGTGAGGCTTTGGGTCTTTGTGGATGCTAAGAGTAGAGCAATTTTATTCCAGGAGATTAGAGGAGTGAGGTGTCGTTTTGGAGGCCGAGCTACATGTAGCTCTTTATTTTCAACCACTTCAAATTCGTGTTTCAAAGTTTCAAAAAAATCTAAATGGACAAAATCTGACAAATTTTATAGTCTTAAAGTGTGCACTATTCACTATTAAATTTGTCAAAATTTGTTATTTTTGTGTAGCCTAGATTCGGATTTTTCAAAACTTTGAAACACAAACTTTTTTTTTGAGATGTGAAACACAAACTCTGAGTGAAGGGCTACATGTAGCTCAGCCTACGTTTGAAGTTTTCCGAGATTAGAGCCCTTTTATGATATGAAACCTTTTACTTTCTTCTTCCCCTACCGTATTTCTTTCAAACAAAAAAAAACCTTTTACTTTCTTGTTGAGCTTTTATCTTAATTTTTTTGAACTTAAACTTCTGTCTTAATTAATTGAATGAGAATGGTTTTTTATGCCCCGTTTCAAAATGTATTTTTTGCATCATGCAGATTGGTACTGGTGAAGGGAGACAGGAGAGGAGCATACACCAGAGTCGGAACTGGTGGAACCAAAACCCCAGCGGCGGGGGACAGCCAGCCAACAAAAGCGCCTGCCTTTGGTGGTGGTGGAACGAAGGCAGAATGGCGGCCATGCGGCGGCTCCTTCAGCAGCTCCAGCCCGTCCTCCCGCAGCAAGCCGCCCTCCGCCGTGCCCTCCACAGCCGCCGCCTCCGCTCCCCTTTCCCCCTCGCTGCCGCCTCCGCCTCCCCGCCCTCACCCGCCGCGCACTCCCCCTCCCCGACGCCTAGCCTCCTGCCCCGCAGCACCGGCTCGCTCCTGCCGGCGAGCGCCGGTGCCGTCGTGGCGGCCGCCCGGACCGACACCGCGCGCAACGCTGGGTCCCTCGACGAGCCGCTCTCTCTGCAGCTAAGCAGGGCCTCGGGCTGCTTCGCCTCGTCATCGTCGACGTTGCTCCACGGCGTCGCCGCGCCATGGTGAGCTTTCGGTTCCTGCGCGCGTCTTCGCTCCGGGTCCCGGGAGAAGAAAGTTCTCTCCTTTTCGGTCGTCTGGCCACTCAATTTCGGTTTCGGTGTCTCGGTCCGCCAGGGCGCACTGGACAACAACCCCAGCCGACGACATGGTGTTGATGCTCGCCGGCGCCAATGTGGCCGTCTATGGGCTCTGGCTCCTGGCGGATCCCAATTTCGGGTTGGGTCCTTCCGTGGTCAGTGGTTACCCAAACGACTCTTGCTAATTTGATTCCCCAAGCAAGCAGGCGCTGATTTTTTTGTTGATGAGCAGCGGATTTGGCTGGACACGTACACCGGCGGGCGGCTGCACACATTGCTCACGAGCGCTCTCGGCCACGTGGATCTGACGTTCATGGCGAATCATTTCATGGTTTGTGGTTGCACAGGGGACTTCTCTGATTTAATTTCGCATGTGGTGGACAGACAGTGTATCCCTTGATGGTTTTTTTGCTGATGAGCAGATTTCGCTGGACAATTTCAAGAGCTTGCGGTTGCACACACTCCTCACCTGCGCTTTCAGCCACAAAGATCCCAACCACATCGGCCATAACATGATGGGCCTCTACTTCTTCGGTTCAAGCGTAAGATCTTCACTCTTCTACTCTGCACTGTGGACGACATAGAAACACCTCTATTTTGTCAGGCTGAAATGGGAAATAAACCACCTGCCAGCAGGATGATGAGCATAACTTCGGTTTTGGATTTGATATTGTACATATTCTCAGTCCATAAAATTAACAAGTGAAGAGATTAGTTGAGAACTGCTGGTATTACACAGATAGTTCACTCCTGGTTTCCGAATTCCCCTGAGAGCATGCCCCTGTAGTACAACATGCCACGCTCTTTGAAAATATAATAATATAATGTAAATGAGTTGCGATATGCAATTTATCCGAAGTTATCTTTCCTGTATAGGCATTCAGACCAACATCTTTTAGACTTGCACTTAGTGTACATGATCTACGAATTGCTACAGTAGTACATACTCGCACTCTGTTCTTATGGCACCTAATTATCACCTTACTTGAACATGCTGAATTCATTTTACCCTTTTTTTGCATCAGATTGCCCACACATTTGGTCCTGATTTTCTTTTAAAGTTGTACGTACAAGGAGCACTTCTTGGATCTGCATTCTACTTGACAGAAATGGCTTTTCTAGCGCCACAGAAACAGGTAACATGCTTAGGACGTCAAAAGTTATACATCAGGGACCTGAATACCAAATCCTGGAGAGTATAAGCTTAATATGAAATGCTTCTATCGCAGGGTTTTGGAGGATGGAACACTCCAGCGCTTGTAAGTGATCTCCTGTCTTATATTTACACCATATATTACAGCAAATTTTACCCCTACCGACCAATTCTTTATTATCCAATAGCTAGAAAATTATTTGGATGGTAAATGTGATGATCAGAGGCGACACGGTGATTTAATCTAATATAATATAAAAAACACCAAATGGACACCTTTGGCGATTGTACAAGCTATACTGGTTGTTACACACTAACTATGATCCTTTCATATCACTCAGGGTGCGAGTGCTGCAGTTAATGCAACTGTCCTTCTCTACATTTTTCTGTATCCCACCAATATACTATACTTACACTTCATCATTCCTCTTCCAGCTGCATTAGTGGTGAGAAGCTTTTTTGTATTAAATAAATCTGTTAAGGATGTGGGTGCTTGGTAGCGAGTACATAAATTTTTTTTTGACACTATTTATTTCAGGGAGCTTATTTGATTGGTGCTGATCTCCGGAGGGTGAAGAAGGTACTCCTTTCTTTTGAGGATGTAGAGCTTGTTAGGGTTTTGAGAATTGCCACAATCTATTGCATTCTAGCCTCCAAATACACAATTGCTTCATTAAATTTGTGGGTCACAACTTATTCTTGTCTTTCTCTGCACTACCACCCCTCATGGTCCAAGCTTTATGAGTGGGCGGATAAGACCACATTTCTATTCCAATGCACTTACACGTAGATTCAGCAATCTTTATTGACATGGTGAAGGTTCCTTGTTTTGTGTGGAAAAACCTAGAAATGCACTACATTGTGAAATGGTGGGAGTATATATTTTACTTTAATCTCCATTTTATTTAGGTGTTTATCCCTGTCAAAGCCAGGTACCAAGCAATTCTAGTACTACCCCCGATCCACAGTAAGTGTTGGTGGTTTTAAATGTAAGCTAAAACCACGACACTTATTATGGACTTGAGGGAGTAAATAAGTGGACGTTATTGCTGCCACTGTTGCTTATGTTCATTGGCCATGAGTTTTGACAGTGTTGCTGCTACTTTCATAAATTGTTACTGGGAACTTTGAAAATTTGTGAATTACACATGTGTGTTCCCTGACTAAACGATACAATTCCTGGCCTTTAATTGACCTGGGGTTAAAAATATGGCTCAGTATTCACACCTTGTGAGTTTGGCGATGCTTCTAAATTCACACTGATATGATTTCTTTGCATTACTGAACTGAATACTGAGTATATAACCATATGATATTTATTGTTTTTGGGTTGGTAGTTTTCCCTGTTTGTTATTTTGGGTGATTAGTGTGTTTACTCTACATCATTGCTTGAAGATCTTGCCCTGCCTGAAACCTCTTATTTCTTTGTTGTCGTTGATTATCTGATACCCCATTGTTATTCATGTTGTGATAGTTCTTCATGCTTCCTGGTCTACAATAACAAGCAATTGACGCATGTTCATTTTATAGGGCAACAGTCGCGTGGCAGGTTCTGCTCATCTAGGGGGTGCCGTTGTCGCCGCGCTTGCATTAGCTGAAATGAAGGGCTGGATCTGATCATGCAGCTCACTCATACTAATATGCAGTAAAAGCGAGTGTCCTGCCTCCGCAGTGGTAGCCTCTTGGGTTGAAATCTTCTGTTATTTGACTAGTGTCGGCCCGAGGGATGACTCGTAGAACATGCTACTCATTGTCCAAGTTCCTGAGGTAGAAGTCCTTAAGATATCGCCAACTCACTGGTATAAATCTGCGGATTTATCTTCGCATGAGCCATCCTCAAACATTAGAGAACTAGGAAAGTGTTGTTAAATCTTTTTTTTTTCTACTTATCTGTGTCAAAATTGAGTGCATGTTTTGAATTGTGCCGTTAGGAAGTAGGAAAAGCAGGATTTTCCAGTGTACGAATCTGGAACTGCTCATGTTTATGGAGTAATATTCTTAAGCCCCAGTATAGTACTATACGCGAGCTAAATCCAAGAGCTGCTATGGGTATGACACTCCCTGTCCAAGAGCACCATCTAACCATCCATACATGCGAAGGAAGTAAAGCAGACTGCTAGATTTCTCATCGGACATACAGTAAGCTGCATGATCTGATCCGGCAACAGTGGCAGCAAAATTTTAGGGACCTTGGCTTGCAGTAAACCACCTCCCATCTTCTCACGTAATCTTGGCAGTAAAATTTAAGGAGCTAGTTTGCTTGCGGTAAACCACCTCCCAGTCTCCATGTTTCTAACATGATCTGATGTTGGCAGTAAAATTGTAGGGCTTCACAGGCAAGTGAAGAATCCATTCCGAAGCTAACTCCTACAGCACATGAAGACTTCATTCCTAAGCTAGGCTACACTGGCCTTTGTACTGTCAGACAGACATGCAACAAAATTACAACTAAGATCTTGTGCATACGCGGGGCTTAGACTGGATTACAAGAAAAACTAGAAAAACATTACAGACACTGCTACACTCAAGAGGTTGTACTGTACAGACATGCTTACTGAACTGAGTTACTGCTCGATTACAACTAAGATCTTCTGATTTCTAGTCCAGTACTGCAAGGTCTCGATGAAGATACCGGAACAGCAAGAGCTCTGCATCCACGAGCAAAAGAAGAATAACAGAGCATGGTTATGCTGCCACACTCTGTTAGTGGCAATAGCCCCAACACTGAACTAATAAAGGACCATGTAGCAAAAGCAACTGGTAGAAAATATTACAACAGAGCCCTGGCTTGCCCCAACATTGTTCTTCGAAGCAAAGAGCTCAGGTATCGATCAGCCTACGAGTTAGGAATCAACGCCATGCATCATTTTGACGGCGGCACTTCCATCATCTCCCTCCATCTCCATGGCCAGCTAACGAAATGTGCCGAAGAATTGCAGCAGCTTCAATCAGCTTGTCCCTGTCCTGAGCCTCACGAAGGAACAGACGGCATAACTTAATCAGCACAACTATACACAGACACAAGGCATGCAATGCAAAATGCAAAGAGGAGGCATCAAACTTACATGGGTCGACTCCACGTCTTTGAGCAAGTACTCCACCTGCTGCCACTCCGCCGGCGGCAGGTCGACCAGCGACAGCGCAGCTTTCCCCTTCCAGTCGCATTCCTGCGGAATGTACTGGCCGCCCCTCGGGTGCCAGTGCAAGCACTGGCCAGACGGCTCGGGTACGAGCGATGATACGCCATCGTCGTCAATGGCGGCGGGCTGCTCGAAATTGGTAATTGCCCTCGCGCCGAACATCCTGACGGCCGCGGCGTCGTACGCTCTGGCGGCCTCGTCTGCGGTGTCGAAAGTGCCGAGCCACGTCTCAACTCTCCCCTTACTGATCCTCGCCCCGAACTTGCCGGTAGATTGCCGGCACACGCCGCGGAACTTGGTCCGGCCGTCGTGGCCGGACGGCTCGGTCGGGAGCGAGGGTACGCAGCCGTCGTCAACAGCCACGGGCTGCCTGAAGTTGGTTCTGGCCGCCGCGCCGTGCATCTTGACGGCCGCGGCGTCGAATGCCCTGGCCGCGGCCTCGGCGGTGCCGAAGGTGCCGAGCCATGTCTGACGTTTCTCCGTGGGCTCGGTGATCTTCGCTCCGAACTTACCGCCCTGTAGGCTGCACACGCCGCGGAACTCGGTCCCGGCGTCGGCCCTTGCCTTTCTCCTCCCCACGCCGGCGCGCGAACCCCGGTCGTGGACTCGTGATATCTCACTCATGCCGGCGGCCGGGCTCTCTCTCTCTCCGCCGATAACACCAACTAGAGGTGGACTGGACTGTGGAATGGCCGAAAGAAACGCGTGAAATCTCGTGGGGGTTCAGGGAACACCAGAGCAGGCAGAGACTGCTTCCATCTATCTTCGGATAAACGGTGCGCACAAGGCTTCCCATGGAAGCCAGTGTTACAGACCTCTACCTGCACTTGTCAGTGGACAAGGCTTGCTATGCAAGGAAAAAATGCTTGCAGAAACAACGGTTTTTTACGTTGATGGACAACATTTTTTCAGAACCATGACGAAACGACGTTTTGTGACCGGGTGACTAAAACTTAGACATTTGTTTGTTCCAACTTTCTACAGGGGGACAAAGCTAGGCAACTTCGCAAATCAAACAACTTCTTGATCAAACTAGGGCGGTTTTTCTTCCACCGATCATCACCATATGCCGGTGATATCGGATGCTAAGCTGGCTGTAAGAGGCTTGCCAGAACATCTTGAAAAGTAACATAAAATGTTTAAAATCAAGAAAAATCTGCAAATACGAAATGAAGGAAATCTGTCTAAAAAACAAAGGAAATGCGAAAAACCGTTAACTTTAGGACAAAAAAGGAGAAATTCGTTTGAAAGAGCGGTAAATGGACAAAACACAAAGAAACAAAATTTTGTTTATTAGGATAACTTGGAGAATTTGGGATTGTTAACTAATACTACCAACCTCTTCAACATAAGGCATCAAGAAAATTACATACTTTGATGTTTTCTTTCAATGTTATACCGATCTTTTCCTGAATTTGCTTCAGAAATTTCTTATCATCAACCTTGTTTATAAGAATGAATCATGAGATAGGCCACCACCGACCGGTCAAAGACATGTTGGACCAAGGTTTTTACCCGAAGTCGGAACAAGGGAGCAGATCATGCCACGTCAACGCCCCTAAGAGTGGCACGACCTATTCAACTCTTTTGACCTTTTTAAGATTATGTCTTTTTAATCTTTTGAAGCTCATGTTGGTTGAGAAGGGAAATTTTCCAAATCACCTTACAAGGAAAAATTTGTTGACAAGGGAAATTTGCCAAATCACCTTACAAGGAAAAAAATGATTACGAAAACAATGTTTTTACGTTGAAGGGATGATAATTTTGCCAAACCATGATGATGTTGGAGATATGCCCAAGAGGCAATAATAAATTGGTTATTATATATCTTTGTGTTTATGATAAATGTTTATATACCATGCTTTAATTGTATTAACCGAAACATTGATACATGTGTGTTATGTAAACAACAAGAAGTTCCTAGTAAGCCTCTTGTATAACTAGCTTGTTGATTAATAGATGATCATAGTTTCATGATCATGAACATTGGATGTTATTAATAACAAGGTTATGTCATTATGTGAATGATGTAATGGACACACCCAATTAAGCGTAGCATAAGATCACGTTATTATGTTCATTTGCTATAAGCTTTCGATTCATAGTTACCTAGTCCTTTCGACCATGAGATCATATAAATCACTTATGCCGGAAGGGTACTTTGAATACATCAAATGCCACTGCGTAAATGAGTGGTTATAAAGGTGGGATTAGGTATCCGGAAAGTATTGAGTTGAGGCATATGGATCAACAGTGGGATTTGTCCATCCCGATGACGGATAGATATACTCTGGGCCCTCTCAGTGGAATGTCGTCTAATTAGCTTGCAAGCATATGAATGGTTCATAAGAGACCACATACCACGGTACGAGTAAAGAGTACTTGTCGAGACGAGGTTGAACAAGGTATCGTGATACCGATGATCAAACCTCGGACAAGTAAAATATCGTGTGACAAAGGGAATCGGTATCGTATGTAAATGGTTCAATCGATCACTAAGTCATCGTTGAATATGTGGGAGCCATTATGGATCTCCAGATCCCGCTATTGGTTATTGGTCGGAGAGAAGTCTCGACCATGTCTGCATAGTTCGCGAACCGTAGGGTGACACACTTAAGGTTTGATGTCGTTTGAGTAGATATGGAATATGGAATGGAGTTCGAAGTTTTTTTTTGGAGTCTCGGATGGGATCCAGGATATCACGAGGAGTTCCGGAATGGTCCGGAGAATAAGATTCATATATAGGAAGTCATTTTATAAGTTTGAAAATGATCATGTGCATTTATGGAATGTTCTAGAAGGTTCTAGAAAAGTCCGGAAGAAAGACACTATGGAAAGTGCAGTCCCGGAAGGACTCCACTAGCTTGGCCGGCCAACCCTAAGGGGAGGAGTCCCAGGTGGGCTCCACCTAAGGTGGCCGGCCACCCCACCTCAAGGAAAGGTGGGAGTCCCACCTTGGGTAGGACTCCCATCTTGAGTAGGTTTCCCACCAAAGGTAGGTTTTGGTGTTGGGGTCTTATTCGAAGACTTGGACTACAACTCTTGGGCTTCCACCTATATAATGAGGGCCAAGGGGGAGGGGCCGGCCACACCCAAGCCATCTAGGCCGCAGCCCCCAAGTGGCCAGCGCCCTAGACACCCCCTCTCCCCAGAATGGTCCGGAGAATAAGATTCATATATAGGAAGTCATTTTATAATTTTGAAAATGATCCGGTGCATTTATGGAAGGTTCTAGAAGTTTCTAGAAAAGTTCGGAAGAAAGGCACTATGGAAAGTGGAGTCCCGGAAGGACTCCACTAGCTTGGTCGGTGATACGTCTCAAACGTATCTATAATTTCTTATGTTCCATGCTACTTTTATGACAATACTTGAATGTTTTATACTCGTTATCACCGGATTTTGGCCAAATCGGGAGATGGGCCGTAAGCGAAGATGGGCTTGAAGAATATGCACGTGGAGCATCTTTGAAGCGGCCTTGCACGAAGAGTTTGGGCTTAATTGCCCGTGTATACGTAATATAGTAGATCGTATCTTAGTTTAGATTAAAAGATAGAGTTTAACTCGTGCACGGTTAGGTGCACGTCCAGATTAGAAAGTCCCTTGGACTATAAATATGTATCTAGGGTTATCGGAAAAGGAGGACAATCACGTTCACAACAAACACAAATCAGGCGCATCGCCACCCCTTCTTTCGAGGGTTTCTCCCGGGTAAGCACCATGCTGCCTAGATCGCATCTTGCGATCTAGGCAGCACAACGTTTATTCGTTTACCTTGTGTTGCTCGTACTAAAGCGTTGTTGATGACGAGTAGCACTATTTATCGTAGATGTTTTGGGGCTTGCATAGATGCTTTTCTTGCGCATATCTGCTTAGCTGTGCCGTCCCTCAATATCTAGCTGCCCTTACACCTATCTAGGTGTAAGGGCAGCATCTTGCTTGTTCGTTACTTAGTAGATCCGATCTGTTATAGTTGCTCCTTGTTCTTCAAGGATTAGTTTAATATCCGTATGGTTAGGCCTTGCAAACGGGTTGAACGATCCGGTAGTGCGTTAGGTATGGTTTGTTAGTCCCAAGAGGGATGTTCCGGGAATTAACTTAATGTTGGTTTTTAGGCCTCTTTTAGGGTTAGTTTTCCATTATCTTTCGTGTCTATTAGGCTCAACTACGCGTAGGATGTTCCGATCATACGGTGAAAACCCTAAACTGTTGTAGATTGGTTTAGCTTTGTTGTGATCAAGCAGGAGCCCCATGTCATTGAAAATCCAACGTGAACCATGGGGCGATCGGCTCTTTGAGCCGATCCGCAGGGCAACTTCGAGAGCCGATAGGGCTCGTATTTAATGTTTACGTGTCCGCCATGCGAGGAAACTAATCGAAGCAATCCAACACCTTCCCGACCAGGTATAAGGTCGGGTGGCACGCCCTTGCAACCGCCAGGACGTGTGCCGGAGCATTTGCGGGACGACGTCGAGGGACCAAGGCCCGCTGCCGCCTTGGAAGCCTCCCGGCTCTTCGTGTTGCTTAACCACTGCTTGCCGGTGGGTTTTGGCAGGCAACACATTCTGGCACGCCCGGTGGGACATCGGGACAATCTTCCGCAGCAACCACGTCGACATCTGCGTCTCAGATGGCGGAAGAACCAGTCAAGTATGAAGATCTGCCTCCTGAGCATAAGAAGAGGTATGATGAGCTCAAGGCCATCCTGGAAGCCGATCTCATCGGCGCTTTTGAGAAAACCCGTTCGCACGGGATCAAGTTCAAAGGGTTCCAACCTGAAGGCGCGCTAGATGGACTAGATCTATCTCTCCCTTCGGACGAACGTACCAGAGCCCTGCGACAGGAAGTCAACTATGCCGTTGCTCACTCTCTTCATCGGCATGCTGAGAGCTTGGTGAATACTCTGGAGCGTGTCGCGCTCAATGTGGTGCAAGAAGTCACGAAGCACAAGTACTCTCCGTCGAGGTCCTGCTCTAGGAACTCACCAAGGGAGGTACCGCTCTACACAAGGCCACCACTGCAACACACGTTTGCAGCTCCATGTAGGATAACGTAGCATAGAAAACAAAAATTTTCCTACGGCGAACACGCAATCCAAGCCAAGACGCAATCTAGAAGACGGTAGCAACGAGGGGATTATCGAGTCTCACCCTTGAAGAGATTCCAAAGCCTACAAGATGAGGCTCTTGTTGCTGCGGTAGACGATCACTTGCCGCTTGCAAAAGCGCGTAGAAGATCTTGATCACGGCGCCACGAACGGGCAGCACCTCCGTACTCGGTCACACGTTCGGTTGTTGATGAAGACGACGTCCACCTCCCCGTTCCGGTGGGCAGCGGAAGTAGTAGCTCCTCTTGAATCCGACGGCACGACGGCGTGGTGTCGGTGGCGGTGGAGAAATCCGGCGGAGCTTCGCTAAGCGTGCGGGATATGGTGGAGGAGCGGGGCGCTAGGGTTTGGGGAGAGGGGGTGGCCGGCCACTATAGGGGGCGGCCAAGGTGGTGGCTTTTGTGTGGCCGGCCCCCTCCCCTATGCCCCTCATTATATAGGTGGAAGCCCCAAGTGTTGGACTACAAGTCTCCGAATAAGACCCGAACCCAAAACCTTCCATATGGTGGGAAACCTTCCCAAGCTAGGATTCCCACTAGAGGTGGGAATTCCACCTACCATATGGGGGGTGGCCGGCCCCTTATGGGGGAGTCCACTTGGGACTCCACCCCACTAGGGTTGGCCGGCCATGGAGGTGGAGTCCCATGTGGACTCCACCTTCCTAGGTGTGTTCTTCCGGACTTTTCTAGAACCTTCTAGAACCTTCCATAGAACCTTCCGAATCATTTTAATTCACATAAAATGACATCCTATATATGAATCTTATTATCCGGACCATTCCGGAACTCCTCGTGATGTCCGGGATCTCATCGGGACTCCGAACAAATATTCGAACTCCATTCCATATTCAAGTTCTACCATTTCAACATCCAACTTTAAGTGTGTCACCCTACGGTTCGCGAACTATGCGGACATGGTTGAGTACTCACTCCGACCAATAACCAATAGCGGGATCCGGAGATCCATAATGGCTCCCACATATTCAACGATGACTTTAGTGATCGAATGAACCATTCACATACGATACCAATTCCCTTTGTCACGCGATATTTTACTTGTCCGAGGTTTGATCATCGGTATCACACTATACCTTGTTCAACCTCATCTCTGACAAGTACTCTTTACTCGTACCGTGGTATGTGGTCTCTTATGAACTTATTCATATGCTTGCAAGACATTAGACGACATTCCACCGAGAGGGCCCAGAGTATATCTATCCGTCATCGGGATGGACAAATCCCACTTGTTGATCCATATGCCTCAACTCATACTTTCCGGATACTTAATCCCACCTTTATAACCACCCATTTACGCGAGTGGCGTTTGATGTAATCAAAGTACCTTTCCGGTATAAGTGATTTACATGATCTCATGGTCATAAGGACTAGGTAACTATGTAACGAAAGCTTATAGCAAATAACTTAATGACGTGATCTTATGCTACGCTTAATTGGGTGTGTCCATTACATCATTCATATAATGATATAATCTTGTTATTAATAACATCCAATGTTCATGATTATGAAACTAATCATCTATTAATCAACAAGCTAGTTAAGAGGCTTACTAGGGACTCTTTGTTGTTTACATATCACACATGTATCAATGTTTCGAGTTAATACAATTATAGCATGGTATATAAACATTTATCATAAACATAAAGATATATAATAACCACTTTTATTATTGCCTCTTGGGCATATCTCCAACGATCTCCCACTTGCACTAGAGTCAATAATCTAGATTACATTGTAAGGTACCTAACACCCATGGCATTCGGTGTTGGTCATGCTTTGCCCTAGGGAGAGCTTTAGTCAACGGATCTGCTACATTCGGATCGGTGTGTACTTTGCAAATCTTTACTTCTCCATCTTCGATGTACTCGCGAATCGAATGATAACGCAGCTTGATATGCTTCAGCCTCTTGTGTGACCTTGGTTCTTGTGCATTGGCGATGGCACCCATGTTGTCACGAGTAGATGACTAGTGGGTCCAATGCACTAGGAACCACACCGAGCTCTACAATGAACCTCTTCATCCATACCGCTTCGATGAAGCCTCCGAAGCCGCTATGTACTCCGATTCCGTTGAGGATTTCGCCACCGTGCACTGCTTCGAGCTTGCCCAGCCTACTGCAGCACCATTCAATATAAACACGTACCCAGATTGTGACTTAGAGTCATCAGGATCAGTGTTCCAACTTGCATCGGTGTAACTTGTTACAACGAGCTCTTGGTCACCTCCATAACAAAGAAACATATCCTTAGTTCTTTTCAAGTACTTCAGGATATTCTTGACCGCTGTCCGAGTGTTCCATTCCTGGATCACTTTGATATCCGCTAGTCAAACTAACAGGCATGTGCTATATCCGGTCTTGTACATAGCATGGCATACATGATAGAGCCTATCTGCCGAGGCATAGGGGATCCGACTCATCCTTTCTCTTTCTTCTGTCGTAGCCGGTCCTTGAGTCTTACTCAAGACCTTGCTCGGTAACATAGGTAAGAATCCTTTCTTACTTTCGTCCATTCTAAACTTCTTTAGAATCTTGTCCAGGTATGTACTCTGTGATAGCCCTATTAGACGTCTTGATCTATCTCTATAAATCTTGATGCCTAATATATATGATGCTTCACCAAGGTCTTTCATTGAAAAACTATTATTCAAATAACCTTTTACACTGCTTAATAGTTCTATATCATTCCCAATCAATAATATGTCATCTACATATAATATCGGGAACGCTACGGAGCTCCCACTCACTTTCTTGTAAATACGAGGCCTCTCCATGACACTGTATAAACCCGAAGTCTTTGATCACCTTATCAAAGCGTCGGTTCCAACTTCTTGATGCTTGCTTCAGTCCATAGATTGAAAGCTGAAGTTTGCATACTTTGTCAGCATTTTTAGGATCGACAAAACCTTTGGGTTGTACCATATACAACTCTTCCTCAATGTCTCCATTAAGGAACGCCGTTTTGACATCCATCTCGCCAAATCTCATAATCGAAAAATGCAGCTATTGCTAACAAAATCCTCACAGATTTCAGCTTCGCTACGGTGAGAAAGTCTCATCGTAGTCAACACCTTGAATTTGTCGGAAACCCTTTGCGACAAGTCGAGCTTTATAGACAGTAATATTACCATCAGCATCTGTTTTTCTCTTGAAGATCCATTTATTCTCGACAGCCTTTCGGCTATCAGGTAATTCTACCAAAGTCCATACTTTGTTATCATACATGGATCCCATTTCGGATTTCATGGCTTCTTGCCATTTGTTGGAATCTGGGCTCATCATCGCTTCTTCATACGTCGCGGGTCTTCATCATTGTTATCCACAATCATGACATTTAGACAAGGATCATACCAATCTGGAGTGGCACGTTCCCTTGTCGATCTGCGAGGTTCAGTAGCTATCTCATTTGAAGTTTCATGATCATTATCATTAGCTTCCTCTGTTGCTGGTGTAGGTGGCACAGGAACATCTTCCGTGCTTGCGCTACTACGATCAACGAGTAAAGATTCTTCAATCTCATCGAGTTCTACTTTTCTTCCGAGTCACTTCTTTAGTGAGAAATTCTTTCTCAAGAAAGGTTCCGTTCTTAGCAACAAAGATCTTGCCTTCGGATCTGTGATAGAAAGTGTACCCTATAGTTTCCTTAGGGTATCCTATGAAGACGCATTTCTCCGCTTTGGGTTCTAGCTTGTCCGGTTGTAACTTTTTTACATAGGCTTCGCAACCCCAAACTTTTAGGAACGACTGACTTAGGTTTCTTATTAAACCATAATTCATACGGTGTCGTTTCAACGGATTTTGATGGTGCTCTATTTAAAGTGAATGCGGTCTGTCTCTAATGCATAACTCCAAAATGATAAAGGTAAATCGAGTAAGAGACATCATAGAACGAACCATATCTAAGAGAGTTCGATTACGACGTTCGGACACACCGTTTCGTTGTGGTGTTCCCGGCGGTGTCAATTGTGAAAGTATTCCGCATTTCTTTAAATGCATGCCAAACTCATAACTCGGATATTCACCTCCACGATCGGATCGTAGAAATTTAATCTTCTTGTTACGTTGATTTTCTACTTCACTTTGGAATTCCTTAAACTTCTCGAAAGTTTCGGATTTATGTTTCATTAAATAGATATACCCATATCTACTCAAATCATCCGTGAAGGTTAGAACATAACGATAACCACCGCGCGATGCTACACTCATTGGTCCACACACATCTGTATGTATGATTTCCAATAAGTCAGTAGCTCGCTCCATCATACCCGAGAATGGAGTCTTAGTCATTTTTCCCATCAGACATGCTTCGCATCTATCAAGTGACTCAAAGTCAAGTGATTCAAGTAATCCATCGGTATGGAGTTTCTTCATGCGTTTCACTCCAATATGACCAAGACGACGAGTGCCACATATAAGTAGAATTATCATTCAATTTAATTCGCTTAGCGTCAATGTTATGTATATGTGTATCACTACTATCGAGATCTAACGAGAAATAAGCCATTCTTTTCGGGTGCTCGACCATAAAAGATATTATTCATAAAAATAGAACAACCATTATTCTCGAGACTTGAATGAATAACCGTCTTGCATTAAACAAGATCCGGATATAATGTTCATGCTTAACGCGGGTACAAAATAACAATTATTTAGGCTTAAAACTAATCCCGAAGGTAGATGTAGAGGAAGTGTGCCGACAGCCGATCACATCGACTTTGGATCCATTTCCAACGCGCATCGTCACTTCATCCTTCAGTAGTCTTCGTTTATTCTTTAGTCCTGTTTCGAGTTACAAATATGAGCAACCGAACCAGTATCAAATACCCAGGTACTAGTACGAGAACCAGTGAGATAAACATCTATAACATGTATATCAGATATACCTTCTTTCTTCTTCTTGACAAGGCCACTCTTCAGATCCGCCAAATACTTGGAGCAATTACGCTTCCAGTGTCCCTTCTCCTTGCAGTAATAGCACTCAGCATCAGGCTTAGGGCCGGACTTAGGTTTCACGGGAGGCGTGGCGGCTTTCTTGCCACTCTTCTTGTTCTTGCCTTTAGACTTGCCCCTGTTTCTTGAAGCTGGTGGTCTTGTTGACCATCAACACTTGGTGCTCTTTCTTAATTTCAATATCGCAGATTTTAGCATGGCAAAGAGTTCGGGTAACTCTTTGTTCATGTTCCGCATATTGTAATTCATCACAAAGTTCTTATAACTAGGTGGCAGTGATTGAAGGACACGATTAATCCCCAGTCTGTTAGGAATCACTATTCCCAAGTCACTGAGTTTCTTCGCATGCCCGGTCATGGCGAGCATGTGCTCACTAACGGAGCTGCCTTCTTCCATCATGCAGGCTGAAGAAGTGTTTCGATGCTTCATAGCATTCCACGGCCGCATGAGTCTCAAAGATAGTCTTTAACTCATTGATTAACTCATGTGGATCGTGGTGCTCAAAACGTTTTTGAAGATCGGCTTCCGGATCGCACGGGATGGCACACCGAACTTGAGAGTACCGAGTTTTCCGAGTCGCGTAAACATTCTTTACTTCATCGATTTCAGTTTCGCAGGAGGGTCACCTAGCGGTGCATCAAGCACATATTGCAGGTTTCCGCCATTGAGGAAGATCCTCACATGACGGAACCGGTCGGTGAAGTTGCTACCGTTGCTCTTAAGCTTTTCTTTCTCTAGGAAGCTGGTTAAAATTGATTGAGGACGCCATATCTACAACATATTTGCAATAGTTTAGACTAATGTTTATGATAAATTGAGTTCAAATTTTAATTTAACAAAATTAAAAACTAGGTGAACTCCCACTCAAAACAATATCCCTCGCATTGTCTTAGTGATCACACGAACCAAATCCATCACACCTATGCCCGATCATCACGAGACAAGATGTAATTTCAATGGCGAACACTCAAAGTGTTCATCATATCAATCATATGATTCATGCTCTACCTTTCGGTATCACGTGTTCCGAGACCATGTCTGTACATGCTAGGCTCGTCAAGGCCACCTTAGTATCCTCATGTGCAAAACTGACTTGCACCCGTTGTATGCACTTGTTGATTCTATCACACCCGATCATCACGAGATGCTTCGAAACGACAAGTCTTGGCAACGGTGCTACTAAGGATGAACACTTTATTATCTTGAAATTTTAGTGAGAGGGATCATCTTATAATGCTACCGTCGCGATCTAAGCAAAATAAGATGCATAAAAGGATTAACATCACATGCAGTTCATATGTGATATGATATGGCCCTTTTTGTCTTTGCGCCTTTGATCTTCATCTTCAAAGCACGGACATGATCTCCATCATCAACGGGCATGATCTCCATCATCGTCGGCGAAGCACCAAGGTCAATGGCGCCGTCTTCATGATCGTCCTCCATGTAGCAACTATTACAACTACTTTGAAATACTACTCAACATGAAATTTAAAGACAACCATAAGGCTCCTGCCGGTTGCCACAATACAATAATGATCATCTCATACATAGTCATCATCACATTATGGCCATATCACATCACCAAACCCTGCAAAAACAAGTTAGACGTTCTCTAATTTGGTTTGCATATTTTACGTGGTTTAGGGTTTTCGAGCAAGATCCAATCTACCTACGAACATCAACCACAACGGTGATACTAGTGTTGTCAATAGAAGAGTAAATTGAATCTTCACTATAGTAGGAGAGACAGACACCCGCAAAGCCACTTATGCAATACAAGTTGCATGTCAAGCGTGGAGCAAATCTCATGAACGTGGTCATGTAAAGTTAGCCCGAGCCGCTTCATCCCACTGCCACAAAGATGCAAAGTACTCAAGCTAAAGATAACATAAGCATCAACGCCCACAAAACCATTGTGTTCTACTCGTGCAACCATCTATGCATAGACACGGCTCTGATACCACTGTAGGATAACGTAGCATAGAAAACAAAAATTTTCCTACGGCGAACACGCAATCCAAGCCAAGACGCAATCTAGAAGACGGTAGCAACGAGGGGATTATCGAGTCTCACCCTTGAAGAGATTCCAAAGCCTACAAGATGAGGCTCTTGTTGCTGCGGTAGACGATCACTTGCCGCTTGCAAAAGCGCGTAGAAGATCTTGATCACGGCGCCACGAACGGGCAGCACCTCCGTACTCGGTCACACGTTCGGTTGTTGATGAAGACGACGTCCACCTCCCCGTTCCGGCGGGCAGCGGAAGTAGTAGCTCCTCTTGAATCCGACGAGCATGACGGCGTGGTGTCGGTGGCGGTGGAGAAATCCGGCGGAGCTTCGCTAAGCGTGCGGGATATGGTGGAGGAGCGGGGCGCTAGGGTTTGGGGAGAGGGGTGGCCGGCCACTAAAGGGGGCGGCCAAGGTGGTGGCTTTTGTGTGGCCGGCCCCCTCCCTATGCCCCTCATTATATAGGTGGAAGCCCCAAGTGTTGGACTACAAGTCTCCGAATAAGACCCGAACCCAAAACCTTCCATATGGTGGGAAACCTTCCCAAGCTAGGATTCCCACTAGAGGTGGGAATTCCACCTACCATATGGGGGGGTGGCCGGCCCCTTATGGGGGAGTCCACTAGGGACTCCACCCCACTAGGGTTGGCCGGCCATGGAGGTGGAGTCCCATGTGGACTCCACCTTCCTAGGTGTGTTCTTCCGGACTTTTCTAGAACCTTCTAGAACCTTCCATAGAACCTTCCGAATCATTTTAATTCACATAAAATGACATCCTATATATGAATCTTATTATCCGGACCATTCCGGAACTCCTCGTGATGTCCGGGATCTCATCCGGGACTCCGAACAAATATTCGAACTCCATTCCATATTCAAGTTCTACCATTTCAACATCCAACTTTAAGTGTGTCACCCTACGGTTCGCGAACTATGCGGACATGGTTGAGTACTCACTCCGACCAATAACCAATAGCGGGATCCGGAGATCCATAATGGCTCCCACATATTCAACGATGACTTTAGTGATCGAATGAACCATTCACATACGATACCAATTCCCTTTGTCACGCGATATTTTACTTGTCCGAGGTTTGATCATCGGTATCACACTATACCTTGTTCAACCTCATCTCTGACAAGTACTCTTTACTCGTACCGTGGTATGTGGTCTCTTATGAACTTATTCATATGCTTGCAAGACATTAGACGACATTCCATCGAGAGGGCCCAGAGTATATCTATCCGTCATCGGGATGGACAAATCCCACTGTTGATCCATATGCCTCAACTCATACTTTCCGGATACTTAATCCCACCTTTATAACCACCCATTTACGCAGTGGCGTTTGATGTAATCAAAGTACCTTTCCGGTATAAGTGATTTACATGATCTCATGGTCATAATGACTAGGTAACTATGTAACGAAAGCTTATAGCAAATAACTTAATGACGTGATCTTATGCTACGCTTAATTGGGTGTGTCCATTACATCATTCATATAATGATATAATCTTGTTATTAATAACATCCAATGTTCATGATTATGAAACTAATCATCTATTAATCAACAAGCTAGTTAAGAGGCTTACTAGGGACTCTTTGTTGTTTACATATCACACATGTATCAATGTTTCAGTTAATACAATTATAGCATGGTATATAAACATTTATCATAAACATAAAGATATATAATAACCACTTTTATTATTGCCTCTTGGGCATATCTCCAACACTCCACAGCTACAAGGTTCACCGGCGTACGTCGTCTACAAGGTTGGAGGTGATCCAGGCGACTACCAATTCCTGTATGAGCCGCCCAAGGAAATTCCACATGGATACGTGTGCACATACGTGCCGGACTGCAACAACTGGATGACCCAGGTTACGGCGGGAAAGACTGCCACGGCAGGAGGAGTCGTTGAAGCAGGAAGCAGTTCTGGAGCAGATGCTGAGAAACAGGCGTGGCTAACTAAATATGCCACCAGTACAAGTCATGAACGAGCAACTTCTGCAGCTCCTACGGTGGATGAGATCACCGCAATCATGAGAGAACAGTTCGGCATCCTGTCGAAGAAGAGAATGATCGGCTATTCCAAGCCGTATCCCAATGACTACGACCTGATCCCGCTGCCACCTAAGTATCGGCTCCCTGACTTCACAAAATTTAGTGGATCAGAGGGAACCAGCTCGATCGAGCACGTGAGCCGATACTTGGCACAGTTGGGCATGGTCTCAGCTTCAGACGAGCTACGTGTGAGGTTCTTCTCGCAGTCTCTCACGGGTCCAGCCTTTGGGTGGTACACCTCGTTGCTACCAGACTCGGTTCGGGCGTGGAAGCAGCTGGAGGAGCAATTCCACGTACAATATCATTCATAAGCTACTGAAGCTAGCCTTGCCGATCTGACCCAAGTTCGGCAGAGACGAGGAGAGACGGTATCTGAGTACATCCAGAGGTTCGGGACCGTCAGGAACCGATGTTATTCGGTTCGCCTATCTGAGAAGGAAGCGATCGAGCTGGCGGTAGCAGGATTATCAGCGCCGCTCGAGAGATGTGACCTTCCAAGCGAGTACAATTCAACGGCGCACATGGTTCAGAAGTTGACAGCATATGAACAGCGCCATCCAGAATTGTACCAGGACAAGTACAAGCGCGTCGCCCTGATCAAGACAGACGAAGATGAAGATTCTGCAGGAGATCAGGAGGTCGCTATAGCTGAGTGGACCCGGGGGCAAAACCCGTGTCCTGCAAGTGGGTAAAACAACCAGGGCCGGTGAAGGGGTTTGACTTCGATTTGAGCAAAACGGAGCAAATTTTTGATTTGCTGCTGAAGGAGAAACAGCTGAAGTTACCCGAAGGCCACAAAATCCCCACGCCACAAGAGATGAACGGCAGGCCATACTGCAAATGGCATCACACGTTCACCCATACCACCAACGACTGCAAAGTCCTGCGCGGACAGATTCAGATGGCAATAGAACAAGGCCAATTACTCTTCGGTCAGTTTGCCATGAGAGTTGACACGCAGCCGTTTCCGGAAGTCAACATGGTCGATCTCAGTCAGTGCATAGGACGCGAGCCAGGTTTCTCGTTTGATATCAATATGGCAGGGCTTGCAGATCGCCATGGCGATGATAAGCCGGAGTAGTCGCTCTCGTGGCAAAGATAAGAAGGAGGCCGATCCACGCGACCGGCCCCAGCATGATGACAGACGGTATTTGACTGAGGAAGAGGTGATAAGCGTGCGGTATCAACGAACACTTTCCGCGCACCTCCTTAACAAATATGAACAGCAGTACGACCGACGTCGACGCTACGACGTAGATGATGATAGATATCGTCGGTCTGATGCAGAAAACAGGAAATACCATCGATACGAAGGGTATGAGCGTCACGCCAGAGGGAGGTCAAGGGAGCAAGAGGACGTGGACAGGCATTGGAATTGTCCTTTCTTCAAACACTGCTGGGACTCAGGAATGAGCCGATTGCCTACAATCGAGAGCGCCAGAATGTAAGCAGAAGAGGAAGGGAACAAATGAAGTTTCAGTGTTCAAACGTCTAGGACCTCTCCCACCTTAGAACAAACGAGCTGAGTCATCCCAAGATGAAGACTTGGAGGAGTCAGAAGAAGAAGATAGATATCACCGACCAAGGTGGTGTCCTGATGGACTCAGCCACTCCCAAAAGCGCAGAGTGCAACGGCTCAGAAACTTGGAAGAAGCCGAGGCGCAGTACCTGTACACGTTGAGGAAAGCACGGCCTGATGTGGCCGTGAAAATTCAGCAAACACTGGAAACAGAAGCTCGCCCACCAAAGAAAGTGTGGCGACCCAAGCAGACGAAAGCCGATGCAGGGACATCGGCTGATATAAACATGGTGTTCATTCTCCCGTCATAGTTTTGTGCTCCAAAAGACGAGGAAGTATCAGTGGCACAGTTTGATTGCGGGCCACGGCCAGTTATCTTTGAAAAGCCACGAGAAAGGAGCTATAGGCATCTGAAGGCCCTATACCTAAAGGGTTATATCAACGGGCAGCCTATCAGCAAGATGCTGGTTGACACGGGAGCAGCAGTCAACATAATGCCATACTCCATGTTACGACGTTTGGGACGTTCTGCGAAGATCTGATCAAGACCAACGTCACGCTAAGCGATTTCAACGGCCAACCGTCGGAAGCCAAGGGTGTTCTGAACGTGGACTTAATCGTCGGCCGAAAGACCATCCCCACGTCCTTTTTCATCGTTGACGGCAAGAGCACTTATGCTCGTTCTGCTAGGAAGGGATTGGATCCATGCTAAGCTGTTGCATTCCGTCCACAATGCATCGGTGCATCATACAATGGGATGGAGATGAAGTGGAGGTTGTTCATGCGAGATGATTCGGTCGATATCTCTTTGGCTGCCATGAACATCCGGGAAGCAAATGACCAAGAGCCGCTCTCCGGAATCAATACTGGACGAGCTGTGAGCGCATCGAAGCTACAAAAAACGGGGTGAGGCTAGTCTTATCCACTGGCCTGACAGAGTAGCAAGATCCAAGTCTATGGACGTACGTGGCAAGGCCGATCCCTGCGATCGGCCCCAAAAAATAAGAAACAAGGATCTCACTTCAAACATGCCACGTTGTCGTAGCAGGGAGCCAAGAAGTTGTAAACCCTCGTTAAACATTGCAATGGGAAAGGAGGCCGATTCTAGCAATCGGCCACAGTTAGCTTCAACCTACCTTCTGCCTGTGTTCATCATTGATTTGGCAGGCAATGGAAAGCTGAGATATGGGTTTACAGCGAGTGATGGACTAGAAGAGATCGACATTGGTCCTGGGGATAAGCCATGGCCAACATTTATCAGCAAATAAGTTGGATCACCAACTGCAAGGGGAGCCGATTCCAGCAATCGGCTAAAATTATTCCCACCACCCGTGTTTATTGATGTGCTGTTTCGCATGGTGAGTGGTGAGACAAGCTTGAATTGGCTGAAAAGCCGATATCTTCAATCACTTGAAGGATTCGGCTCGGGGGGCATACACACGGAGAAGGTACAAAGCCATGAAGTATGTACCCAGGGGAAGCCGATTCATGAATCGATCGGCTAATAAAAAATCGTAAATACAAATTTTTTTAAGCAAAGCCGATGCACGGTCATCGACTCGAGAGGTACAAACTGTTACAAGCGTCAATGGAGCAGTTGCCGATGGAGAGGTGCTACTGGAGGAATGCCTCAATGGAGTTATTTGGTGGCTCAGATCCTTTCTTCAAGGACCTCCAGCTCCTCTTGCTAGTCTTCAGGTTCAGCAGTGCTAGCAGAAGCGTCAGTTTTGGCGTCCAAGACTGCCTCTTTCTCATTAAAAGCCATTGAGATTTGTTTACAATATCGGCTGGGGCAAGTCTGAAGGATCATAACTCTGACCAACAACAGGAGCACCATAAGAATGCAGATCAGAGAAAGGGCGAGCCAATTGGGGCAATAAATCACAAGAATTGAGTTAGGAGGAATTGGAGAGCCGGTACATTTGAGACTTCTTAGTTCAAGGAAGCTGCTGATCTTTCCAAGCCCTTTTAGTACATTGGCTCTTTGGGCGTAAGCTTTCCTGCCAGTTTCGATGTAAAGCTGGAGAGACTCGGGGGGCAGCTTGCCCTGAAGGATTTTTGCTCTAAGGAGCCGATTTTGTGGGAATCGGTTAGCTCTGCATTACAACTTGGAAGCTGATGATGGCCCATTCGGCTGGTCCACTTCTGTTCTCACTTTGGCTGAGGCTCGGGGGGCGGCTGCCCCTGAAGATCCTTTGCTCTTGGGAGCCGATTTCGGTTAAAATCGGCTAGCTCTGCATCACAACCGTATTGGAAAGTGGTGAGTTCTTTCAGAAGGAAACCACCAGAATTGATGGGAGGAGGAAGAGGAAGACATGGCTACAGAGGAAGAGGGTTTTTTGGCTGACGGCTGGTTTGGAGCAAGGGGATGAGGAGGTAAACTGTTCGATGCGGTTAAATAAAAGGAGATATATTGGAGATTCAATGCTCGAACAGTTTCCGAGGATGTGGTGCCAAAACTGTCGAATCGTGCAGAGAAGTTGAGAAGGCAAGGCGTCATGATGAAGAATACCGCGACGGTTCTGCTCTGCCACGACATGACCCCTCGAAGGAAAAACAGAATGGTTTTGAAATTATCATTACCAAAACCAGGGGGGCATGTGTTATCACCGGATTTTGGCCAAATCAGGAGATGGGCCGTAAGCGAAGATGGGCTTGAAGAATATGCACGTGGAGCATCTTTGAAGCGGCCTTGCACAAAGAGTTTGGGCTTAATTGCCCGTGTATCTGTAATATAGTAGATCGTATCTTAGTTTAGATTAAAAGATAGAGTTTAACTCGTGCACGGTTAGGTGCACGTCCAGATTAGAAAGTCCCTTGGACTATAAATATGTATCTAGGGTTATCGGAAAAGGAGGACAATCACGTTCACAACAAACACAAATCAGGCGCATCGCCACCCCTTCTTTCGAGGGTTTCTCCCGGGTAAGCACCATGTCTGCCTAGATCGCATCTTGCGATCTAGGCAGCACAACGTTTATTCGTTTACCTTGTGTTGCTCGTACTCGAAGTGTTGTTGATGGCGAGTAGCACTATTTATCGTAGATGTTTTGGGGCTTGCATAGATGCTTTTCTTGCGCATATCCGCTTAGTCGTGCCGTCCCTCAATATCTAGCTGCCCTTACACCTATCTAGGTGTAAGGGCAGCATCTTGCTTGTTCGTTACTTAGTAGATCCGATCTGTTATAGTTGCTCCTTGTTCTTCAAGGATTAGTTTAATATCCGTATGGTTAGGCCTTGCAAACGGGTTGAACGATCCGGTAGTGCGTTAGGTATGGTTTGTTAGTCCTAAGAGCGATGTTTCGGGAATTAACTTAATGTTGGTTTTTAGGCCTCTTTTAGGGTTAGTTTTCCATTATCTTTCGTGTCTATTAGGCTCAACTACGCGTAGGATGTTCCGATCATACGGTGAAAACCCTAAACTGTCGTAGATTGGTTTAGCTTTGTTGTGATCAAGCAGGAGCCCCATGTCATTGAAAATCCAACGTGAACCATGGGGCGATCGGCTCTTTGAGCCGATCCGCAGGGCAACCTGAGAGCCGATAGGGCTCGTATTTAATGTTTACGTGTCTGCCATGCAGGAAACTAATCGAAGCAATCCAACACCTTCCTGACCAGGTATAAGGTCAGGTGGCACGCCCTTGCAACCGCCAGGACGTGTGCCGGAGCATTTGCGGGACGACGTCGAGGGACCAAGGCCCGCTGCCGCCTTGGAAGCCTCCCGGCTCTTCGTGTTGCTTAACCACTGCTCGCCGGTGGGTTTTGGCAGGCAACATATACATACTTTACAGCATTATTATACATTTTCCGGCACTAACCTATTAACAAGATGTCGAAGCGCCAGTTGCTGTTTTCTGCTGTTTTTGGTTTCAGAAATCCTAGTAAGGAAATATTCTCGGAATTGGACGAAATCAACGCCCGGGGTCCTATTTTTCCACGAAGCTTCCGGAAGACCGGAGGGATAACGAAGTGGGGCCACGAGGTGGCCAGACCATAGGCGGCGCGGCCCGAGCCCCGGCCGCGCGGCCACGTGGTCCGGGCCCCTCGCGTCGCCCCCGACCTACCCTTCCGCCTACATATAGCCTTCGTCGCGAAACCCCCGTACCGAGAGCCACGATACGGAAAACCTTCCAGAGACGCCGCCGTCGCGAATCCCATCTCGGGGGATTCAGGAGATCGCCTCCGGCACCCTGCCGGAGAGGGGAATCATCACCGGAGGGGCTCTACATCATCATGCCCGCCTCCGGATTGATGCGTGAGTAGTTCATCCTTGGACTATGGGTCCATAGCAGTAGCTAGATGGTTGTCTTCTCCACATGTGCTATCATTGTTTAGATCTTGTGAGCTGCCTAACATGATCAAGATCATCTATTTGTAATGCTACATGTTGTGTTTGGCGGGATCCGATGAATCTAGAATACTATGTTAAGTTGATTATCAATCTATCATATATGTGTTGTATTGATAATCAACTTGACATAGTATTCTATATTCATCGGATCCCGCCAAACACAACATGTAGCATTACAAATAGATGATCTTGATCATGTTAGGCAACTCACAAGATCTAAACAATGATAGCACATGCAGAGAAGACAACCATCTAGCTACTGCTATGGACCCATAGTCCAAGGATGAACTACTCACGCATCAATCCGGAGGCGGGCATGATGATGTAGAGCCCTCCGGTGATGATTCCCCTCTCCGGCAGGGTGCCGGAGGCGATCTCCTGGATCCCCCGAGATGGGATTGGCGGTGGCGGCGTCTCTGGAAGGTTTTCCGTATCGTGGCTCTCGGTACAGGGGGTTTCGCGATGAAGGCTATATGTAGGCGAAAGGGTAGGTCAGGGGGCGACGCGAGGGGCCCAGACCACAGGGCCGCGCGGCCGTGGCTCGGCCGCGCCGCCCTATGGTCTGGCCACCTCGTGGCCCCACTTCGTTATCCCTCCGGTCTTCGGAAGCTTCATGGAAAAATAGGACCCTGGGCGTTGATTTCGTCCAATTCCGAGAATATTTCCTTACTAGGATTTCTGAAACCAAAAACAGCAGAAAACAGCAACTGGCGCTTCGGCATCTTGTTAATAGGTTAGTGCCGGAAAATGTATAATAATGTTGTAAAGTATGTATAAAACATTCAAGTATTGTCATAAAAGTAGCATGGAACATAAGAAATTATAGATACGTTTGAGACGTATCAGTGGGCTCCACCTAAGGTGGCCGGCCACCCCACCTCAAGGAAAGGTGGGAGTCCCACCTTGGGTAGGACTCCCATCTTGAGTAGGTTTCCCACCAAAGGTAGGTTTTGGTGTTGGGGTCTTATTCGAAGACTTGGACTACAACTCTTGGGGCTTCCACCTATATAATGAGGGCCAAGGGGGAGGGGCCGGCCACACCCAAGCCATCTAGGCCGCAGCCCCCAAGTGGCCGGCGCCCTAGACACCCCCTCTCCCCAAACCCTAGCGCCCCTCCTCAACATACTACTCCTGCAGCGCATAGGCGAAGCCCTGCCGGAGTTCTCCACCACCACCGCCACCACGCCGTCGTGCTGCCGGGATTCCGAGAAGGATCTACTACTTCCGCTGCCCGCTGGAACGGGGAGGAAGACGTCGTCTTCATCAACACCGAACGTGTGACCGAGTACGGAGGTGCTGCCCGTTTGTGGCACCGTCAAGATCTTCTATGCGCTTTTGCAAAATGCAAGTGATCGACTACATCCACCCAGAGATCTAATCTCGTTAAGCTTTGCGAATCTTCGAGGGTTAGTCTCTTCATCTCCTCGTTGCTACCGTCTACTAGATTAAATCTTGGCTTGTGTTTCGTTCTTGCGGTAGGAAATTTTTTTGTTTTGTATGCTACGAATCCCATCAGATGAAACAATGCTTTGTGACCCGGTGACTCAAACTTAGACATTTGTTTGTTTCAGATTCCTACAGGGACAACTAGGCAACTCCGCAAATCATGCAACTTCTTGATCAAATGAGAATTTTTTTTGCTCCAGAAATCACCATAAGCCGGTGATATCGGATGCAAAACTAGTTGTAAGAGGCTCGCTGGAATACCTTGAAAAATAAAATAAAATGTTTAAAATCAAGGAAAAACTACAAATAGGAAATGAAGAAAATCTGTCTCAAATAAAGGAAATGCGGAAAACTGTTAACTGTAGGAAAAAAAGAGGAAATTTGTTTGAAAGAGCGGGAAAATGGATAAAACACTAAGAAGCAAAAAAAAGTTGGATATTGGGATAACTTGGGAAATTTGGGACTGTTTTTTTTTTGCCTGGAGGGAAATTTGGGATTGTTAACTAAATAGATTGTTCATTACTACCAATGTCTTAATCATAAAGCATCGAGAAAATTACATACTTTGGTTTTTTGTTTCAATCTAAAAACGATCTGATTTTGCTTCATAAATTTCTTGTCATCAACCCTATTTATATGAATGATCTTGGGATAGGCCACCACAGACCAGTCAAAGACATGTTGGACCAAGGTTTTTACTCGAAGTTTGAATAAGGGAGTATATCATGCCATCTCAACTCCCCTAAGAGGGCATGACCTATTCCACTCTTTTAACCCTTTCGAAGATTCTGTTTTTTAATCTTTTGAAGCTTCTGTCAGTCGAGAAGGAGTTGCCAAATCACCTTACAAGGGAAAAAGTATTTTTGACAAGGGAAATTTTCCAAATCACTTTAAAAGGAAAAATATTGTCGCGATAACAATGTTTTTTCGTTGAAGGGACGATATTTTTCCGAACCATGATGAAACGATGTATTGTGACCCGGTGACTCAAACTTAGATATTTGTTTATTTCAGCTTCCTACGGGTGACTAAACCAGGGCGGGTTTTGCTCCACCACCATATGTTGGTGATATCGGATGCAAAACTGGTTGTAAGAGGCTCGTTAGAACACCTTGAAAAGTAACATAAATGTTTAAAATCAAGGAAAATCTACAAATATGAAATGAAGAAAATCTTTCTAAAAAAAGAAATACGGAAATCTGTTATCTTAAGGACAAAAATGGGGAAATTTGTTTGAAAGAGCGGAAAAATGAATAAAACACTAATAAGCAATTTTTTTGGATATTGGAATAACTTAGGGAATTTGGGATTTTATTTTTGCCAGGAGGGAAAATTGGGAATGTTAACTAAATAGATTGTTAGACCAGCAGAGTGCTTTCGTCGTTGGTGTTGTTTCCTACCTCAATGCATTTCAGCGCTCGACCGAATATTCCAACTGCCCCTACCGTACTCTAGCTTGGTACTTTTCACCGCTTGTCCAAGTTACTACCAACTTTTTCAACATAAGGCATCGAGAAAATTACATGCTTTGGTGTTTTCTTTCAATGTAAAAAACCATATTTTCTGGATTTTTCTTTTGAAATTTCTTGTCATCAACCCTGTTTATATGAATGAATCTTGGGTAGGACACCACCGACCGTTCAAAGACATGTTGGACCAGGGTTTTTACCTGAAGTCTAAAAAAGGAAGCAGATCATGCCACCTCAACGCCCCTAAGTGGGACACGAACCTATTCAACTCTTTTGACCTTTTGAAGATTATGTTTTTTGATCTTTTGAAGCTTCTATTTGTTGAGAAGGGAAATTTGGCAAGTCACCAGCGAAAAAATCGTGTTGGGAGGGGAAATTTGCCAAATCACCTTGCAATGAAGAAATTCTTGCGAAAATAACGTTTTTACGTTGAAGGGGAGATATTTTCCAAACCATGATGAAACGAAGTTTTGTGACCAGGTGACTCAAACTTTGGTTATTGCGGTGGAATGGGAGCAAAGCTATACAACTTCGCAAATCAAGTTGCTTCTTGATCAAACCGGGTTGTAAGAGGCTCGCCACAACACCTTGAAAAGTAACATACTTTAGAAGATATGTCTAAGAAAGAGGAAAATCTAAAAATAGGAATGAAGAAAATCTATTTCAAAATAAAATAAAGGAAATGCGGAAAACTATTATCTTTAGAAGAAAAAAGGAAATTTGTTTTCAAGAGCTGTAAAATGGATAAAACATTAAGAAGGAAAATTTTGGATATTTGTTTGACTTGGAAAATTTGGGAGTTTTTTAACTAAATAGATTGTTCGTTACAAATAACATATATTACCACCTTTTAAACATAAGACATCAAGAAAATAACATATTTTGGTTTTTCTTTCAATTTATTTTTTTTACTAAATTTGCTTTAAAAATTTCCTGTCATCAACCCTGTTTATATGAATGAATCTTGGGATAGGCCACCGCTGACCGGTCAAAGACAATGTTGGACCAGGGTTTTCACCCGGAGCCTGAACAAGTGAGTAGATCGTGCCATGGCATTGCCCCTAAGAGGGACACACCTATTCAGCTCTTTTGACCTTTTGAAGCTTTTGTTTGTTTATTTTTTGACCTTTTCAAACTTTCATTTGTTGAGAAGGAAAAAAAAGCCAAATCACCTTACAAGAGACACATATACATGTTACAAACTACCACAGTAAACAAGATTAAAGAAACATTTTTTGACAATTATCGAACAATCTTGAGCAACATTGGATTGCTTAGGAGAGGCCAAGCTTACTGGAGTCAAGGTGAAGTACTAGTAATGCACAAAATCATTATAACTTTTTTGTACTTTCGTTCATCATACGGACACGACTTCTTCTAACACTAGAAGACCACAGGAAGAAACCTGGGACCAGAGCATGTCGTGAAGCACATGGGGCGGGCGTGCTTCGACCGTGTCTCCGGGGCATAGTTGAATGTAGATATCATGAACGCGAGGATAAGGATACCAGGCCGAGAAACCCGGGCAAGTACTCCCCTAATGTGCCTATCGCTAGCGCATCCAGGGCCCCGCGCCCAGCTCCGCTGGAGAGGCCGTCACTGATCTGATGAAAAGTGCGTCTGCGGTTCGGATAGACTGATTCTGCTTGTGAAAAAAACAGGTTTGATGAATTACTATTTGTCCACTACAACTTAAAAGAGAGAATAGTCAAGTGAATTCATGAACCCTGGTCCACTTTTTATCATAAGAAACACCTTTATCTTGATTTTTATCTTTTTTTTTTCTATTTGCTGCACTATTTTAATCCGAAAATACAAAAATATTTACTTTTCTTATTTGCATCCAAAACACCTAAAACAATCAACCCCTTTACTGTTTTTACTTATATACTTTATTCTATCTAGTTTTTACTCGCTTTATTATTACTTGTGTTTTATTTACTTACACGAAACCTTGTGCTTGACAACCACACGGTGGAGTTGGGGACACAAGGCTTTATTTTACTTTGCAAGATTGCTAGAAGAAGAGAGAAGAGAACGCTTTTTCTCAGTCCCCGAGAGTTTGATATAAACCCTCGAGTCACCCTTGTGGGGAAAAATTGCTTCCTGGACTACACACTTTGCACTTGGAGTCCCAATGTTTCAAGAGACTTTTGATGGTGTTGTAAAGCTCCATCAAAGTATATTTTCTTGCGTCATTGCTGCGGAGTAATCAAGACACTGCATCAAACCCCGTCAAGCTCCATCAAATGTATTTTCTGGCACCGTTGCCGGGAAGATGAAAAGAGTTATATCATAGTGGTTGTTGCGTAAGAGGTATTTTTCTGGCATTGCCGTGAAGAATCATCTTACAACTGCGTCTCACCTAAGCTTGGGGAGCTAACACCACTTTGAATTTTTTTATCTCTTTTAGATTTTGCATCATATTTTATTTGTCTTGTTTTTAGTCCTTGCTTGTTAGTCTTTTTCATAAAATTTCAAAAACACATAAAAATTGTTTCCTATTAAGGGTGAGAATGGCAACGCTGGGTTGTAGTCATGCTATCCACTATAGGAAACTAAAGAGCAGCATAAATCCCATGATAATGATTACAAACTATAATACTAGGTTCGCTAATGGGAATACCATAGCCGCTGAGTTGCATGTTAAATTTTTTGATGAACTTTCTGATAAAATAAAACCTCCTAATATGGATCCTGGGGTATTAAGAGTCAAGTTATTCCCACACTCCCTGATAGGATTGGCGGATTGGCTAGGACATGGTATGAAGGTGTACCCGCAAAAGGGAAAATATTATGGTTTAATCTAAGAGCTTCATTTCTAGAAAAATTTAGGGAGTTCACCATTGAGCATCATAAACTTATACTTGAATTTAAGCAATTAGAAAAGGAGAGTGTTATTCAAGATTGGAGAAGGTTTAAAAAATACAAATGCAATTTAGAACATGGGCTAAGGGATTATATGCTTTCTAATAGTTTCTACTTTGGCTTAAATCAGCATAGTAGGCATCTTTTAGACAAAGAGTCTGACATACGCTTCCTCTTTAATAATCCCTATGATGCCTTTACGATACTGGATGGAATGTTTGGTAGAAGATAATATATACAAGTGCATAAAAATGTTGGAATTAGAAATATGTATGTCAACAAAGATTATGAAATAGAAGAAGAAGAGGAAAACACTGCTTTAAATGCTATGGATGAAAAAGAAACTCTTATGCTTGCTAATGATAAACAAATTGAAGAAGTTAAAATGCATAGTGAAGTAAGGGAACAACTCTTGGATCTTGATAATGTAGCTTGCATGAATTGATTGATATACTTGAGAAATTTGCTAAATATCACACTATGAATGACAATCAAGCTGGTTTTGGTTCCTATATTGTTAACTATGTCATTAAAGAAAAAATACAAAGATACAATAATGAGGCTATGATACCACCTAAGCTTGGGGATGCGTGGATCCCCAAGATTTTAATTTCTATTGATAAAGAAACACATCATGTCATTCTAGATTTAGGATCTAGTCATTTTTTCATATCGAAGGAGCTATATGAATTACTTAATCTCAAAAATATGGAAAAAATGCTCTATTGATTTATTACTTGCTGATGATTCAACCAAAAAGGCTTTAGGAAAATTACATGATGTAATGGTTGAATATATATGACAGATGTGCCTATTCATTTCATTATTATGAACATGGGTAGCAATACCTATAGTCCTATAGTCCTTGGAAGACCTTTTCTGAGAACAACATGAGCTATCATTGATTCCAAAGAAGGGAATGTCAAATTTCAATTCCCACACAAGAAGTGTATAGAGAAATTTCCAAGGAATAAGAAGGTAACATCATTTAATCTACCACATAATTTCCATGACACTTGAAACAAGTAAGTAAGCCTAGATATATGGCTATAAAGAAAGCGCTTTACGGGAGGCAACCCGAGATCTTTTTATATTTGGTTTTTGAGAACAACAAGAGATATAAATTATTCTAAAGAAGGGAATGTCAAGTTCCAATTCCCACACAAGAAGTGTATGGAGCACTTTACGAGGAACAAGGAGGTAGCATTCAAGCTACCACATAATTTCCATTACACTTGAACAAATAAGTAAGGCTAGCTATATGACTATAAAGAAAGCGCTTTACGGGAGGCAACCCGAGATGTTTTTATATTTGGTTTTCATTTTACATGCTTGATGTATCATGTTATTTTTATTTTTATTTACTCCCTGGTTTTTAAATAAAGTATCAAGTTTTTACCCATTTGGATGTTTAAAGTTCCAAACATAATATGGAGTTGTTGTTTTCTGCGCTACACTTTTTAGTGCACGATGTTTCTGATTTTTTGGGTAAATCCAAAAATCTTGATAAATTCAAAGTAGCTGTAACTTTTCATCCTCTATAGGCACGTAAATTGGCTAAATTTTCTGACGTGTCTAAGTCGTGCTAAAAATTCAGTTTTGTTGCAGCAAAAATTTTGTACAGATTCTGCCTTTCAATATTAGATCCATTCTTTTGAGTATCAAAATGATTTTTCTTGGGAATTTTGATATGCTAGAATGAGTATAAAATTAGAAGATATAATTTTATTTATGATTAGAACAACACAAGCATGATTTGTTTGTACCTCTAATGTCACCCCATAGAAAAGAGTGGGAAGAAAACTTTGTGTTGAAGTTTTTTCATAGGGAATGGAAAAATATCACACTAAGATAATTCAAGTATAGTGAATATAATAAGCTTGATGATTCCCATGACACCCCACTGGACTCAGGTTTGATCACCTCTAAACTCTATTTTTTGAGGAACATAGAATTTTCGCAAAAACTTGAAGCGTTCTTGTTTTATTTGTATCTAGTTTTGTTTTTTAAATGAAAGGACCGTCATATTGAGTGTTTATAATGCATATGAATGAGCTACTTTACCAAAATATTTTTTCTCTAAATGGTTAAAGTAAATTAAGTTGCATGATTATAAAAGAAATGGAGGAACGCCTAAAGCTGAAATTTATTTTGTGTATGTTATTTCTTTCTCTATTTAGAGATGATTTGCTATGTGCCTTATTCAGCACTGCTTCTTGATAGCATACATAGATGTTTAATTTTAAGTATCATTGTTTTATGATGAATGAATAGCTCTATGGATACTATTGCATGCTTTTAGACCTCTTGCTAGCCATAAAATTGAGTTCTTACACAAGCATAGACTTGTTTCCATGCTCAACTGAAATCCAATGTCTATCATACATGTGTGTGTTCAAAAGTCTTGGTAACCGAAGCTGAGTAACAAGAGGTGTAGTCCTTAGCAATCAAGAAAATGAGGCAACATTTACTCATAAGAGATCAAACACATGACACATAGATATCTTCATACAAGAGATCCATGGTACCCATCCTTATTATTATTGTTGACATGAATTGCATATCTCAAAACCTTATTTTATTATCTCTACTTTTTATTTTGTTCGAGGTCTAACACATATATTTCCTGTTTACTTTCTTGTGTTCAAGAGTCAAAACAATATTCAAGAAAAGAGAGGACAAAGAGTCTTCCAACAATTCTATAGGATTCTCCTAAGCATGCTTTATGATTCATACTACTAATCATTCATGTTTCTTGCAATGCTATTTACTATTATACATGCTTTGTAGAATGGAAAAGTTATCACTTTATGAGTTCATATAACCTACTGTCATTCTTTTTTTTTGAAGGGTCAAACAGTGGGGAAAAAACCCCCACTGCAATTTTTATTATTATTTATAAAAGGTATTTACAGTTGTACAGGATGTACAAGAAAGAAGAAGAAATATAAAAAGAAAGAAAGAAAGAGAGAAAGAAAAAAAGAAGGCTAAATCTAAAGCTAAGAAGACATGAAAATCTGAAGCCAAGCTTTGAAATGATTATCCCATTTTTTCTTCCTTCTGTAAGAGAGTAACTGAATCTCTTGTTTGAACACTGTCTTCCAGGCTTGAAATGTTGGTGCTTGTCCTTCAAAGATTTTCTTGTTTTTGATTATCCAAATGGACCATGAAGCAAGCATAATAATCTCCACCACAAACGGTAGATTTAGCTTCTCCTTAATATCATAAAAAGCTTCCATGATTGATTGCTGGTTTGAATTTTGAGGACAGAGAAAAGACCAGCATTGTTGAGCAAATGGGCAACTCTAGAAAAGATGAGCTAATGTTTCTTCTTGACTGCATTTCAAGGTTGCACAATTATAGGCTTGCAGTTGACAGTTTTTCCTCCTAAGAAGATTCCTTGTGTTTAGCCTATCATGTAAAAGCAACCAGAAAAAGAATTTGTGCTTTGGCTGACAGGAGGATTCCCATATCCATGTGAAAAACTTAGGAGCATGCTGAACTCCAATCAGGACTTTGTAGGCATGGCCAGTAGAGAATTTGTTTGATCCCCAAATGTAACTCCAAGAGTCAGGTTGGTGTATATTAGCTTGAAACTGTGTAGAATCACATAAAATCTCTAACAGCTCAAACTCAGCAAATGCTTGTTGAGAAAGAGGAAGGTGAAACATGTCTTGAAGGAATTCCATTTGCATCACCTTGCTTACAGAGATGTCAGTTCTCTTTGCAAAGGAAAGAAGATGAGGAAATTTCTGGTGTAGGCAAGAATCCCCCCCACAAATCTGTCCAGAATAAAGCAGTTTTCCCATTGCCCAAATTACATCTTGCCAGGGCTTTGTAAGTATCAATGAGCTTCAGATGTGACTTCCACCAGAAAGATCCTTCTATTTCAATCCCTGGTGGTCTGTCCTCATCATAATAAGTATCTCTTATGAGGTTTACCCAAGGAATGTCCAGATTATTGTAAAATTTATCCAAATTCTTGAGAAGCAGAGTTTTATTTTGAACCTCCAGGTTAAGAACTCCCAAACCACCTTGCTCTTTTGGTCTGCAGATTTTTTTCCAAGAAACTAGGGCATTCCCTTTTTCTTGCACATCTGTAGTTTTTTCCTCCAAAGGCAGTGTCTCATGTATTTAATAACCCGATCCTTGATTGTGACAGGTACATCCAAGCAGCACATAAAGAAGATGGGTGGGGAAGCTAGAACTGATTTCACCATTTGTAATTTTCCCCCATAATTCAGGAAATCTGCAATTCCACCAAGCCTTGATTGTACTCTTTGGACCATAGGAAGGAAAAATTCAAGGGAAGGCTTTGTAATGCCAAGGGGAAGTCCCAAGTATGTGAAAGGGAGTGATCCAACTTGACAATTCAAAGTGGCAGCAAAGTGTGCCAACCTTTCTGGTGACATATTGATTGGCATCATGTTTGATTTCTGATAGTTTACCTTGAGTCCAGTGGAAGCAGCAAAAGAGTGAAGAATAGCTTTGAGGCAAAGCAATTGATTTGCATCTGCTTTCATAACTAGCAGAGTGTCAGCTGCATATTGTATCACTGGAAAATTTGGACATGGTGTACAGGGTATGGGCTTTGAAAGGAGACTCAGATCCATAGCTTTGTTCAAAACAGATTGTAGAAAGTCTGCAGCTAACACAAAGATCAAAGGTGACAAAGGATCTCCTTGTCTTACTCCTCTTTTATAGTAAAATTTCTCTCCAGGAACACCATTCAACATGACCGCAGAGGTTCCAGAACTGAGAATCATAGATATCCATTGTAACCATTTATCACCAAAGCCTTTTGCTTTTAGGATGTGAAGAATTGTTGAGTGTTCAATCTTGTCAAAAGCCTTTTCAAAGTCTAGCGTCAGTATTAAAATCTCCTCTTTTGATTGGTGACATTGGTACAGATATTCAAATGCCCATCCAAGACAATCTTGTATAGACATTTTCTTGAGAAACCCATATTGATATTTGTGCACTAAAGAGAGAATGATATCTTGAAGTCTATTAGCAAGCAACTTGGTGATGATCTTAAGAACACAATTTAGTAAAGAGATGGGTCTGAAATCTCCAGGAGAGGTGGGATTGTCTGTTTTTGGAATTAGAGTAATGTATGAAGAATTGAAACTTTCCAACGAAATGTTCCCATCATGGAAATCACTTATCAATTTTTTAATGTCTGGAGCAATAATGGACCAGCAATTCTTAACAAACTCATTATTGAAACAATCAGGTCCAGGGGATTTACCATTTGGCAAATTCTTGACAACATCCTCTATTTCTTTGTCAGAGAATGGTGCTTGTAGAGAATTATTCATTTCTTCAGTAACACTTGAATCAAGAATTCCATCAAGATTGAACTGCATATTAGGATTATCAGAGTTGCCCATTCTATCCTTAAAAGCTTTCCACAAAATAGAAGCCTTTCCTTCATGATCATAAATTTCAGCTTGATCTGAATTCTGTAGCATGGAGATATAGTTATGCCTGTAATTTATAGTGGCTTTTGAGTGGAAGAACCTTGTTTTTGCATCACCCAGCTTAACCCATTTAATTTTCCCTCTTTGTTGCCAGTAAGATTTTTGGTTCTGCAACAAAGTGATGAGGTGTGCTTTGAGATTGTCTCTTAGGTCCCATTCAGTAACTGTCAAGGTTCTGTACTCTTCTAATATATCAAACAAAGAAATGACTTCATTCACTTTGGTGATCAGATTCCTTAAACAATGAAGATTTTTTGCCCACAGCTTCAAACTTCTTCTCAGATTTTTGAACTTTGCATTTATGTTTTTAGCACTATCCATATAACTCACTAGAATGTTCCAAGCAGCCTGGACAATCTGTTTGAACTCACTGTGCTGCATCCAGTGATTTTCAATTCTGAAAACTTTTGCCTTTGGGATTTTTGTATTGAACACAACAACACAAGGGACATGATCTGAGGTAGGCTTCACAAGAGGGTAAGCAAAAGTTGCAAGGTATGAAATAGTCCATGAAGCTGATGTGAAGAACCAATCTAGATTTTCTAACAAAGGATCTTTCTGCATATTACTCCAAGTAAATTTTCTCCCTTTTAGAGGAAGTTCCACAATGCCAAGGTTACTTATTGCCTCATTAAAAAGCAGCATGTCATTTAAATCCCCTCCAGGCTTGTTTCTATCTGAAGGACTTCTTATGAAGTTAAAGTCTCCCATGATTGTTCAATCAGTATCTTGAGGCATGTCAATATTAGCAAACCAGTCAATGAATAAGGCTTTTCTCTCAGTTTGACAAGGCCCATAGATGTTGGTTAAAATCCAAGAATCATTGGAAAGATTACATTGAAAGCTCAGTGAAAGAGAGAATTCATTATGAAAAGCCAGTTCACCCTTGAAAAGTGATCCATTCCAAATTATAATCAATCCACTAGAAGCTCCCACAGAAGGTACAAATTCAAACTTAGTAAATTTCTTTGGGCAGAATTTTTTTGATATAAGCCAAGTCAAAGGATTCTCTCAAGGCAAATAATATCACAACTAGATTCCTCAATTTTATTAGATAGTGCCACCCATTTTTTCTCTAAATTAATACCCCTGAGATTCCAGTTCATAATTTTCCATGATTTGTAATTATCCATATATAACCATTTGATAATTCCAGAAGCGTCCCAAAGTAAAGAATACTCTAGGCACCAGTATGATTAAAACAGTTGTCATAACTTTACCATCAACAAAGATACTCATAAAGTTCACAGAGTACAAAAGCAACCTGACATGACCACTTGTTAACAGGTTTTGGGACCACACTGGGAGCAAACTAGTCCCATGAAAAGCAAAATTACATATGATTGTATGCATTAAGAACTACTTGGATGCTTTTTTCTTGGCCTGCTGTGAAAGGACATTAGCCTTTTGTTGCCCCTTCTCACTAGCTTTGTTCTGAGAGCTTGAGGAAGCAGTTTTGCTTTTCTTGCTGCCAATTACTCCTTGAGGACCTATTGACTTGTTCTCTTCCACAGGGGTTTTTCTTTTCTTCAGGATTCTTTTTTCAACAGTCTCTTCTGGCACCTTACAAAAAGACATAGCCAGGTTCTTAACCACTTTAGTGTTGATAATAGGAGGGGCAGCATTGCAAGTGAGGCAATGTTTGTCAGAGCAATTTGCATGGTTTTTATACCCATCGTTTAACAGAACAAGCCTGGGACTCCTTCTTACCTCAGACTCAACCAGAGCAATTTTGCCATCCCTTCTTTTCCTTTTTGGAGTGATGAGAGCCTCCTCAGAAGGTGAGGTAGGGACTGGTTCATCCACCAATTCAGATAGAGAAAAGCAAGTAGGTGCCTTTGTAGTGACATATTTATCAGGAATAGCAAACCTAACAGTGTCTTCTTTGTGCATTGGCTCCTTCAGAATATCCCAAAGCCGTGATGACAGAAAACCCTTAGCCCAATCAAAAAATTTAGGGGTTAATAGCATAAGGGTTATGAAATTAAACCAGCTGACAGGGATGTCTACCACTGAGGTACTGTTATTATCTGTAAGACCATGCAAGTTTGGTGCAAAGTATTTCTCCCAGAGAGCCATGCCTTCAGCAGAAAACCTTTTGGTCAAATCATGTTCCTCGGGAACAGGGAAGAAGTATGTCTGAACTCTTCCCATGGTCAGCTGAATATGTGCTTCATTTGGTGAGACCAAGTTGACATTAGCAGGAAGGAACAAATCATCATCCAAAGTGCTCAACACCTGTGAAGTGAGACCAGGCCTAGAAGTCCCAACAGAACCCCTCTCTGAGTCATCTGCCAAAGGATCATCTTGAGAAGAATAAGCTTGTAGAATATTTAATAAACCCTCTCCCAAAGGAAAGATAGGCTGATCCATTTGCTGTTCAGAAACTTCAGCTTGTGCTTGATACTTTGCATATTTATTTAGAAGCTATATATAATAAACTCCAAAGTTCATGTTAGTTTTAGCACCTTTATGCTCGGGATGAGCATAGGTTATGCTTGGGGATGTTGATGCATGTAAAGTGCATACATGAACTTTGTCCTTTATCATATTGAATTCCCATATATTTGCAACATATATGATGATAATACCTTGTTTTACGCTGATTTATGGGGATTTACCAATGATTCCCTTTATTTGGTTTATAACTTTGCAGAACAGGAAATCCCTGTTTTGCGTATTTTTCACTTTCACAGACCTATACGGAGTCAAATTGATCTGGGATTTTTGGAGGACCACTTTTTCTTCGGGAGAAGCACCCTGGAGATTGGAAGCAGACATGGATGGGCTTGAGGATCAGAAGAGGTCAGGTGGCACGCCCAAACATGGTGGGCGCGCCACCCCCTCTTTCAGCCGTTGATCGTCCAATTGACCAGATTATTTCGCCCACCGACGTATTTTGAACTCAAAATCACTATATATATGGCCCCTAAGAGTTCTCGGGAGGAGAGCGCCGTGGAAGATAGAAACACGAAAACAGAGGATGCAACAACAAAGATTGGAGGGGGAAACTCCACCGGGATCACCGTCGGAGGGATCTCCACCTTCGCCAACGTCTTCATCATCATGACCATGATCAAGGAGGTGTGGTCTACCTCTAGACTACAAGTTTATGGCAGTAGCTTGATCTATTTCTCTCATGTTCTTCATAGTTCTGAGTGTCATATGAGCTTCCCTACATGATTATAGCCATATTGGTAATACCTATGTGGTGGATCCTTATTTTGTGATATTGTGCTATGCGATCTGATCATATTATATGCAAGATGTATTGATAGATGCATATTGTGTACCTCGTTCTTAAGTATTTGTGCTGATCCAACATCTATGCAAGAGTGTGGGTGAGGTGATGTGTGTGTATTAGATGGAGTAGGGGTGATTGGACAGTGACAACAAATTTATGATCTATTATGGTTTTGCCTTTTCTTTTGCTACCTCACTAGGGATAAAGTGAATGCATGTGCTATGTTCTTCACGTGATTTTTTTTTGAAGTAATAGGAACCCAAATCTGCGTCACTAGGGACTTGAACCTGGGTGGCTGGGTTGTACATCCACTTCCCTAACCAAGTGAGCTAGGCTCACTTCTTTGCATCATCTCTATGTTAGGACATGATACCCATATGAATGCGTATCTTTCACATGTTATCATTTTACATCTTCATATCTCACTGATGAATTACTATTTTTCCACTACAACTTAAAAGAGAGAATAGTCAAGTAAACCCATGAATCATGGCCCACTTTTTATCATAATAAACACCTTTATCTAGCTTTTATCTTGTTTTCTAATTGCTGCACTATTTTAATCCGAAAATAGAAAAGTATTTACTTTTCTTATTTGCATCCAAAACACCCAAACAATCAACCCCTTTACTGTTTTTTACTTAGTTACTTTATTCTATCTAGTTTTACTTGCTTTATTATTACTTGTTGTTTTATTTACTTACGCGAAACCTTGTGCTTGACAACCACACGGTGGAGTTGGGGACATAAGGCTTTAGTTTACTTTGCAGGATTGCTAGAGAGAAGAGAGAAGAGAACGCTCTTTGCTCAGTTGGAGAAACACATCGGATACGCGAGTTTAGGTTTTGCCTCCTATCTCTGCTTGTGTCGACATCATAGCCTACTCCATCCAGCCCGCCAGCATGCACCATCATACGTGAGAGCAGGTCTCCGGAACCACTCGCCCCTGCGATCCTGTACGAGAGAGGGCGAATTAGGTTTTTTAGAAGCGCTCTGCGTGACTGCTCAAGCTATTCATCACAGGTCGCCTTCCGTCCAAGTCGGGCGGTGCTTCCTACCGTTGCCTTCAACACCGTCTACTTCGACCCATCATCAACAACATTGTCATCAACAACGTTACTGCTGCAAAGACGATTGCTACACCTCCACCACCTCCACCAGAGAGGTATGTGCGACTGTTTAGTGTGGATGTTGTACCGTTTGCCCTGCTACTATTCATTTTGTTAATTAATGCATCTAGTATGTTCGAGGTTTAAATGTTAGTATTTGTTGTCGTCATGCTTAATATTGTGAAATTAATCATGGAAATTGTGCCTAATTATTCAACATACTTAAGGTGTCGATAAATATCTTGCAACCATTGCTCTAGAATTTTTTTACCAAAGATTTTTTTCTGCCACATGCATACGCTTATGTGTCCGTAAATTTCACTCTCGCTACAAAAATTATTTTGGATGCCTTGATGACCCACAAGTATAGGGGATCGCAACAGTCTTCGAGGGAAGTATTACCCAATTTATTGATTCGACACAAGGGGAGACAAAGAATACTTGTAAGCCTTAACAACGGAGTTGTCAATTCAGCTGCACCTGGAAACAGACTTGCTCGCAAAAGTTTATCAGTAGCAAAAGTTTTATAGCAGTAGGAATAGTGAAATAACAGCAGCGGTGAAATAAAGACAGCAGTAGTGATTACAGTAAACAGCAGGATTAAAATACTGTAGGCACAAGGACGGATGAACGGGCATTGCATGGATGAGAGAATTCATATAACAATCATGGTAGGGGATTTGCGGATAATAATAAAGAGGTATCCAAGTACTAATCAATCAATAGGCATGTGTTCCATATATAGTCGTACGTGATCGCAATGAGAAACTTGCACAACATCTTTTGTCCTACCAGCCGGTGGCAGCCGGGCCTCTAGGGAAACTACTGGAAATTAAGGTACTCCTTTTAATAGAGTACCGGAGCAAAGCATTAACACTCCGTGAACACATTTGATCCTCACATCACCGCCTTCCCCTCCGGTTGTCCCAATTTACTGTCACTTTGGGGCCTCGGGTTCCGGACAGCAACGTGTGTATACAACTTGCAGGTAAGATCATAAAACAATGCATATCATGATGAAACAATAACATGTTCAGATCTGAGATCATGGCACTCGAGCCCTAGTGACAAACATTAAGCATAACAAGTTGCAACAATATCATAAAAGTAACATCTACGGATACTAGGCACCATGCCCTAACAATCTTGTGACTATTACATGATCAATCTCTTCCAATCCCTACCATCCCCTTCAGCCTACAGCGGGGGAATTACTCACACATGGATGGGGGAAACATGGCTGGTCGATGGAGAGTCGTCGGTGGTGATGGCGGTGATGATCCCCTCCAATTCCCCGTCCCAGCGGAGTGCCAGAACGAAGTTTCTGGTCCCGAGGCGGAGTTTCGCGATGGCGGCGGCGTACTGGATGGTCTTTGTAAATATGGTCGAACCCCCTGGCGTTTTTAGTCGAAAGGCATATGTAGTCGAAAGGGGAACGTCGGGGGGCCGCCGAGGCGCCCAGACCATAGGGCGGTGCGCCCCCCCTCCAGGCCGCGCCGGCCTGTGGTCTGGGGGCCACGGCCCCCCCTGGTTCACCCTTTTGGCCCTTCATCTTCACGGTAAAAATAGGCCCATTGCGATTATTTCCGGGGTTTTTCCTGAAAGTCGAATTCCTGCACAAAAACGAGACACCAGTGCAATTCTGCTGAAAACAGCGTTAGTCCATGTTAGTTGTATCCAAAATACACAAATTAGAGGCAAAACAATAGCAAAAGTGTTCGGGAAATTAGATACGTTTTGGACGTATCAACTCCCCCCAAGCTTAGCTTATTGCTTGTCCTCAAGCAATTCAGTTAATAACTGAGTGAGATAAAAGAACTTTCACGAACACATTTGTTCATATGATGTAAATATTCTCATGATATGGCAAGTGCTTAAGCAATTCATAATAAGGTAAATGCAAATAAAGTCATCTAGTAGCTGCGTCAATCATGAAAGAGATACCAACAAACTAATAACAAGCATCATGAAACACTTCAATAAGCAGGATTGCAATGTTCATAGAAAGATATGATAAAGTGGTATCTCGCTTGCTCGTATTTGTAGCAAAACATAAATGCCCAGGCACCTCTGAAGTTCATAGAAAGACTAGAAGTAAATTTGTCAAAGATAAACGCATCAAAGTTATACCACAGCTGATCATATTTTGGGACAAGCATATTATACTAAGAACGACAGTTATGCTCTCAAGAAGGTACTCAAAGAAAGGATGGTGACTCAACATAAAAGTAAAAGATTGACCCTTCGCAGAGGGAAGCGGGGATTAACATGTGCTAGAGCTTTTCATTTTTCAAAGACAGAAATAAAATTATTTTGAGAGGTGTTTGTTGTTGTCAACGAATGATAGTGGGTACTCTAACCACCTCGCCAACCAGACTCTCAGGAGCGGCTCCCATGAAGGACGTCATCTCTACCAGCAAGGTAGATCATCCCTCTTCTCTTTTGTTTACACATGCATTTTAGTTTCATTATGGATGACACTCCCCCCAACCTTTGCTTACACAAGCCATGGCTAACCGAATCCTCGGGTGCCTTCCAACATTCACATACCATGGGGAAGTGTCTATTTGCAGGTTAAGTTGCTTACTGATGAATCAAGCAAAACATGTGAAGAGAATTATTAATGAAGGTTGATTAATTGGGGCTGGGAACCCCATTGCCAGCTCTTTTTGCAAAATTATTGGATAAGCGGATGTGCCACTAGTCCATTGGTGAAAGTCATGCTGGAGTAAATGACAAGGTTGAAAGATAAAACACCACATATTTCCTCATGAGCTATAAAACATTAACACAAATTGAGAAGTAGTTTGAAGGTTTAAAGGTAGCTCATGAGAATTTACTTGGAATGGTTTGAAATGCCATGCATAGGTATTTATGGTGGACACTTTGGAATAACTTGGTTTTCAGGTATTTGGAAGCACGAGCAGCGTTCCCGCTCAGTACAAGTGAAGGCTAGCAATAGACTGGGAAGCGACAATCAAGAGAGCAATAACTGTCATAATCATGCTTGCGACAAAATAAAATTAACGGAGGCATAAAAGTGATACAAGAGCTCTGAAACAAAGTAAACCATCGAGGCTTAATTGACTTTTGTTTAGTCATATGCATGCGTGAGCATGTGCCAAGTCGATTCAAGTGAATTATTCAGAGGAGGATACCACAATGTCATACCGATCTATGAATAAAACAATGCAAGCGAATATTCATGGCATGCTACTCATTATTAATAGATTGGAACTAATCATGAGAGATCATAAACTACTAGACTTTCATTAAATGACATATACCTCACATGAACCAACTAAGCATGCTCACATGGATGAGTATATGTACAAAAATGAAAACAAATAGAGCTCATACCAGCCTCTCACCGCAGTCAAGTTGCCATAGATCGTCATTATTGCCTTTCACTTGTGCAGCTTGAATAATAATATGGAATGAAACCAAGCTCCAACCACCGGAGACCTCTGAACTCCCTAATGAACTTTACAAAACCAAAGAAGAACAACAATTTTTTTTGGTGTTTTCGGTTTAGAAACAAGAACAAAAGGAAACAAGCAAACAAAGCAAAATCTTTTTGGATTTTCTCATAGCAAACCAACGATAGCAAATAAAGTAAAATAAGAGCAAAGGACCAAATAAACAAATGGTGAAGAGAAACAATAGAAATATTTTTGGTCTTTTTGTGTTATAGGAAAGAAACAAAGCAAAAACAAGAGAATGCAAACTGACAGAAACACAGAAAAGCAGGATGACAGAAATCTGCCAAAACCTGACAGTAGTACAGAAATCGAATTTAACAAAAATATTCCATTGCTCAATTCAAAAAGTGTTCAACTAATGAAAGTTAGATAACAACCTGGGGGACATGCACAAAAAATTTCAACTCAAAATAACGTTCTGGCTGTGCGTACGAATTTTTTTGGTAACAGTCCAGAATCTTTTTTTGGACAGCACTTCCCTAAATATCATCTCCCTCTCATTAGAAAACCACTCTGAGAAAGTAAACAAGTATGTACAAGTATCCAGCAACCATAATATGCAAAGAATGAGTGATGCCGGTATACATCCCCCAAGCTTAGGCTTTTGGCCTAAGTGGAGTTCATTCCCAACGAGGGTCGGGGTTCCACGCCGGTGGATCGTACATGGAGTGATAATAAGGCCCTTGCGCAGAAGAATGGCGTGGAGGCTCCACATGGCCATAATGTTGATATGAGGAGCTCGCTGCATCGGATGAAGAATCGAGGTGCTTGATGCGCGTAAATGTACACGTCCGTTGGGAACCCCAAGAGGAAGGTATGATGCGCACAGTGACAAGTTTTCCCTCAGAAAGAAACCAAGGTTATCGAAGCAGTAGGAGCCAAGAATCACGTGAAGGTTGTTGGTGGAGGAATGTAGTGCGGCGCAACACCTGTGAAACCGGCGCCAACGTGGAACCTGCACAACACAATCAAAGTACTTTGTCCCAACGTAACAGTGAGGTTGTCAATCTCACAGGCTTGCTGAAAACAAAGGATTAAGCGTATCGAGTGGAAGATGGTGTTTGTTTGCAAAGAACAGTAAAAACAGTAGAATGTATTCAGATGTAAAAGAATGGACCAGGGTCCATAGTTCACTAGTGGTGTCTCTCCAATAAGATAACTAACATGCTGGGTGAACAAATAACAGGCGAGCAATTGACAAATAAAGATTCAATACATATCAACGATGATTACTATGTGATTTAATCAGGGCATTACGACAAAGTACATAGACCGCTATCCAGCATGCATCTATGCCTAAATAATCCACCTTCAGGTTATCATCCGAACCCCTTCCGGTATTAAGTTGCAAACAACGAGATAATTGCATTAAGTATGGTGCGTAATGTAATCAACACAAATATCCTTAGACAAAGCATCAATGTTTTATCCCTAGTAGCAACAGACACATCCACAACCTTAGAACTTTACATCACTTGTCCCATATTAAATGGAGGCATGAACCCACTATCGAGCATAATTACTCCCTCTTGGAGTTACAAGTATCAACTTGGCCGAGCCTCTACTAGCAACGGAGAGCATGCAAGAACATAAACAACACATATATGATAGATTGATAATCAACTTAACATAATATTCTATATTCATCGGATCTCGCCAAACACAACATGTAGCATTACAAATAGATGATCTTGATCATGTTAGGCAGCTCACAAGATCTATAACAATGATAGCACAAGCGGAGAAGACAACCATCTAGCTACTGCTATGGACCCATAGTCCAAGGATGAACTACTCACGCATCAATCCGGAGGCGGGCATGATGATGTAGAGCCCCTCCGGTGATGATTCCCCTCTCCGGCGGGGTGCCGGAGGCGATCTCCTGAATCCCCCGAGATGGGATTCGCGACGGCGGCGTCTCTGGAAGGTTTTCCGTATCGTGGCTCTCGGTACAGGGGGTTTCGCGACGAAGGCTTTAAGTAGGCGGAAGGGTAGGTCAAGTGGCGGCACGAGGGCCCCACACACCAGGCCGGCGCGGCCAGGGCTTGGGCCGCGCCGCCCTGTTGTGTGGCCCCCTCGTGGCCTCACTTCGTCTCCCTTTCGGTCTTCTGGAAGCTTCGTGTAAAAATAGGCCCCTGGGCGTTGATTTCGTCCAATTCCGAGAATATTTCCTTACTAGGATTTCTGAAACCAAAAACAGCAGAAAACAACGAATCGGCACTTCGGCATCTTGTTAATAGGTTAGTGCCGGAAAATGTATAATAATGCTGTAAAGTATGTATAAAACATTCAAGTAGTGTAACAAAAGTAGCATGGAACATAAGAAATTATAGATACTTTTGCGACGTATCAAGCATCCCCAAGCTTAGTTCCTACTCGTCCTCGAGTAGGTAAACGATAACACAAATAATTTCTGAAGTGACATGCTACCAACATAATCTTGATCAACATTATTGTAAAGCATATGAGATGAATGGAGTGATCTGAAAAAAAGATTGCTAACAAAGATAATGACTAAGCAAATGAATCATATAGCAAAACTTTTCATGAATAGTACTTTCAAAAAAGTATCAATAAGACCTGCATAAGAGCTAAGTGATACGTCCATTTTGCATCAATATTTTATATCATAATTTGCTGTTATTCATTGATATATTTCATATTTAGAGATGATACTTATGTTATTTCATCTATTTTGCATGTTTCGTGATCATTGGAGAATTATTCACCGGAGTCAGGATTCTGCTGGAAAAAGCACCGTCAGGACACCATATTTCTGAAGATCAACAATTGACGGAATTTATACGGAAAATCCTATTTTTGCAGAAGACGAAGGGAGCCAAAAGGAGGAGCCGGGAGGAGCCACCATGGGCCCCCCCATAGGCCGGCGCGGGCCCAGGCCTGGCCGCGCCGCCTTGTGGGGAGGGGGCCCACAACCCCCTCTGGCCGCCTCTCCTTCGCGTACTTCTTCGCCCCGAAAACCTAAGCCACAGAGGGTACCTCGCGAAGAGTTACAGCCGCCTCTGCGGGGCGGTGAACACCAGAGAGAAAAGAGCTCTCCGGCGGGCTGAGATCCGCCGGGGAAATTCCCTCCCGGAGGGGGAAATCGACGCCATCGCCATCGTCATCGAGCTGGACATCATCTCCATCATCATCATCATCATCTCCACCATCTACACCGCCATCACCACCGCTGCATCTCGTCACCGCTGTAACGATTTGAGTTGGATCTTGATTGTTTGATAGGGGAAACTCTCCCGGTGTTGATTACTACTTGTTATTGATGCTATTGAGTGAAACCTTTGAACCAAGGTTTATGTTCAGATTGTTATTCATCATCATATCACCTCTGATCATGTTCCATATGATGTCTCGTGAGTAGTTCGTTTAGTTCTTGAGGACATGGGTGAAGTCTAAATGTTAGTAGTGAATCATTGTTGAGTAGTATTCAATGTTATGATATTTAAGTTGTGGTGTTACTCTTCTAGTGGTGTCCTGTGAACGTCGACTACATGATACTTCACCTTTATGGGCCTAGGGGAGTGCATCTTGTATTCGTTTGCTAATTGTGGGGATGCCGGAGTGACGACAACCTAAACCCCCGTTAGTATATCGGTGCGAGGAGGGATAGCGAGGATCTCGAGTTTAAGGCCGTGGTTAGATTTATCTTAATTACTTTCTTGTATTTGCGGATGCTTGCAAGGGGTATAATCACAAGTATGTATTAGTCCTAGGAAGGGCGGTGCATTAGCATAGGTTCACCCACACAACACTTATCAAAACAATGAAGATTAATCAGCCGTATGAAGCGAAAGCACTAGACTAAAATCCCCGTGTGTCCTCAAGAACGTTTGGTCATTATAAGTAAACAAACCGGCTTGTCCTTTGTGCTAAAAAGGATTGGGCCACTCGCTGCAATTATTTCTCTCGCATTTTATTTACTTGTACTTTATTTATCCGCAATATCAAAACCCCTGAATACTTGTCTGTGAGCATTTACAGTGAATCCTTCATCGAAACTGCTTGTCAACACCTTCTGCTCCTCGTTGGGTTCGACACTCTTATTTATCGAAAGTACTACGATACACCCCCTATACTTGTGGGTCATCACTAACTCATAAGCAATAAATTCTAAGTAGAATGCATTGAAGCAACACAAAGGATGATTAAGTTTCAGCGAATGCTTTCAACTTGTAACATGTATATCTCATGGATATTTGTCAACATAGAGTAATATAACGAGTGCAATAAGTAAACATGTAAGAATCAATGCACACAGTTAACACAAGTGTTTGCTTCTAAGATAGAAAGAAGTGGGTAAGCTGACTCAACAATAAAGTAAAAGATTGGCCCTTCGCAGAGGGAAGCATGGATTACTATTTTTGTGCTAGAGCTTTTGTTTTGAAAACATAGAAACAATTTTGTCAACGGTAGTAATAATTCATATGTGCTATGCATAATACTTCCTACAAGTTGCATGTCTCATGCATAGAGTACTAATAGTGCTCGCACCTTGTCCTACTTAGCTCGGAAACACGGATTCTCATCGCATAACATATGTTTCAACCAAGTGTCACAAAGGGGTACCTCTATGCCGCTTGTACAAGTGTCTAAGGAGAAAGCACGCATTGGATTTCTCGCTTTTGATTATTCTCAACTTAGACATCCATACCGGGACAACATAGACAACAGATAATGGACTCCTCTTTTTAATGCTTAAGCATTCAACAAGAGTTAATATTCTCATAAGAGATTGAGGTTGTATGTCCAAACTGAAACTTCCACCATGATACATGGCTTTAGTTAGCGGCCCAATGTTCTTCTCTAACATATGCATACTCAAACCATTTGATCATGAAGTCCACTTACTTCGGACAAGACGAACATGCATAGCATCTCACATGATATCCAACAAAGGTAAAGTTGATGGCGTCCCCAGAAAACATGGTTACCGCTCAACAAGCAACTTATAAGAATTAATACACATAACTACATATTCATCACCACAATAGTTTTTAAGCTATTTGTCCCATGAGCTATATATTGTAAAGGTAGAGGAATGAAATTTTAAAGGTAGCACTCAAGTAATTTACTTTGGAATGGCAGAAAAATACCACATAGTAGGTAGATATGGTGGACACAAATGGCATGGAGTTTGGCTCAAGGTGTTTGGATGCACGAGAAGCATTTCCTCTCAGTACAAGGTTTGGGCTAGCAAGGTTGTTTGAAGCAAACACAAGTATGAACGGGTACAGCAAAACTCACACAAGAACATATTGCAAGTATTATAAGGCTCTACACTTGTCTTCCTTGTTGTTCAAACACTTTACCCGAAAATATCTAGACTTAGAGAGAACAATCATGCAAACCAAATTAAACAAGCTCTACGGTAGTTCTTCATTAATAGATTAAACTACATGATGCAAGAGCTTAAACATGATCTATGAGAGCTCAAACAATTGCCAAATTATCAAACCATATGCAGCACTTTCCAATTCCAACCAAATAGCAATCTAACGAAGCAATTAGCTTTCGCCATGAACATTAAAGCACAATTAAGAACACAAGTGTTCCATATGAAAAAGCGGAGCGTAATATCTCCAATATAAGAATGGCGGGATCCAACTTTATTCAAAACAAAACAAAAATAAAAACAAACCGACGCTCCAAGTAAAGAACATAAGAATGTGATGGAATAAAAATATAGTTTCACTAGAAGTGACCCGATAATGTTGTCGATGAAGAAGGGGATGCCTTGGGCATCCCCAAGCTTAGATGCTTGAGTCTTCTTAAAATATGCAGGGATGAACCACCGGGGCATCCCCAAGCTTAGACCTTTCACTCTTCTTGATCATAGTATATCATCCTCTTCTCTTGACCCTTGAAAACTTCCTTCACACAAACTTCAAGCAAACTCATTAGAGGGTTGGTGCATAACCACAAATTCAAATATTCAGAGGTGACACAATCATTCTTAACACTTCTGGACATTGCACAAATCTTCTGAAAGTTAATGGAACAAAGAAACTCATTCAACATAGCAAAAGCGGCAATGCGAAATAAAAAACAGAATCTGTCAAAAACAGAACAGTCCGTAAAGATGCATCTGGAAGGGGCACTTAACTTGCTCAAATGGAAAAACTCAAAACTAATTAAAGTTGCGTACATATCTGAGGATCACGCTCGTAAATTTGCATATTTGTTTGATTTTTTTACAGAGACTTATGCCAGAATTCGTGACAGACAGCAATGCTGTTTCTGCGCAGCGATCCCAAATATAGCATCAACTTTAGCATAAAAACTTTACTTGGCACAAAAACATGATAAGGAGAGGTTGCTACAGTAGTAAACAACTTCCAAGACTCAACAATACAGTAAATAAAATGAAACATGGGTTATCTCCCAAGAAGTGCTTTTCTTTAACGCCTTTCAGCTAGGCGCAGAAAGTGCAAATCAATTAACATCAAGAGATGAAGCATCAACATTATCTCCAGGGGTGTTGGAAGTTTCTTCCACAATGAATGTTATCTTATCTATGTAAGTTTCAGAGGCCCCCTTTTCATTACTCTTAGGCTTGCTATTCTCATCAAACAAATTTTCAGGAACAAGCCAAGCATAGTTATTTTCCAAAGCTTCATACATCCCTAGGAGCTTACTAGGTATTGGCGCCTTAATTTCTCTACCATCATTAACATTATTAGTATACTTAATTCTATCCATATCCATCTTTTTAAGGGTACTAGCAAAGTTGGTGTAAGAACCAAGCATTTTATATTTAGTAAAGACTTTTCTAGCCTCTCTTGCTACACCACCAAATTCTTTTAGAAGAGTTTCTAAGACAAAATCTTTCTTTTCTCCTTCCTCCATATCGGAGAGTGTAAGAAACATATGCTGAATTATAGGATTGAGATTAACAAATTTAATTTCCAACATGTGTACTAGAGAAGCAACATCAATTTCATAAGTAGGAGCAAGTTCTACCAAGTGTCTATCTTCAAAATCTTCATCTATACTAACATGAGTGAAAAAATCTTCTATATTATCTCTTCCAATTATAGACCCTCGGCCTACCGGTATGTCTTTTAGAGCGTACTTAGGAGGAAACATGATGAAGTAAACAAAAAGTAAACTAAACAAGTAAAGTAAAGACAAGTAACTAATTTTTTTGTGTTTTTGATATAGAGAACAAGACAGTAAATAAAGTAAAGCTAGCAACTAATTTTTTTGTGTTTTGTTTAAGTGCAGCAAACAAAGTAGTAAATAAAATAAAGCAAGACAAAAACAAAGTAAAGAGATTGGAAGTGGAGACTCCCCTTGCAGCGTGTCTTGATCTCCCCGACAACGGCGCCAGAAAAACAGTCCTTGATGCGCGTAAATGTACACGTCCGTTGGGAACCCCAAGAGGAAGGTATGATGCGCACAGTGACAAGTTTTCCCTCAGAAAGAAACCAAGGTTATCGAACCAGTAGGAGCCAAGAAGCACGTGAAGGTTGTTGGTGGAGGAATGTAGTGCGGCGCAACACCGGTGAAACCGGTGCCAACGTGGAACCTGCACAACACAATCAAAGTACTTTGTCCCAACGTAACAGTGAGGTTGTCAATCTCACCGGCTTGCTGAAAACAAAGGATTAAGCGTATCGAGTGGAAGATGGTGTTTGTTTGCAAAGAACGGTAAAAACAGTAGAATGTATTCAGATGTAAAAGAATGGACCGGGGTCCACAGTTCACTAGTGGTGTCTCTCGAATAAGATAACTAACATGCTGGGTGAACAAATAACAGGCGAGCAATTGACAAATAAAGATTCAATACATATCAATGATGATTACTATGTGATTTAATCAGGGCATTACGACAAAGTACATAGACCGCTATCCAGCATGCATCTATGCCTAAATAATCCACCTTCAGGTTATCATCCGAACCCCTTCCGGTATTAAGTTGCGAACAACAGGTAATTGCATTAAGTATGGTGCGTAATGTAATCAACACAAATATCCTTAGACAAAGCATCAATGTTTTGTCCCTAGTAGCAACAGCACATCCACAACCTTAGAACTTTCTATCACTGTCCCAGATTAAATGGAGGCATGAACCCACTATCGAGCATAATTACTCCCTCTTGGAGTTACAAGTATCAACTTGGCCGAGCCTCTACTAGCAACGGAGAGCATGCAAGAACATAAACAACACATATATGATAGATTGATAATCAACTTAACATAATATTCTATATTCATCGGATCTCGCCAAACACAACATGTAGCATTACAAATAGATGATCTTGATCATGTTAGGCAGCTCACAAGATCTATAACAATGATAGCACAAGCGGAGAAGACAACCATCTAGCTACTGCTATGGACCCATAGTCCAAGGATGAACTACTCACGCATCAATCCGGAGGCGGGCATGATGATGTAGAGCCCCTCCGGTGATGATTCCTCTCTCCGGCGGGGTGCCGGAGGCGATCTCCTGAATCCCCCGAGATGGGATTCGCGACGGCGGCGTCTCTGGAAGGTTTTCCGTATCGTGGCTCTCGGTACAGGGGGTTTCGCGACGGAGGCTATAAGTAGGCGGAAGGGTAGGTCAAGTGGCGGCACGAGGGCCCCACACACCAGGCCGGCGCGGCCAGGGCTTGGGCCGCGCCGCCCTGTTGTGTGGCCCCCTCGTGGCCTCACTTCGTCTCCCTTTCGGTCTTCTGGAAGCTTCGTGTAAAAATAGGCCCCTGGGCGTTGATTTCGTCCAATTCCGAGAATATTTCCTTACTAGGATTTCTGAAACCAAAAACAGCGAAAACAGACAAGCGGCACTTCGGCATCTTGTTAATAGGTTAGTGCCGGAAAATGTATAATAATGTTGTAAAGTATGTATAAAACATTCAAGTATTGTAATAAAAGTAGCATGGAACATAAGAAATTATAGATACGTTTGCGACGTATCAGTGCTCCTCGGCCTCCTCTGCGTCGTCCCTTGCATGATGGCCTTCTCTTTCTATGTATGCATTTAGCTCATTTTCTGTGACCGACCACCCTTTCCTGGAATCAAGGTTAAGCAGAACAGGTGCAGGCAATCGTACTAGTTTTTCAGTTTTCTTAGTTGTTCTCCAAGTTTTCTTATAGAATGTTATCCTATAATACAGGTTGTTCAAATTAGACGCATCTGAAACAAACTCATGTTTAATCATGGAAACAACATCAAGTTTCTCCATGGAGAGCGGAATATCTAGATGGTGAGGTTCTACACCATGCATAGCTAATAAGCGAGAGGCGATGAGACCTCCACAAATTCCTCCCTTCTCACGGTTAGTAGCAAGTCTACAAGCTATCAAAGCACCCAAATTATAAGTCCTATCATGTTGCAATGCAGCAACTAAGAAAGCCATATCTTGGATAGACAACTTCTTTGCGTTCCTTCTAGCAAGAACGCACTTTGTGATGAAATAAGCAAAGTAGCGAATAGCAGGGAGTTGAATACTACTGATTTTACCATTATCATCGGAGAAGCTTCTCCCTTGACAAATCATCGTATATAGACTTGAGAGCTCCCGTGGCGTTCCCCTAACCTTCTCACATGATCCCCATTGTGGCACTCTAATTGCTGCACAAAAATCAGTAAATGGCAAGTTGACAGTTTTATTATAAATCTTGTATCGAACCATGGGGTTAGTTTGGGACCGATGAAATTCAAAATCCTGCACCACCGACATTGTTAGTTTCGCATATTGGTAAGGTTCACCAACAGTAAAACTTTTCAACCCTGCATTGGAAATCAGTGTTTGAACATCTTGCAAAATTCCTGCATTCCGCATAAAATCAGTGCATGGGTAATAAGAGGGGTATACTCCCTCTTCGCGGTGAACTCTCATGACTTGTTGCACCTCCAATTCTTGTTGGTTTAGTTGGTGCCTACTTCCTTCCATTTTCTGAAATTTTTCAACAATCATTATAAAATTTGATTTCAAGGTATATAATTGAGGGGAACTACTATCGGAACTTGCTAGAGTACTAAACATGCATCAAAACTACTTTCTACCACTTAGAACAAGCATGCAAGCTCACTAAACATGTTACCTACAGCAGTAAAATATTCAAGATATACTCAACCAAACAAAATTCTAATTGGATAATCAAAGGAGTCACATACCGGAGAGCAAATGTGCCAAATTTCAGGCATAAATCTGGGCTGAGCAAAGAGATCAAGAAATCTCGAGTTCTTGAGCAGAAACGCGAGTGATAGAAAGTGAGTACGAGTTTTTTCGGGAGAGAGAGTGAGCTGGGAGGAAGAAGTGAAAAAGTGGGGCAAGGAGGGGCCCACACCACAGGGTGGCGCGCCCCCTTGCCGGCCGCGCGGGCTCGTGGGGTGCCACCCGGGGTGCCCCACTGGTCATCCCCGAGTGCTTCCGGTGCCCCTTCGAAAAATAAGACTACCAGTATAATTTTTGTAAATTTTTGAGAACTTCGAAAAATGCACATTTCTGGGTGTTAAAGTAATTATTACTGCGCAGGAAAATGATTTCCAAAATCTTAAACAACGAAAACATATTGCAAAACAAAAAGTGCTACAGCAAGTAAGACAAGTGGAGGAAGAAAGAAGGAAAGAAATGTTGTTTAGCTCTCTCATGCATTAAAATATATTTGTTAACAAGGTTGATCAAGTCTTGCTACCAAATAAATTTTATATGACATAAGAAGAAATAAACCTCAAATCAATCATGTTACCTTATATTGAATTGATATGGATCCAATCACAAGAGTTTGATATTCTTCTTTAGGCTCATATATAGGACAATCAATGGAGATCCCACCTTGATAGTTTTCAAATTACAAATTGTATTAACTCCATATACTTTATCAATCCTCTTGGGAAAATAGACAGTATGTTCCTTGTCATCAACATTGAAAGTAACTTTTCCTTTATTGCAATCAATAACAGCCCCTGCATTATTAAGAAAGGGTCTTCCAAGAATAATAGACATATTATCATCTTTAGGCATTTCCAACACAACAAAATCAGTTAATATCAAGCAATGTTGAGTGACTTGAACAGGAACATTTTCACATACACCAACAGGAACAGCAGTAGATTTATCAGCCATTTGCAAAGATATATCAGTTGGTATCAACTTATCTAAATCAAGTCTCTTGTAAAGAGAAAAAGGCATTACACTAACTCCTGCTCCCAAATCACAGAGAGCAGTTCTAACATAATTATTCTTGATGGAACAAGGCATAATGATTTTGGAAATGTCATTTCCAAAACCAGGGGGGCATGTGTTATCACCAGAATTTGACCAAGTCAGAGGTGGGCCGCGATCGAGATGGACGTGAAGATATACATATAGAAGGGATATGTGAATCGGCCTTTTATACCAAGTTGGGCTAAACCGCCCGTGTGTCTGTAACATATTAGATCGCATCTTAGTTTAGAAGTTAGAGTTTATCTCGTGCACGGTTTAGTGCACGCCCACATTAGAAAGTCCCCTGGACTATAAATATGTACCTAGGGTTTATGGAATAAACAACAACCAACGTTCAACACAAACCAATCTCGGCGCATCGCCAACTCCTTCGTCTCGAGGGTTCCTCCGGTAAGCACCATGCTGCCTAGATCGCATCTCGCGATCTAGGCAGACACGAGCCTGCCTAGTTGTTCATGCGTTGCTCGTGCTGAAGCCTTTTTGATGGCGAGCAACGTAGTTATCATAGATGCGTTAGGGTTAGCATTGTTCTTAGTATCATATGCTCGTCGTAGTGCAACCCTTGCGCATCTAGCCGTCCTTGTACCTCATCATGGGTGCAGGGACGGCACCCCGCTTGATCGTTATTTAGTAGATCTGATCCGTTACGATTGCTCCTTGATTCATCAAGGATTAGTTTAATATCTGCAATAGTTAGGCCTTACAAAGGGTTGGAGGATCCAGCGGCATGCGAGGTGTAGTTTGCTGCCCCTAGACAGGACGTTCCGAGGATCAACCTAGTGTTGGTTTTTAGGCCTTGTCTAGGGCTGGCTTACGATTACCGTGCGTGAGCGCGAGGCCCAATCGTGAGTAGGATGATCCGATTATGCGGTGAAAACCCCAGATCGTCGTGGATCTCATATGCTTTATCTTGATCAAGCAGGACCACCATATATTCGGCCACCTTGGACGAATCATGGGTGAATCGGCTCCATGAGCCGATTCACAGGATACCCTGAGAGCCGATCGAGGCTCTTATTTAACGTGTACGTGTGTGCCCTGCAGGAAACTAAGCAAGGCATCATCCACACCTTCCTGACCAGGTATAGGTCAGGTGGCACGCCCTTGCAATTTGCATCGGCGCGCGACCAGGAGGCTTTGCGGGCCGTCGCTCCGAGGGACCGGGGCCAGCCGCAGCCCTAGTTGTTCCCGGCTCTACGGTGTTGACCGATCCACCGCCCGCCGGTGGGTTTCTGACGTCAACACATTCTGGCACGCCCGGTGGGACAATCTTCAACATCCACGACACCCACCACATCGCCATCTACATCCAAGATGGCGGAAGAGACTCCGGTCACTTACGAGGACCTCACTGGCGAGCTCAAGAAGAAGTATGACGAGGCCAAGGCCCTCCTCGAAGCCGACCTCATCGGCTCTTTCCACAGGACCCGCTCCCATGGCATCAGATGGAAGGGGTTCTCACCCGAAGGCGCGCTTGATGGTGTGGACCTATCCACCCCGTCAGAAGAACGCACCGAGTCGCCGCGTCAGGAGATCAACTTCATGGTGGCTCATTCACCGCACCGCCACTCCGAGAGCCCGGTGAACACATTGGAGCGCGTCGCTCTTCGCGTGATCCAGGAAATCATGAGCCATCGGTACTCTCCGTCGAGACCAGCTCTCGGGACGCATCAAGGAGAGCTGCCACTCCGGTCCCGTCCGCCGCTGCCACACGCGTTGGCAGCACCGGCTGAAGTGCCGGCTACACCGGCATTCGTCGTCTACAAGATCGGTGGTGACCCTAGTGACTACCGGTTCTTGGCTGAGGCGCCTAAGGAGATCCCTCAAGGATACGCGTGCACGTATGTGCCGGATTGTGGCAACCGGCCACTCTCAAACCAGGCCACAACATCAGGGACTCCGGCGAAAACAGGAGGAGCGTCAGAAACAGAGCTCGAGAAGCAGACGTGGCTAGCCAAATACGCCACCCCGACAAAACTCCCGAGCCCAGCTCCTGCAGTTGGCTCAGAACCAGAAAAACAAGCATGGCTGGTTAAGTACGCCACTCCGACGAATCTTCAGGGTTCGGCACCTGCAGCCATCACCGCGGATCTGATTTGTACAATCCTGAAAGATCAGTTCGGCATGATGCCGAAAAGGAAGACGATCGGCTATACCAAGCCGTACCCCAACGAGTACGAATTGATCCCGCTACCACCCAAGTATCGGCTCCCGGACTTCACAAAGTTCAGCGGATCAGATGGTTCCAGCTCCATCGAGCATGTGAGCCGATATTTGGCGCAGCTGGGCATGATCTCAGCGTCAGACGAGCTGCGCGTGAGGTACTTCTCACAGTCCCTCACGGGATCGGCTTTCGGTTGGTACACGTCGCTGCCACCGAACTCAGTCCAGACTTGGAAGCAGCTGGAAGAACGGTTCCATGAGCAATACCACTCAGAGGCTTCCGAGGCTGGCATTGCCGATCTTGCACAAGTACGACAGAAGCGCGGGGAAACAGTGTCAGAATACATCCAGCGCTTCAGGACCGTTAGGAACCGATGCTATTCGGTTCACGTAAGCGAAAAGAAGCGAGTCGAGTTGGCGGTGGTGGGTCTATCATCATCGATCAAGGACGTGGCCTCCCAAGCGGACTACCCGTCACTGGCGCACATGGTACAGAAGCTGTCAGCATATGAACAGCGTCACCCAGATGTCTATCAGGACAAGTTCAAGCGTGTGGTTACCATGGTTGACGCAGGCGAAGATGAAGTCGCTACGGGAGAACAAGAGGTTGCAGTAGCTGAGTGGACTCGAGCTGCAGGCCCAGTAACCTGCAAATGGGAGAAGCCACCAGGACCTCCAAGAGGGTTCGACTTCGACGTGACGAAGACCGAGCAGATTTTCGATCTCTTACTCGCGGAGAAGCATATAAAGATTCCCGAAGGCCACAAAGTTCCCACGGTGCAAGAGTTGAACGGAAAGCCATACTGCAAGTGGCATAACACGTTCACCCACACCACTAACGACCGCAGGTGTGGCGTCGGCAGATCCGGATGGCAATAGAAAATGGGCGACTAATTTTTAACCGATATGCCATGAAGGTCGACACACACCCCTTCCCCGCCGTCAACATGGTGGAGTTCGCCCACCTCGGAGGGTGCCAGCCTGATTTCTCAGCCAACATCAGCATGGTGGAGCTTGGACACCGCTCTGAGAAGGACGGGGATGAGGACAGCTGCTCTCAGAGCAAGGACGCAGAGGGGGCCGCTCCATGCGATCGGCTCCGTCAAGATGGCAAGCGCTACGTCACAGAGGGGGAAGTTAAGAACATTAGATATCAACGACCCATCTCTGATCACCTCCTCAATAAGTATGTGAGTCGGCATGATCAACGCCAGCAACACGGCGACGATGATGAAAGAGGCCGTCTGGCCAGAAACGACAGAAGACATCATCGGCGCGATCACAATGAGGAGGAGCACGAGCGCCGTGCCACGGAAAAGCCAAGGGAGCAAGATGACAACGCCGAGCACCGGGACCGCCCTTTCTTCGGACACTCGCTGGGATTCGGGAATGAGCCGATTACCAACAATCGGCAACGCGCCCGAATGCAACCAGAAAAAGAAAGAGGCAGCCAACGTGTCCGTGTTCGAGCGCCTAGGGCCTCTCCCACCACAAAACGGACGTGCCGAGATCCCTCGGTTGGAAGATCTCGAGGATTCGGAAGACGAGGGGGAAGACGAAGAAGACAGGTACCACCGTCCAAGGTGGTGCCCTGATGGTCTCAGCCATTCACAAAAGCGCAGGGTTCAGCGATTGCGCGGTCTGGAGGAAGCCGAAAGGTTATACTTGCATACGCTAAGGAAGGCACGGCCTGATCTGGCTGCGAAAGTCCAGAGGACCCTGGATGAGGAAGGTCTGCCGCAAAGGAAAGAGTGGCGCCCCAAGCAAAGGAAAGCCGATGATGAAACATCGGCTGGCACAAACATGGTGCTCGTTCGTCCGGCGAGATGTGGAGCTCCACGATCCCACGATGCACCCGAGGCGGACAACAGCAAGCGCACCAACGTGATAAAGTCGGAGATTGGGCTGGTTCTATCCACCGGCCGGGACGAGTAGCAAGACTACGTCAATAAGCAAACATGGCGAGGCTGATCCTTGCGATCGGCCCCCTACTGAGCAAGCAACGTGGAGGCCGATTCCAGCAATCGGCCAAAATTATCCTCACCATCCATTCTGCCTGGGATCAACATTTGGCCCAACAGGGGCCGCCTAAAGAGCCGATACCATCAATTCTTGACAGAATCGGCTCGGGGGGCACCTAGATGGGTGAAACATGAGGGTATAAGGTGACACTATCATATATGGGGGCCGACACACAAATCGGCCTAGAAAATTCAAAAAAAATTTGAGCACAGCCGATGCAGGGCCATCGACTCAAGAGGAATATCTGCAGCCTGGACGTGCAGATCAGGTCAAGGATGGATTGCATTAGATCCGCCAAAGGAAAGGAGCCGATCTGACCAGCAGGGCGCTAAGAGCGGACTGGAGAAACTCGGGGGGCAGCTCGCTTTGAAGGCTCTCTGCTTTGGGAAGCCGATTTATGTGCAAATCGGCTGGTTCTGCATGATCAAGCCCAGGCTAATTCAGCTAAGTTATGCGTCCTCGTTTCTGTTTTTGCCTTGGCCAAGACTCGGGGGGCAGCAAGCCTGGTGGATATTTTGTTTTGCTCTGTTCAAAGAACCGATTGGGATGCCATCGGCTGATTCTTCATTACGACCTTCTTCACAAATGATGAGTATTGAAGAGGATTATTGGGTTTGGTTGGAAAAGTTTAAAGGTTTTCCTGAAGATCCTGCGTTTTCTGCCAGATTTAGAAAATCATCAGTTGAAGAAGGGAAGAGCGAGTTTCAAGGGGTCGATGCGTTGCCATCGGCTCATTACGCATTGGCAAAGGGGACGAGTCGGCAAGCTCGGTAAAAAGGGCAATCGGCTAAATTACCATGAAGAGGGACGACAAGATCGAGTTGGGGAAATTCTCCATTGATCAACTAGAGTCCTTACATAAAGAGCTGATTGCTCTCAAAAGAAGATCCTAGGGGCTACATTGCCCGTCTACTACTGCTGGCCCTAGGCTAAGATCCTATCTAGGGGCCGTTGCTGCCCTCGTCATCGTCGCCATCATCGCCGTCGTCGGCGTCGCTCCCAGCCCGGCTCATCGTCGCTCGCCGTAGCGACCGCCGGCGGGACCCTCGTTGTCCTCGTCTTCTTCATCGGCGTCGTCGTCGTCGCCGTCGAAATCACCGAGATTGCCGGGCCGGGGCGGTGGCGCTTGGCCGGCGGCTCGTCGGAGGAGCTGTCATCTTCTTCCTCCTCCTCCCCGCCCCTCCTCTTCGGAGGAGGGGCCCCGTCCCGAGGAAGGTGGTCGTCGTCGCTTTCCTCCACCGCTTCCTCATTGGCAAGGAAGCGGAGGTCGCTTTCCCCGTCGGTCAGGGGCTGGTCGTCCTCTGACCAGGTAGAGAAGTCGTGACTTGGCTCATCCCCGGCCTCGATGGCGCGGCGAATGTTGGCCGCATGGGCTTCCTCCAGGTTCCACTCCGGCGTCGGCTCGCGGAAGGGGGAGGACTGCGCAGAAAGATCCGACGAGGAAGAGGACATGGTGGCACAGGAGGGTTTTTTCTTTGGAAGTGCTAGTGCCGGGAGGATGAGGACGAGAGCTACAGGAAGTGGCCGAATAAAAGGGGGGATATATGGTTTAATGCCTAAGCAGTTCCCGAGGACGTGGTGCCAGAACCGTCAAGTCGTGCAGAGAGGGCGAGGAGGCAAGACGTCATCATAAAGGACCCCTCGAGGAAAAAACTGCGACGTTTCTGCCACGACATGACCCTACGAAAGAAAAGCATAATGATTTTGGAAATGTCATTTCCAAAACCAGGGGGGCATGTGTTATCACCAGAATTTGACCAAGTCAGAGGTGGGCCGCGATCGAGATGGACGTGAAGATATACATATAGAAGGGATATGTGAATCGGCCTTTTATACCAAGTTGGGCTAAACCGCCCGTGTGTCTGTAACATATTAGATCGCATCTTAGTTTAGAAGTTAGAGTTTATCTCGTGCACGGTTTAGTGCACGCCCACATTAGAAAGTCCCCTGGACTATAAATATGTACCTAGGGTTTATGGAATAAACAACAACCAACGTTCAACACAAACCAATCTCGGCGCATCGCCAACTCCTTCGTCTCGAGGGCTCCTCCGGTAAGCACCATGCTGCCTAGATCGCATCTCGCGATCTAGGCAGCACGAGCCTGCCTAGTTGTTCATGCGTTGCTCGTGCTGAAGCCTTTTTGATGGCGAGCAACGTAGTTATCATAGATGCGTTAGGGTTAGCATTGTTCTTAGTATCATATGCTGTCGTAGTGCAACCCTTGCGCATCTAGCCGTCCTTGTACCTCATCATGGGTGCAGGGACGGCACCCCGCTTGATCGTTATTTAGTAGATCTGATCCGTTACGATTGCTCCTTGATTCATCAAGGATTAGTTTAATATCTGCAATAGTTAGGCCTTACAAAGGGTTGGAGGATCCAGCGGCATGCAGGGTGTAGTTTGCTGCCCCTAGACAGGACGTTCCGAGGATCAACCTAGTGTTGGTTTTTAGGCCTTGTCTAGGGCTGGCTTACGATTACCGTGCGTGAGCGCGAGGCCCAATCGTGAGTAGGATGATCCGATTATGCGGTGAAAACCCCAGATCGTCGTGGATCTCATATGCTTTATCTTGATCAAGCAGGACCACCATATATTCGGCCACCTTGGACGAATCATGGGTGAATCGGCTCCATGAGCCGATTCACGAGATACCCCGAGAGCCGATCGAGGCTCTTATTTAACGTGTACGTGTGTGCCCCGCAGGAAACTAAGCAAGGCATCATCCACACCTTCCCGACCGGTATAGGTCAGGTGGCACGCCCTTGCAATTTGCATCGGCGCGCGACCGGGAGGCTTTGCGGGCCGTCGCTCCGAGGGACCGGGGCCAGCCGCAGCCCTAGTTGTTCCCGGCTCTACGGTGTTGACCGATCCATCGCCCGCCGGTGGGTTTCCGACGTCAACGGTTTCGGTATTTTCAATTTGTCTAGACCTAGCAATTGTAGCATCTAGAAAAGGACCTAATGAACCGAGTATTATCAAGCACAGTAGAAGCATCATCAAAATTATCGGAGGAATTTTCAGATTCAGCAGAAATACCAACACGTGAAGTTTGTGGTGGTGAAACAAGTTGACTTATCACAGATGGTGAATCAAGAGCAGCAGAGGTACTCAGAGTTGTACCTTTTCTTGTAGTGGATGATAATATGGCGACTTTAGTATCGCGAGGTTTACCCATGATGGAGGATTTGCAGCGAACAATATCAATCCAAGTGAACTTGCAAATAAAGCTATGCTCCCCGGCAACGGCGCCAGAAAATAGTCTTGATGACCCACAAGTATAGGGGATCGCAACGAGTCTTCGAGAGAAGTATTACCCAATTTATTGATTCGACACAAGGGGAGACAAAGAATACTTGTAAGCCTTAACGGCGGAGTTGTCAATTCAGCTGCACTGGAAACAGACTTGCTCGCAAGAGTTTATCAGTAGCAACAGTTTTATCGCAGTAGGAATAGTGAAATAACAACAGCGGTGAAATAAAGACAGCAGTAGTGATTATAGTAAACAGCAGGATTAAAATACTGAAGGCACAGGGACGGATGAACGGGCGTTGCATGGATGAGAGAATTCATATAACAATCATGGTAGGGCATTTGCGGATAATAATAAAGCGGTATCCAAGTACTAATCAATCAATAGGCATGTGTTCCATATATAGTCGTACGTGATCGCAATGAGAAACTTGCACAACATCTTTTGTCCTACCAGCCGGTGGCAGCCGGGCCTCTAGGGAAACTATCGGAAATTAAGGTACTCCTTTTAATAGAGTACCGGAGCAAAGCATTAACACTCCGTGAACACATGTGATCCTCACATCACCGCCTTCCCCTCCGGTTGTCCCAATTTCTGTCACTTTGGGGCCTCGGGTTCCGGACAGCAACGTGTGTATACAACTTGCAGGTAAGATCATAAAACAATGCATATCATGATGAAACAATAACATGTTCAGATCTGAGATCATGGCACTCGGGCCCTAGTGACAAGCATTAAGGATAACAAGTTGCAACAATATCATAAAAGTAACATCTACGGATACTAGGCACCATGTCCTAACAATCTTGTGACTATTACATGATCAATCTCATCCAATCCCTACCATCCCCTTCAGCCTACAGCGGGGGAATTACTCACACATGGATGGGGGAAACATGGCTGGTCGATGGAGAATCATCGGTGGTGATGGCGGTGATGATCCCCTGCAATTCCCCATCCCGGCGGAGTGCCAGAACAGAGTTTCTGGTCCCGAGGCGGAGTTTCGCGATGGCGGCGGCGTACTGGATGGTCTCTAGAAATATGGTCAAACCCCCTGGCGTTTTTAGGTCGAAAGGCATATTTAGTCGAAAGGGGAGCGTCGGGGGGCCGCCGAGGCGCCCAGACCATAGGGCGCCCCCCCTCCAGGCCGCGCCGGCCTGTGGTCTGGGGGCCACGCCCCCCTGGTTCGCCCTTTTGGCCCTTCATCTTCACGGTAAAAATAGGCCCATTGCGATTATTTCCGGGGTTTTTCCTGAAAGTCAAATTCCTGCACAAAAACGAGACACCAGTGCAATTCTGCTGAAAACAGCGTTAGTCCGTGTTAGTTGTATCCAAAATACACAAATTAGAGGCAAAACAATAGCAAAAGTGTTCAGGAAAGTAGATACGTTTTGGACGTATCATGCCTCCACACAGTACAGAGCTACAGTGATATGGGGGGATCCCAGCAGATCCTCCGACGGTGTTGCCCGATCTTTCACAACGAGAACCCGGGTAGATAGATACCTCAATTACGCGCGGAGCGCAACCTGAAGTAGGGGATAAATCCAGCAAGCAACGTGATGGAGATCACCACGCCTCAAGACCAAAGCACGACAATCCTTGATGAATACAAGAACCTCCGCAGCAACGATAATAGATAAACAGCAGCGCCGTCCCCAAAGGGACGCTTCACCAAGCACACACGCGATAGCGTCTAGACTAAACTCAAACTGGTTCTAACCCTAAACCCTAGCCGTGCCCACCCTTATATGAGGGGGTGACCGGCCAGCCCCTAGTGGGCCTCTCTACCTTGGTTTGGATAGGCCCAAATCAAACTGACTTATTTCAATAAAAACCCTAATTGGCCCACATATGACCATAGATATAAAATACGATAACTAAGATAACTAGCTAGGTGGAGTCCTGAAATTGGGCTTCACCTCGGCCTTCATGCCCGTATCATCCTCCCCCTTCAAGAAGTGTTGTCCCCAACGCGTGAGGGTCTTCTGGAAAAGGTGACGTGATATGAACATCACACGTCCGCGCCGTCTTCAAGTCTTGCCTGCCTACCACACCACATCCTCCATCTTGGCGTGCTTGACTTGATACAACACTTGGCGCCTCCTTTCTTCTCCACATGAGTTTGGACTTTGGCGCCAATACCTTCTTCTTGTGAGGTCTTGATGGAACCCTATGTTGCTGAATATGAACTCTCTTTGTGCAACCCTACAAACGAGTAATGCCCGGGCCACAAAGTTGTCGAACACGACCATCATTGCATCTATGCATCCGCGGTGTTGCGGAAAACTTGACTGCAGTACTCCTAGCATGGTAGTGTCGCTGCCCACTGTCTCCACTAACACGCTCGCCTCCCACACCTCCCACGCGCATCTAGGCCATATGCACTGAAACACTATCAGCACACACATCATCAATCTGTATACTGGCATCAACACAAACTGGAACTGTAGCACATGCTGCAACATCATCATCAACAATAGCTTTAGCTTCATTCGGCTTGTCAGCAACAAGAACTGGCTTGTCATCTACAGGCATGGTTGAAACATCACCAATATCGACGCTCGAAACATCATGCACCTCATGCTGCACTTTAGACTTGTGCAACTTCTCCTTACGCACCACTAACTCCACATCGGACTTGATATGATCATCACCCATAGGCTTCAAAGTCCGCTGTTTGCCACCATGCATAAAAGAATATGTATTTTCTCTCCCAACATGTGTCACATTACGATCATACTGGCAAGGACGCCCAAGTAGCAATCCACACACCTCCAATGGCAACACATCGCACTCTATCTCATCAACATACTCATCAACTATAAATGGCACACCTTATGAGTAATCTTCAGCATCAGCTATTCAACCACTCAACACGTTTAGGTTCAGGAAGATGCCATGTTGACAACCCCAATGCTGCCACCACCGCCTTGCTTATGCCATTTGTACAGCTACCACCATCAATCATCAACTTGCAAGCCTTGCCCTTTATAATGCACTGAGTCTAAAACAAACTCCACCGCTGACCTTTGTCAATTGTCTTGCAAGCATCATCTTGTACCTTCTTGAGTTGCATATTCAGCCCGCTCAATGGTACATCCTCCTCAATAGCCACAGTAATGCCCTTGGTATCAGAGCCAGGTTTCCTCTCCTCAGTGGCTGCCTGTACTGGAACAACCTCCTGAATAGGAACTATGGACTTGCCAACTTCCTCTATTGCATGCACAATGCCGGATGACTGCTCACTTGACTCCATATATGGTAATACGAAGCCATCACCAAGAAAAGTTTTGAAATCCTCCCAAGTGCAAACAAATTCTCCTCTTTCAACCGCATCACACCAACAATGGTCCAACTCCTCTGTCTGTAAGAGGGGTGTCAGGCAAGGGGATCCACTTTCACCTATTTTATATGTGCTTGGTTCTGATTTATTACAAACAGTGGTTAATAATATGCTTCAAGAGGGGAGAATATCTTTGCCTATAGAGATTAATGATCCAGACTTTCCAATTGTACAGTATGCTGATGATACTCTGTTAATATTACCTGCTGACTTGACTCAGATTTTGGCTTTGAAAGATGTGCTTCACAACTTCACTCTTTCTACTGGTTTGAAGATTAATTATCACAAGTCTAGTATGGTGCTCATCAATGTACCAGGTGAGGAAATGAAAGTGTTAGTAGAAGCTTTTGGCTGTCAGATAGCATCCCTGCCTTTTACCTATTTAGGTTTGCCATTGGGAACAACAAAGCCAAAATTAAATGATATTGCTCCTATTGTCACTCGTTTGGAAAGAAGAGTGACTTCTGTATCTAGTTTCTTATCACAAGGAGCTAGGCTACAATTGGTAGATTCGGCTTTGTCATCCATGTCAACTTTTTTTTCTGTGCTCCTTGGACTTACCACCTAGCATAACTAAGAAATTGGATAGAATTTTAAGGCAATGTCTATGGAGAGATAATATTGACACTCCCAAACAATCTCTGGCTGCATGGGATATGTTGTGCAAGCCAAAGCATAAGGGAGGAGTAGGCATCATAAACTTTCAGAAGCAAAATCAAGCACTTTTGATGAAACATCTTGATAAATTTTTTTAATCATGCTGATGTGCCATGGGTGACTTTGATTTGGCAAGCCTACTATGAAGATTCAGTACCTCAATCTGAGAAGCTGTGTGGTTCTTTTTGGTGGAAGGATATTTGCAAGCTTTTGGACAAGTTCAGGGCAATCTCTACTGTGTTACCTGGTAGGGGAGATACCTTTCTCTTTTGGAGTGATAGTTGGATGTATGATGGGTCAGTACAGCCTATAGCATAGAGGTTTCCAAGATTGCATTCATATGTAAAGGAGCCTAATTTAACAGCAAAGCAAGTTTATGATTGCCCAGTTTTTGCAGATCTGTTTCACTTACCCCTGTCTGCCCAGGCCTATGAGGAGTTTCAAAAGGTTGCTCAGATCATGACAGTTTCTCCTCTATCTGTGGCAGCTGATGTCTGGCAGTATAGTTGGGGTAAATCTTTCACTGCATCTAGATATTATCAGCATCTGTTTGCAGAAATTACAGTCATTCCAGTTTTCAAATGGATTTGGAAGTCATCCTGCATTATGAAGCATAAGTTTTTTGCCTGGTTAATTCTCAATAATCGATTAAACACCAGAGATCTGCTGCAAAGAAGGCATTGGAAAGTAACTGAAGATACACATTGTGTGCTTTGCCCAGGGAGAAAATATGAAGATAGAATTCATCTGTTCTTCGAATGCAATTATAGTCAGAGGGTTTGGAATTATTTACAAATTAATTGGACATCTGGTCAGGAGGTGCAAACAATCTTCTCCTCGGCTAAGCTAGACTTTGGTAAACCTTTCTTTATGGAGGTAGTCATCTTAGCCTGTTGGAATATTTGGAAGCAGAGGAATGGGAAAAAATTTCAAGGGGAACGGCCTTCGTTTCTGGGATGGAAGAGGAATTTCTTGCATGATGTATCCTTGCTTGACCATAGAATAAAGAAAAAGCATCTTGATAATTTTGTAGCCTGGATAGGCAGCTTACAGTAGACATATGAGCTTTTCGTTAGTTTGTACAGGTAGGATCTTCTTTTTCTTCCCTCCCCTTTTGCTTTTTGTACATATGTGTTGAGTCTGGTAATAAATTGCTGTGGGGCTTTTTGCCTCACAGTCTTCTTTTTTTAAAAAAAAATGGTCCAACTCCTCGTCTACACGACGGTAAGCAAGGACATTGTTACCACCCGATTTTGGCCAAATCAGGAGATGGGCCGTAAGTGGAGATGGGCTTGAAGGACGTACACGTGGAGCATCTTCGAAGCGGCCTTGCGCTAAGAGTTCGGGCTTAAACTGCCCGTGTATCTGTAATATAGTAGATCGCGTTGTAATTTAGATTAGAAAGATAGAGTCTGGCCCGTGCACGGTTAGGTGCACGCCTCAATTAGAAAGTCCCTTGGACTATAAATATGTATCTAGGGTTATCGGAAAAGGAGGACAATCATCGTTCAACCAACACAAATCAGGCGCATCGCCACCCCTTTCTTCGAGGGTTTCTCCCGGGTAAGCACCATGCTGCCTAGCGATCTAGGCAGTATACGTTTATTCGTTACCTTGTACTGCTCGTGCTGAAGCCTTGTTGATGGCGAGCAATACTATTTATCCTTAGGTGTCTAGGGGCTTGCATTGGTGCTTTCGCGTGCATATCTGCGTGGCAATGCCGTCCCTCGACACCTAGCTGCCCTTACACCTATCCAGGTGTAAGGGCAGCATCTTGCTTGTTCTTTACTTAGTAGATCCGATCCGTTATAGTTGCTCCTTGCTCCGCAGGGATTAGTTTAATATCTGCATAGTTAGGCCTTATGCTGGGGTCGGACGATCCGGTAGTGCGTTAGATGTTGTTTACCGTCCCTGCGAGGAATGTTCCGGGAATCAACGTTATGTTGGTTTTTAGGCCTCTCGTAGGGGTAGTTTGCATCATCTTCCGTAGCTGCTAGGCCCGATCACATGTAGGACGTTCCGGTTATGCGGTGAAAACCCTAAACTGTCGTGGATCGCTTTAGCTTTGTTCTGATCAAGCAGGATCCCCATGCCATTGTAAATCCAACGTGAAACATGGGGCGATCGGCTCCTTGAGCCGATCCACAGGAAACCCGATGAGCCGATAGGGCTCGTATTTAATGTTTACGTGTCTACCATGCAGGAACAATCGAAGCACTCTAACACCTTCCTGATCGGGTCTAGGTCGGGTGGCACGCCCTAGCAACCGCCGGGACGTGGCTGGAAGATTTGCGGGACGACGCGAGGTGCCAGGGTCCACTAAGCGGCCCTGGGAGCTTCCCGGCTCTTCGTGTTGCTTAGCCATTGCCCGTCGGTGGGTTTTGGAGGGTAACACATTCTGGCACGCCCGGTGGGACGGCCTTCTGCAACATCCACGTCAACATCGGCATCCGAGATGGCGGAGGAACAGATCACATACGAGGATCTTCCTCCTGATCATAAGAAGAAGTACGATGAGCCGAAGGCCATCGTTGAAGCCGAACTCATCGGCTCCTTTGAGAAGACCCGTTCGCACGGCATCGAGGTTCAAAGGATTCACGCCACAAGGTGTCCTCGATGGGTTGGATTTATCCCTCCCTTCGGATGAACGTACCGCAGCCCTGCGACGGAAATCAACTACGTGGTGGCCCATTCACCGCATCGGCATTCCGAGAGCCTGGTGAATTCTTTGGAGCGCGTTGCGTTCCGGGTGGTCCAAGAGATCATGGAGCGTCGGTACTCCCCTTCAGGACCTGCTCTAGGGACTCACCAAGGAGAGGTGCAACTCCACACCAGGCCACCATTGCCGTACGCGATGGCAGCTCCACAGCAACAAGGTTCGCCGGCATACGTTGTCCACAAGGTTGGAGGTGATCCGGGCGACTACCAGTTCTTATATGAGCCGCCCAAGGAGATCCCACACGGATACGTGTGCACGTTTGTGCCGGACTGCAATAACTGGACACAGGCGATCCAGGCTCCAACAGGATGGATTGCCGGAGCAGGAGCCATTGTTCCGGCAGGAGGAACGACTGCAGCAGCGGGAAGTTTGGGAGCGGAAGCTGAGAAACAGGCGTGGCTAGCCAAGTATACCACTGCACCAGTCCAGGAAAGCTCAGCTGCCACTACCTCCACCGCGGATCGGATCAGCGCGATCCCGAGAGATCGGTTCGGCATCTTGCCGAAGAAGAAGGTAATCGGCTATTCCAAGCCGTACCCCAATGAGTTCGACCTGATCCCACTACCACCTAAGTACCGGCTTCCGGACTTCAACAAATTCAGTGGGTCAGAAGGATCTAGCTCCATTGAGCACGTGAGCCGATACTTGGCCCAGCTGGGCATGGCTTCGGCATCGGATCAGCTACGGGTGAGGTGCTTCTCGCAATCCCTCACCGGTCCAGCTTTTGGGTGGTACACCTCGCTGCAGCCAAATTCAGTACGATCATGGAAGCAGCTGGAGGAACAGTTTCACACCCAATATCATTCAGAAGCTACTGAAGCTGGTATTGCCGAACTAGCACAGGTTCGGCAGAGACGAGGAGAGACAGTGTCTGAGTACATTCAGCGTTTCAGAACCGTCAAGAACCGATGCTATTCGGTTCATTTAACTGAGAAAGAAGCAGTCGACCTGGCCGTGGCAGGCCTTGCAGCGTCATTCAAGGATCTGACGTTCCAAGTGGAGTACAACTCGTTGACGCACCTGGTCAGTAGGCTGACCTTGTATGAACAGCGCCATCCGGAAGCTGTACCGGGACAAGTTCAAGCGCGCGATAACCCCGGTCAACGCCGATGAGGATGAAGATTCTGCGGAAGATCAAGAAGTCGCGATGGCCGAGTGGACTCGGACGCCGTGCACTGTGTCCTGCAAATGGGTGAACCCGCCAGGGCCTCCAAGAGGATTGGACTTTGATGTGAGCAAAACTGAACAGATTTTCGATCTGCTACTGAAAGAGAAACAGTTGAAGCTCCCTGAAGACCACAAGTTTTGCTCACACTTTATAATGTTTTTATGCGTTTTCCGGAACTAACCTATTAACAAGATGCCACAGTGCCAGTTCCCGTTTTCTGTTGTTTTTGGTTCCAGAAAGGCTGTTCGGGCAATATTCTCGGAATTCGACGAAACGAAGACCCAACATCTTATTTTTCCCGGAAGACCCCAGAACACCGAAGGAGATTCGGAGGCGGGCCAGAGGGCCAACAGACCATAAGGCGGCGCGGCCCCAGGCCTGGCCGCGCCAGCCTATGGTGAGGAGGCCCCAGGTGCCCTCCTGCGTCGCCTCTTCGCCTATAAGACCCCTTTCGACCTAAAAACGCGATACTGATTGATGAAACTCCAGAAAGACTCCAGGGGCGCCGCCGCCATCGCGAAACTCCAATTCGGGGGACATAATCTCTGTTCCGGCACGCCGCCGGGATGGGGAAGTGCCCCCGGAAGCCATCTCCATCAACACCACCGCCTCCATCATGCTCCGTGAGTAGTTCCCCCATGGACTATGGGTTCTAGCTGTAGCTAGTTGGTACTCTCTCCCCCATGTACTTCAATACAATGATCTCATGAGCTGCCTTACATGATTGAGATTCATCTGATGTAATCGGTGTTGTGTTTGTTGGGATCCGATGGATTGTTACATTATGATTAGTCTATCTATATAAGTTTGTGAAGTTATTGTTGCTGCAATCTTGTTGTGTTTAATGCTTGTCACTAGGGCCCGAGTGGCATGATCTTAGATTTAAGCTCTATACTTATTGCTTAGATTGTATCTACAAGTTGTTTGCACATGTCTATGTCCGGAACCCGAGGCCCCAAAGTGACAGAAATTGGGACAACCGGAGGGGAAGGCGTAGGTATGAGGATCACATGTTTTCATGGAGTGTTAATGCTTTGCTCCGGTGCTCTATTAAAAGGAGTACCTTAATTTCCAGTAGATTCCCTAGAGGCCCGGCTGCCACCGGCTGGTAGGACAAAAGATGTTATGCAAGTTTCTCATTGCGAGCACGTATGACTATATATGGAAAACATGCCTACATGATTAATAGACTTGATGTTCTGTCTTAATGCTATTTCAATCCTATCAATTGCCCAACTGTAATTTGTTCACCCAACACTTGTTATTGGAGAGTTACCACTAGTGTAGATAGTTGGGAACCCCGATCCATCTCGCATCATCATATACTTGTTCTACATGTCATTGGAAGTAGTGTCAACTATTTTCTGGTGCCATTGCTCTCATATTACTGCTACTTCTGCTGTGTTACTGTTACTACTGCTCTCATATTACTGTTGCTTTCACATCACCCCTGTTACTAGTGCTTTTCCAGGTGCAGCTGAATTGACAACTCAGTTGTTAAGGCTTATAAGTATTCTTTACCTCCCCTTGTGTCGAATCAATAAATTTGGGTTTTACTTCCCTCGAAGACTGTTGCGATCCCCTATACTTTTGGGTTATCACCGGCCTAGCAGCCGGTTTGACCGGGACTGATGCCGGTTGGTCCGGCCCCTACCATCCGGTTTGACCGGGCCTGCGACCGGTTGGTCCGGCCAGGCATCCGGTTGGACCGGGCCTGAGGCCGGGCGGATAGGCAGAACTAGAAGTGGCGCCCGTGGAACTGATCCGGTTGGCAGTAGCCTGTGATCCGGTTTTGGCCGGGTTGGCCGGCCTGGAGCCCGGTCTGACCGGGTCTGGCACCGGCCCGGCCGGTCCTGGCACCGGATCTGGTCGCAAATTGCCTTCTTCTTCCCGATCCCAAACACCAAATTTCGCAATTTTGACACCTGGAACAACCATGGATGATAGAAAAACTGCACCAAAACAGCACAAATATTCCTCCAACCAACCTCCTTCAACCTAGAGCCAATCTCCTCCGATGCAAACCGATCCGATGAGATCGATCAACACAACCTCGCCGTGAGCAAACCGATCCTAGCAGATCCTCCTACGGTGTTGCCCGATCTTTCACAGCGAGAACCCGGGTAGATAGATACCTCCAATTACGCGTGGAACGCAACCTGAAGTAGGGATAAATCCAGCAAGCAACGTGATGGAGATCACCACGCCTCAAGACCAAAGCAC
>NC_061509.1:43400805-43452479 GCF_022539505.1 Lolium rigidum
CCACCCTATCATCCGGGGCCCACGAGGCCCCTCCGCGGCTCTCGGGTGTTCTGGATGCTTCCGGGCAAAATAGGAACCCGGGCGTTGATTTCGTCCAATTCCGAGAATATTTCGTTACTAGGATTTCTGAAACCAAAAACAGCAGAAAACAAGAACTGGCACTTCGGCATCTTGTTAATAGGTTAGTTCCAGAAAATGCACGAATATGACATATAATGTGCATAAAACATGTAGATATCATCAATAAAGTAGCATGGAACATAAGAAATTATCGATACGTCGGAGACGTATCACAAACCTAGAAGTTATTGAAAGTGAAGTGTTTTCTGAGAATGAGGAAAACTAAAAGAGAAACTACAAAAGATACTTTGGCAGAAAGAAAGAAAAGACTAGAAAGTCTAGCTCATGTGTATATACATGATATACATGTTATGGATGTATTCCTTGTTTTGTCACATACTGAAATTCTTGGGTAATTGTACCAGATTGGTTGGTTTGAGATGTCATACAATACAACACAATACAAGAATACGATGGCCTAAGTGACTGATAAGGAATATGGTAATAATGCACGTCTGGAACATAATAAAGTGTTATTATGTTTGTCTTTGGCATTCTACCTAGCCCTTAGAATTTATAATAAAGAACTTAATAATTGTTATTTTGCTCTGGTCAAATGAAAACAATGAGTTGTTCAAATTATGACATTACTCCATGTTTGATGGATCAGTTATTATAAATCTTAATGGTGAAACACACATACATAACACTGACGCTAAAATGCCATAAGGCAAATAATTTGAATTCCACTCATTTGTGGAACCGCCATTTAGGTCATGTTAGAAAGGAAAGCACGAAGAAACTCCATGCAAATGGATTTTTGGATTCATTTGATTTTTGAATCGTTTGGCGCTTGCAAATCTTTTCTAAAAAGAATGACTAAAATACCGTCCATAGGCCAAGAGTTGAACGGGCAACTAACTTAGTGGAAACATACATGATGATGTATGTGGTTCACTGGGCATAGTTGTGTGCGGGGGATTCTTCTACTTCATGAAAACTTCCAACAATGAATGGAGTATATATATGGATATATTCGATAAGGAAGAAGTTTAAAACATTTGAATGGATTCAAATAAATTTCAGCATGAAATGGAAATCATCGTAATAAAAAAGTCAAATATCTATGATTGGATCATAGTGGAAATATTTGAATTACGATTTTTAGCGAACAACTAAGAGAGTTGTGAAATTGTTCTACAACTCACATTTCTTGGAGTATCATAATGATGATGGAGTATCTGAGAGATGTATCCAAACATTGTTGGATTAATGATGATAATATAAAATGATGCCATTATATTTTTTGTGAATTATGCTTTAGAGACTACCGCTTTTACACTAAAGAGCATCATCATGATCCGTTGAAATGACACCATACGAGTTATGGCATGGGTATGAACCCTAATAGTATTTTCTTAAATTTTGATATGCATAGCATATGTAAATAAGTTTACAACCAAAATCGGATGAATGTCTTTGTTGGTTATCCCAAAGAATTGATTGGGAATTCTTTCCACTATGAAGTAAACGACAAAAGTGTTTGTCAATGTAACTTGCTTATTTTCAAGAAATTGTTTTCTAGCGAAGTATTTAAGTAGGAGGACAATAGAACTTGATAAGGTTGATGAACCTGAGCATGATGATCAGAGTAGCGCAGCATCAGAAATAGGTTCTGGAAGCGGCCACGATGATCATGGCTCCCATGACTACAAAGTGTTTTAGCCATGGAGATCGAAGTACCTATTGAACCTTGTAGGTATGGTTTACTTTGTGATCAAATAAATGATTTGTGAACAAAGGATTGATATTGAACAATGATAAACCAACTACATACAAAGAAGTTATGATGGGCCCTGACTCCGTTAAAATGGCTATGCGCCATAAAATCCAAGATAGGTGAATACTTTTTGAAAGTAAATGAATCTATAAAATTGATGGACTTGGATGAAATATCCTTGAATAAGCACGACTTGTCGAAAAGTTGTTTACGACAAAGTTCAAAGAGTTGACTACGATAAGATTAGATCTTCCGTAGCAATGCTTATGGTCTATGTGGATTATTCTAGTAATCACTACATATTTCTTTTATGAGATATGCTAGTAGGATGGAAAAATATATTACTTAACATAAGTGTGTATTAAAGGTGTATACAAGATACAACCAAGAGTTTTGCTAGACCGTAGAATACTAGATAGGAATACGAACTTCAAATTGGATGAAGTGAGTATTGCGGAGTTGGAATCTTCACCGGATGAAACAGTCAAAGAGTTTTTGATTTCATCAGTAACGATGAAGATGCTTGCATTTGCAAGAAATTAAGTGGGAGCGCTGAGACATATTTGTAATACTTTATGTAGCTGACATATCGTTGATTATAAATAGTGTACTTATATAATTGATTAAAAGGTTTCATTGAAAATTAGCTTCAATGAAATGATATGGACTGAAACATATTTAGTTTCAAGATCTATGAAGATAGATTGAAACACATAATAAGTTTAAGTCAAAGTACATAGAATGAATATAGAAGTAGTTCAATATTAAGAAGGTGTTCTTTTCATGTGAAGGATTAACAAGACTTGAGTGTATATGACACTCAATGAGTAAAAACACATGAGTGATTATAGATCACGCATAATATGTACATAATCAGATGTCCTATGCTCTAAAAGTTTTACGAGCATATACCAGAATGATTCATGTGATGATTATTGGACGACAGTAAGAATATCCTTGAGTACTTTAGAAGAACCAAGGATATATGTATAATTTTGTATGGGGTAATGACAAACAAATCGCTGTAAAGTGTTGCACCGATATTATTTGGTCACATATAAAAATGAATTTCAAATCTCAATTAGGCTAAATGTTGTTAAAAAGGTAGCACAATGCTAGATTTAGAAGAGTTCTAAATATTGTGACGGATTCTACAAACGAAGGCAGAGTATGTCATTGTTTTGACAATGATTAAAGATGTTAAGTCAAAAGTTCTTTGAGAACTTCGTGTAGTTCCGATAGTGTCAGAACTTTGAAGCTATATTGTGTATGACAATATTAGTGACATATTTCAGACCGCGGAATTAAGGTTCCCCCAGAGGACTAAGCATATATGCCGACTCTTTTGGAAAATGAGTGATGCGTTGAGACGCAAATGAATTGCAAAATACATACATTTCTGAGCGTGTCAGATCCATTGACTAAAACCTCTCCCGTGAGCATAACATGATAAAACACCAGAAGGCCAAGGTGTTATATCTTTACAAATGTAAACTAGATTATTGACTCTAGTGCTAGTGGGAGACTGTTGGAGATATGCCCAAGAGGCAATAATAAAATGGTTATTATATATCTTTGTGTTTATGATAAATGTTTACATATCATGCTATAATTGTATTAACCGAAACATTGATACATGTGTGTTGCGTAAACAACAAGGAGTCCATAGTAAGCCTCTTGAGTAACTAGCTTGTTGATTAATAGATGATCAAGGTTTCGTGATCATGAACATTGGATGTTATTAATAACAAGGTTATGTCATTAAGTGAATGATATAATGGACATACACCCAAATAAGCGTAGCATAAGATCACGTCATTAAGTTCATTTGCTATAAGCTTTCCGATACATAGTTACCTAATCCTTCGACCATGAGATCATGTAAATCACTTATACCGGAAGGGTACTTTGATTACATCAAACGTCACTGCGTAAATGGGTGGTTATAAAGGTGGGATTAAGTATTCGGAAAGTATGAGTTGAGACATATGGATCAAGAGTGGGATTTGTCCATCCCGATGACGGATAGATATACTCTGGGCCCTCTCGGTGGAATGTCGTCTAATTAGCTTGCAAGCATATGAATGGTTCATAAGAGACCACATACCACGGTACGAGTAAAGAGTACTTGTCAGAGACGAGGTTGAACAAGGTATCGTGATACCGATGATCAAACCTCGGACAAGTAAAATATCGCGTGACAAAGGGAATCGGTATCGTATGTTAATGGTTCAATTGATCACTAAGTCATCGTTGAATATGTGGGAGCCATTATGGATCTCCAGTCCCCGCTATTGGTTATTGGTCGGAGAGAAGTCTCAACCATGTCTGCATAGTTCACGAACCGTAGGGTGACACACTTAAGGTTTGATGTCGTTTGAGTAGATATGGAATATGGAATGGAGTTCGAAGTTTTGTTCGGAGTCTCGGATTGGATCCAGGACATCACGAGGAGTTCCGGAATGGTCCGGAGAATAAGATTCATGTATAGGAAGTCATTTTCCAAGTTTGAAAATGATCCGGTGCATTTATGGAAGGTTCTAGAAAAATCCGGAAGAAATCACCATGGATGGTGGAGTCCCAGGTGGACTCCACCTGGCATGGCCGGCCAACCCTAAGGGGGAGGAGTCCCAGATGGACTCCACCATAGGGGCCGGCCAACTCCCCCCCAAGGGAAGGTGGGAGTCCCACCTTGAGTAGGACTCCCATCTTGAGTAGGTTTCCCACCTTATGGCAAGTTTTGGGTTGGGGTCTTATTCGAAGACTTGTGATCCAACTCTTGGGGGGTTCCACCTATAAAAGGAGGGACAAGGGAAGGGTGGCCGGCCACTCTTGCCTCCAACCTTGGCCGCCCCCCTCCATGGCCGGCGCCCAAGGCCCCCCTCTCCCCAAACCCTAGCACTTCTCCTCCACATACAACTCCCGCAGCGCATAGGCGAAGCCCTGTCGGAGTTCTCCACCACCACCGCCACCACGCCGTCGTGCTGCCGGGATTCCGAGGAGGATCTACTACTTCCGCTGCCCGCTGGAACGGGGAGGAGGACGTCGTCTTCATCAACACCGTACGTGTGACCGAGTACGGAGGTGCTGCCCGATTGTGGCACCGTCAAGTTCTTCTACGCGCTTTTGCAAGCGGTCAAGATCTTCTACGCGCTTTTGCAAGCGGCAAGTGATCGACTACATCCACCATGAGATCTAATCTCGTTAGGCTTTGGAAATCTTTGAGGGTTAGTCTCATGATCTTCTCGTTGCTACCATCTACTAGATTAGATCTTGGCTTGTGTTTTCGTTCTTGCGGTAGGAAATTTTTTGTTTTCTATGCTACGAATCCCAACAAAGAGTTATCAAGAGAAATTTCTTTGTTAGATATGAGTGATCTTGATATGAATAGTGTGTTGCATGGATGTTATCCCTATTGTGTTAATAATTGCCATGCTAACACCTACATACAAAGTGTTATAAAGGATGGGACTTTACCAAAATATGACAGGACTAATTGTGTTTTGTTCTTATTAATGAAAGAGAGGTATCCTCCCAAGTTTCTTCTATTGTTTCTGGAAACAAATCGGGTTATGTGGAGAAGCTTCCTTTCAAGCCTCTTCCTCCTAAAGGAGGGAACGAGGAAAAGAAGAAGAAGAGGGGGAAGAAGAAGAAGAGGGGGAATAAAAAGATAGAGGTAACGGCTTATCCCCACGTGTATGAGATAACGATAGGTAACCGTAAGTATGTTGCTCCTAATGATTATTATGATAATGAATCTGAGTACAATGATCTTTCTATGCCCTTTACCTATATTAGTGATAATGATTTGGAAGAGCACACTACTTTTGATACTGAAAATCTCTCTGGTACCGATTATGAAAGTAATGATGTTAGCACTATCCATGTTCCCTCAAACGATGATATTGAAAGCTCTAAGCTTGGGGATGTTGTGCTTGAAGATCCTATATTTGAGGCCTTTACTTTTAGTGAAAATGATGATATTATATCTTCGGGTTTAGATAATCGTTATAGAGATGGCTATGACACAGGTTATAATTATCCTTATGAAACTTGTCAAAGTTATGATGGGATTGCCAAAACCATTCCCTTAGTATGCAACTTGTTTACCATGTTCAAATTCTTGATAATGATCATGCTCCAATTACTATTAATGAGAAGAGTTTTTCTTATACCAAAAATAATGATACTTTTATGCATATGAACCATGATAAGAATGTTTTAAGTGATGGTTATATTGTGGATTTCATCAATGATGCTACTGAAAGTTATTATGAGAGAGGGAAACATGGTTATATGCATCTTAATAATATTAAGTTTCCCCTCTTTATGTTGAGAATCTTGAAGTTGCGCTTGTGTTGCCTTTCTATGCTTGTTGCTTTGTGCTTTTAGTACTTGTTCCCTTACAAGATTTCTTTTCAATAGGAAGTGAGTTAGACTTAAAAGTGTTTCATACATGCTTCTTGATGCTCTCTTTTCAACTCTCATCTTTATGTGAGCATCATAAAAATTACTGAGCCCATCTTAATGGCTAAAAAGAAAGAACTTCTTGGGAGATAACCCATGTTTTTATTTTGCTACTGTTTTGTTGTGTCTTGGAAGTTGTTACAACTGTAGCAACCTCTCCTTATCATGTATTGTTGTGCCAAGTAAAGTCTCTAATAGAAAGTTGATGCTAGATTTGGATTTCTGCGCAGAAACAGATTTCTTAGCTGTCACAAATTTGCGTTTTTCTCTCTGTAGAAGAATAAAAAAAATATGCCAAAATTCATGCGTGATCCTCAGATATGTACGCAACTTTCATTAGTTTTGAGTTTTCCCATCTGAGCAAGTTAAGTGCCTTGAAAAAAATTCGTCTTTACGGACTGTTCTGTTTTGACAGATTCTGCCTTTTATTTCACATTGCCTCTTTTACTGTGTTTGATTGGATTTCTTTGCTCCATTAAATTTCATTAGCCTTGGGTAATGTCCAGAAGTGTTGGTAATGATTGTGTCCTTGCTGAACATGTGAATTTTTGATTATGCACTAACCCTCTAATGAGATTGCTTTGAGTTTAGTGTGGAGGATGTTTTCAAGGATCAAGAGAGGAGGATGATATGATATGATCAAGAAGAGTGAAAAGTCTAAGCTTGGGGATGCCCCCGTGGTTCATCCCTGCATATTTCAAGAAGACTCAAGCGTCTAAGCTTGGGGATGCCCAAGGCATCCCCTTCTTCATCAACAAACTTATCAGGTCACCTCTAGTGAAACTATATTTTAATTCCGTCACATCTTATGTGCTTTACTTGGAGCGTCTGTTGTTTTTATTTTTGTTTATGTTTGAATAAATTCGGATCCTAGCAATCCTTGTGTTGGAGAGAGACACGCTCCGCTTTTTCATTTGAACACTTATGTTCTTCGTTTTAACTTTAATATTCATGGCGAAAGCTGAAAGCCGCAACATTTATACTTATTGTTATTTGGTTGGAAACAGAAAATGCCTCATATTATCTTGAATAATTTGATACTTGGCAATTGTTTTGAGCTCTCAAGTAGATCATGTTTAAGCTCTTGCATCATGTAGTTTAAATCTATTAGTGGAGAACTACTGTAGAGCTTGTTGAAATTTGGATTGCATGATTGGTCTCTCTAAGTTCTAGATATTTTCTGGTAAAAGTGTTTGAACAACAAGGAAGACGGTGTAGAGTCTTATAATGCTTGCAATATGTTCCTGTGTAAATTTTTGCTGTACCAGTTCATACTTGTGCTTGCTTCAAACAACCTTGCTAGCCAAAGCCTTGTACTGAGAGGAAATGCTTCTCGTGCATTCAAAAACCTTGAGCCAAAACCTATGCCATTTGTGTCCACCATAACTACCTATATGTGGTATTTTTCTGCCATTCCAAAGTAAATTGCTTGCGTGCTACCTTTAAAATTTCATTCCTTGTCTTTGCAATACATAGCTGCGAACACCCCAAAATTTAAAAACACCATTTTTACGACATTAGTATTGATCACATATCGCTAAACATGGTTTCACGCTAATATCATATTAAATAAAATTCAATCACGAGAATTACCACAATATTTATTTACAAAGTTCTTATACATCAGTTTCACTTTTTAGCTCTAATAGAAATTCAAAATTAACAATTTAGTCCCTGCCCACAATTGCTTAGTAGCAAGGTAAGTGCCAACTCAAATCCAGCTATTTTTCTCACACTTGTACCATTCACAGCTGTAACAATTACAAGTGTAAACCCGCATGTACATAACAGCCCTGCATGCACACCACCTGGCTCTATTGTCCTAAACCGACCTAGCCCCTCCCCTACTATAAATAGAGAGTCCTTTTCACTGTTCGGCATTTTCGACCGCACACTCCGCTCTCAGACCACCCCTTTTCTCCACCACATCTAGTCTCCTTGCATAGTCATTCCTGTGTTGGGCATCTCTGATTGATCCTTCGTGGTGTTCGTCAGGTACTAGCACGGCCACCTGCTTGTGCTTTTACCTTTTTCATGTACAGTTGCATCGTCCTCTGCTCTGAACTGTGATAATAAAGAAGAGTGGATTCATTCAGAGATTGTTAGAGCATCCCCACTCGTTGGCTCTCCCCACGCCCAAATCCGACGAAAATTTCGTCCGGATTGGATCAATTTTTGGCATGGGGGGCAGTATATTTCCAGTCGTGTGTTTCCCAAGCGGCGTTTCTCACGAAAAAAGAGGATTGCCCGGGGAGTCCGGACGAAAGAGGAGACACGTGGGCGTGGGCGGTTGGTTTTGCTCCATCCGGAGTCCCCGAGCGCTCCCGAGGGGCCGGGGATGGCGTGGGATCGCCGGATGAATTTAGGCCCAAATCCGGACGAAATCGAGAAACCAGGGACGCGACTGGGCCGGATTTCGCCGTCCGGATGTAAAAAACGGCTCGTGGGGGACTTCTCGGGGAGACGAGTGGAGATGCTCTTACTAGCATGCCTAATGTCTCATCTTCTTAGTTCATAAAACCTGTAAGAGCTAGATTTAACTTGATATCTCACAACGCTGTTGTACTAATGCATATTGATTAACTTGTCCTGCCTTGCATATTCTAGTTCTGAAAATCAATTTGGAACTTGCCTCTGGTCACTAGTGTTGCACTAATCTTGATCTGTTCATTGGAAAATTAATTAGAACCTAGATTCAGATTCACGCTAGTACTGCACTCCACTACAGGGACTATCTATAACTAGAACTTTGATTTGTGCTAGCATGTAAACATGAAGCAACTAGTAGTGTACTAGTCCGATGCTTAAAAAAAAGAAATTTTGTCAAAAGAGACCACCTGCCCCAATTCATTGACAAAAAGGACCACCTGTGACACGAATTGACAAAAAAGACCACCTTGTGTGTGGCGGCAGAGCCCCCAAGCGACACGTGGAGGATGCCGCCGGGGCCTGTGGCGGCAGGGGCCCGCCGCCGACCTGGCTGGCGGCACGTTACCCGCTGCTGCGCGTCGTTAGACGCCGTCGGTCGAGGTGGGCCATGCCGCCATCGCATGCGGCGGCAGGCTGACGTGGCACTTACGTAGCTGTAGAGCGGGAGTAGAAGTAGGGATCATCGCCGGCCACACCCTGCAGTCTGGCCGGCACTACGCTCGTTGTGCCGTCGGCCTGGACGCGACAGGCTCGGCCAAGATAGCGCCGGCGCCGTCCATGGTCGCTGGGCCATGCGTGAAGCCGTGAGTAGCGGCGGCCATGGCCGCGCACCATGCTTTGGAAAGCAGCGATTGAGGGGATCGAGTAGTTGAGATCGTCAGCGTGCCGTAGGTATCCTCGATGGCGCCGATGTTGGCCGGAATAGATGGATGGATCGAACCGGCGTGCATCTCTGTGTTGTGAGGGAGCAGGGGAGAGAAATGAGGACTGAGGAAGACGACTCGTTCGAGTAGTAGCTAGATGTTTATTTCCTCTCCACTTTGAGTACCCAAGCCATTTGTTTATTTCCTCTCCACTGTTTGGTACAGTAGACATACGACAAGGCATGCATTAGCTTTGGTCTGATTTACATGCCCACATGTTTCGTTTTTGAAACACAAGGACGCTAGCACAACTGCATGTATCATCACTTGTTTAGCTAAAATTGTTTGCACGATATGAATGCGTGGCATAATGGTTGAATTTAAATTTTCTGAAGCTTTAAGTTTGTTTGTGAAAATAAATATTAGGAGACGACCATGGACTCCTAGAACAAGTTGTTTGTGTTTCCGAGTCGGTCGGAGCGCTGCCAGGCAAGTCGTCGGACTCCTATGTTTTTCTAAAAAGTTTTATGGGCTATGATTTATTCCAAAATCTCGCGTGAGAACCAAATACAAAGCTTTTGGTTTACTAAATGAAATATGAGAAGTGGATCGGCAAGATCCGCCGATTTGGCGAATGGACCAGATCCGGTTGTCTGTATGAGGTATGCCATCAAAATCTAGGTAGGGTTGTGTTTTAAATATTTGGTGAGTAGAGGAGCCGGAATTGGTGCAAGCATCCCGTTCAGGGTTGCCTTGGAAGTCAGGCTCCTCTACACAGGGTTATCTAATAAAAACACAACCAACTGGCGCTTACTTCAAAAGCGGCGCAACCCCTACTGACCATAGACCTGGAATGGGACGGGCTTGACCGATTAACCATGCCAAGTAGCTACCTCTGCACGGGTGAGAAGGTGACTGTAGCCGGGTAGGTACAGTCACCCTAGGGCGAGACCGCCGGTTAGGGGTCTCGACCCGCGGACCTTTGGTGATTAAGGCAAGGTGGAAAAGCAGAGGTGGTGTACGGGCTGGCTAAAGGTTTTGGTCCCTTGGTCTAGTTGTGCGCCGTGGTAGCGCATGAATGAAATTGACCAAGTGACGCTATGGGCAAAGCAGTACACATCTGATCAGAGTAAAAAGTGATATCACTCCCAGCTTCCGGGTTTGGAAGTGCGTCGTGTGGGTCTTCCTCTAACACAGGATGTAAGATCCCACGTTGTCTGCCGCCAGCAGATTTCATAAATAAAAATATGGATTTTCCAACAAACAGGGAATTGGGGAATTATTTCTCTAAAAGTGTTGTCGGTCGGACGGATCGGCAGCCGTTGAGCTTTTATTTGCCCTTTTAATCACACGATACCCCTCCACCCCCGGCGACTTGCGGAGTACGTATTTTATACGTGCTCAACCTTGCTTTCTCTGTTGTTTTCAGAACCCGTGATGTATGACAACTCTGAGGAGGTAGAGACCAGTGCTTATGATGAATCTGGTGCTTGTGGTGACTTTGACTTTGATGAAGTGGAGTATGAGTATGGGGAAGCCGATGTCCAAGGCTATGAGGAGTAGATTTATGGCTTGTGGATCAATTGGGTGGGGTTGTGTCGTCTTAATATGTCGGTTAAAGTGACACTTTGTGTAACGATGTAATAAAGGACACCGCTTTCAAACGTGAAAGTTTCCACTATGTACATGCTACTGTTCGCCTTGGCTGGTCCTGGCGCAACTCTGAAGTGACGGTTTCCGTTACGCTTAATTTAATTGAACGTAACGGGGCGTCACAGAAAAGATGGTATCAGAGCGCCGCTAAGGAAACAATCATGTACTTAGTTGGAAACTGTCCTGAGTGTTAGGAAGTTAGTATCCCTTCTTACCTAAAACTAATTCTTGTCGTGAAGTAGCTTCGAGTAGTCTCTTCCTTTCTACAATTGGTCTGTAGCGAGTGTGTTCTGAATAAGCAAAATTTGAAACTGAAACCTGAACTGACCGCAATACGACGACCTGTGAAAGAATCTGCTAGTTAATTAACTAGCAACCTGACTAGATTCGTTGCAAGAAAATTTCATGTAGTAGTATACCGTGTAAACTATTGTGTACTAAGTTGAAGTTCTTGCTGTATTATACTAACTAATAAAAAATGGTTTGTTTAATGTACAATGATGGAAAGTAGGTTGCCTAGTACAGGTCAGGAGTATGGCGGTTTTGCTTTGTTCTTGTTTGAGCTGCTTGCTGCTATTTGTGTGATGTCTTGCTGGCACTAGTACCCTGACTTTTGTACTCTGGCAAGGTTATAGCAGCCTACTAGATAGTTGCTTCATCCAGAGTTAGTCCCAGCAATTAGTGGATATTAGGCAGGTGTGTGCAGGCTGTCATTTTGGTTCTTCTACATCTCTGAAAAGACCAGGTAGAGTTGCATAGTCGTAGCTAGGTAGACTGATCTCGATGGATAGTTAGTCGGTGGTATACTTTTGTTCCAGGTACACGCGTGATGTGCAGGTAGCCGTGATTATCTAAAGATCTGTGATGTGGTGTGAGTATGTTGATGTCACTGTAATTTGGGATGTAATGTTGTATGGACTTGTGGACTTCTAATGTGATGCTATTCTGCTACTGGATGACTTGGGTGATGCACTACATGCTATCTCTGAATTCTTCTACCTTGTTTCTTCCATGCTTTCGTTAGTTATATTTAACGATAAAGTTTCTAGGCGCAATACTTTTAAAACTTCCAGTTCATGGATTATTTTGGTGAATACATGGTGGTTTTCTAATAAATTCTCCATGTGATTTGGTTGTCAACGAGATGCCAATAGTTCTGTCATATTAAGCAATAGATTTATGTATACATTATTGTTGCTATAGTTATTACAGATTTCACCTGCTTCATGTGAGGTCCTTAATGGTTTATTTTCCTACCGTTCCATGCCCCTGATTCACTGCCCTATGAACTTGTGATTGTGTGAACTGCTCTGTTTTATTGATGGTGCATATTTTCAGATCTCTGTTTGGTCAATTTTGCGCACCGGCCAGCAGCGCACACATTTATACTGGTACAAAATGGCCCCAACGAATTAGAAGTTGGTGTTGTCAACTGGTGCAAATAATTGATGCTCGTATAGTTACCATAAGGGTGACTGACTTGTGTTTTTTTTGGGCAAGAATGTCAATTTTGAAAAATTGTCCTTTCACGGACTAGTTAGTGAAATGACTTAAGCCGTGCCCGTCACACGGAGGAATTAGAAACCCGATTGGAGTAGCATCCAAGTCACTAAGAAACATGGGAGACTTGCCATATTGAGGATTAACTCCACCACCACCGTTGCCTCCACACGTCCGAGGGTCCGAACAGTTTGCTCTGATTCTCTAGTGGATGGAGCAGTCTCGTCGAGACTCTGTAGAGCAGCAGAACAAGGTCATGGAATAACTTTTTTTTGTAGTGACCGGTACACTAACTAAAATTCAGAACAAGGTGTTAGTATCGAGAAGTTCAAAATGACAAAACCTCCAAACTTTTTGATTGTGGGTAATCCGTTAGAAGCGGACGATTGGTTGAGGGACATAGAAAAAAAAGTATGATTATCGGTTGCATGGATGAACAAAAAGTCCAAAATGCATACCGGCAGTTATGCGCTCCTGCTGCTACATGGTGGAGAAATGTGCAAAATTTTCTGCTGCCACATGGTGGAGAAATATGCAAAATTGTCACAACCAAAAACCACATAATTATCTGGGAGGAATTTAACAAGAGATTTGGTGAGAACTACGTTCCAGAAAGCCTAATGGAAATAAAGAGGAAAGAATGCCTACACCTCAAGCAGGAGCCAAAGACCATTACAGCCTACCTATATCAATTTAATTACTTATCCCATTATGCACTGGAGGATACAAATGCCGAGGCCAAGAAGGTGTATCGATTCATATAGGGTTTCTACCCCTCCATACAACACCCCATAGCTCCGGTAAAGATAAAAATGTTTTAGGAGCTAGTAGACCGGGTCATCCTTATTGAGAACAAATTACCGTTGACAAAGAACGAAGGAAGAGAGCTAGGTTTGATCGAGGTTCCTCATAGAATTGGGAGTTGTCCTACAGGCCCCGGCCCATTCGTACATCCATGAGTGTAACACCCCGTGCATCGATGGTCGGACCACCTCGTCCTACATTCCACCACCCACCGAGACCGGTGTTTAGACCTCTAGAGGATCCTATGAAATGTAACATATGTGGTGGACCCGACGTGGCTGGGGAATGTCTGAAGGCAATCACCTGTTATGGGTGTGAACTAAAGGGTCATTACAAAAACAAGTGCTCGAACAAGGGAAAAACAACAACCTGGCACAAATAGAGTTCTACCAACTCAACTAGGACAACTCGATAGAGGTATGTGGACATACGTTGGTAGCTAATCGCGGCCATGGTTGTCTAGCATGTGGACTAGTCCGTCTAACGCACATGGATGCCGCGCAAGTGATTGCAACTAGAGATGTGGTGGCGGGTAACCTACGGATCCCTCCTGTAGTAGGCCTTGTGTCGTTTAACCTCTGGGGCAACACACTCTTTCATCTGATGATAGTTTGTTGAGATGCATAGCTTGGAGCGAACCCCCTTAGCTAAGCATATAGAGGTGTAATTCTGAGGCCTACTAGTAGTGGGGTATGTTTACCATAACCATCCTACACATATTGAGAATATAACCTATATGGCTAGCCTATACATCATCGCCATGAGAGGTTTAGATATTGTAGTCGGAATGGATTGGTTAGCGAGGCACGAAGCCAAATCGGATTGCGAAGGAAAATCCATAAACTTGAGAAGCCCAGAGGGTACATGGATCACCTTCAATAGTAAAAGAACCAAACCGCAACCAAACAAGGAAATATTGACAGCCATAGACACAAAGAGGGCCGAGGCTGTCCTTGTAGTCCAAGAATTTTTTTAACGTATATCCGGAAGAGCTGCCCAGTATGCCGCCAGACAGGGAAATAGAGTTCGCAGTTGATCTTGTCCTTGGGACGACACCCATATTCAAGGAATCAAATCGCATGTCCATGGGAGAACTAAAGGAATTAGTTAAGAAAGAAACTAAATGAGCTGGAAGTAAAGGGTTTAATTCGACCAAGTGTGTCCCATTGGGCCGCCCCACCTTATTCACTGAGAAAAAAGACGGAAGTAGTCGGTTGTGCTTCGACTATCGAGCCTTGAACGAAGCAACCATTAAAAATAAGTATCCACTACCCTGGATAGATGATTTGTTTGACCAGCTAAAAGGGGTATGCGTGTTCTCGAAAATAGATCTCCGGTCTGGATACCACCAATTAAAAGTAAAGGAGGAGGATATACCAAAGACCGCTTTTGTCACCCGATATGGACACCACGAATTCAGAGTTGTTCCATTCGGGCTCACAAACGCCCCGACAGCTTTCATGAACTTAATGAACTTAGTTCTGATGCCCTATTTGGATAAATTCGTGGTAGTATTCATCAACGATATCCTCATATACTCTCGGAGCACTGAGGAACATGCCGAACACCTTCGCAGTTTGCTTCAAACCTTGAGAGAGAGACAACTCTATGCCAAATTCAGAAAGTGTGAATTCTGGCTAGAGGAAGTGGCCTTCTTAGGACACGTTATATAAGGAAAAGGGATAGCCGTAGACCCTTCTAAGGTGGAAGCAGTGTTGGCATGGGAACCACCGACCAATGTAACTGAAATTCGCAGCTTCCTTGGCCTAGCGGGATACTATCGACGATTTATAGAAGGGTTCTCCCAAAAAGCAGCCCCAATGACCAAACTTCTCAAAAAGGGCACCCCTTTTATTTGGAACGAAGCGTGTGAGAATAGTTTTCAAGAGCTAAAGAGACGACTCACAACTGCACCCGTATTGGCTCTTCCTGAGCCAGGCAAAGCTTTCACAGTTCTTGCGACGCCTCTCGAGTCGGTTTAGGCTGTGTGCTAATGCAAGATGGGAGGGTCATAGCATATGCATCTCGACAGCTAAAGCCCCATGAACAAAATTATCCCACCCACGACTTGGAATTAGCAGCCGTGGTTTTTGCCTTGAAGATGTGGAGGCACTACCTGTATGGAAATCGTTGTGAATTATACACCGACCATAAAAGCCTCAAGTATATTTTCACGCAAAAGGAGTTGAACTTGAGGCAAAGACGATGGTTAGAGCTTATCAAGGATTACGACCTTGGTATTAACTACCATCCAGGAAAGGCTAATATGGTTGCAGACGCTCTCAGTCGAAAAACCTCATGCAACCATATGGAGATCCCAACCTTTGATAAACACCTGACAAATGAGTTGGAAAGGATGGGAGTTGAGTTTGTGCATAAACCGGTTGAGCATATCCTAGCAACATTAACGGTCGTACCCAATCTATTAGACCAAATTAAGGAAACCCAAGTCAAAGATGAATTCACTGCGAGGAAAAACGCAGAATACAAGATGGCCAGCCTTCACAATTCCAAGTAGAACACGATGGATCACTCTGGTATAAAAACCGACTATGTGTGCCAAACATATCCGAGATTAAACAAACAATACTTAAGGAGGCACATACCACCCCCTACACCATACATCCCGGTAGCACAAAAATGTACCGCGATGTTAAGAGCACATTTTAGTGGAGAAATATGAAGAAAGAAATTGCTCAATATGTGGATGAGTGTGACACATGCAAGAGGGTCAAGGCTGAACACCAACGACCATCTGGGTTATTACAACCTCTCCCAATTCCTCAATGGAAATGGGATGAGATCCATATGGACTTCATCACCGGTTTTCCCAAGACCAAGAAAAAAGAAGAATTAATATGGGTTATAACAGACCGGCTCACGAAATCTGCACACTTTATCCCTTTAGCCCCTGGATGTTCCAGAGAAAAACTAGTTGAGCTATATATTCAGAGGACTGTGGCTCCACATGGAACACCATCCAAAATTGTGTCAGATCGAGGGTCAATGTTTACATCCAAGTTTTGGGAAAAATTGCAAGAGGCATTGGGCACGAAGCTAGAATTTAGTACCGGTACCATCCACAGACTAGTGGTCAGGTTGAGAGAGTTAATCAAATTATTGAGGACATGCTCAGGGCATGTGTGCTTGATTTTGGTGACTCATGGAGCACACATCTACCCTTGGCCGAGTTCGCGTACAATAATAGTTACCAAGCTAGTATTGGTATGTCCCCATTTGAGGCCTTATACGGTCGAAGATGTCGAACCCCAATATGTTGGGTAGAAACCGGAGAGAAGAAACTCCTACCGCCCGACTTGGTCCGAGAAACCGAGGAAAAAGTCCGCGTAATTAGAGAGAGATTAAAGACGGCCCAAAGTAGGCAAAAGAGTTATGCGGACAAGGGGCGCCGAGATTTTCAATATCAGTCTGGTGACTTCGTATATCTTAAAGTCTCGCCAATGAAAGGGGTCAAGCGCTTCGGAGTACAAGGAAAATTAAGTCCCCGGTATATTGGACCGTATCGGGTCTTAAAAAGGAGAGGGACGGTTGCATATAAAATAGAATTACCACCACACTTGCAAGGGGTGCATGATGTTTTTCATGTTTCTCAACTACGCAAGAGCTTAAACCCACCGTTGGAGCGGGTCTCGGAACATGAGCTAACCCTCCAAAATGATCTAACCTACGAAGAGCATCCTAGCCGAATCCTCGACACCGAAGAAAAGAAACTAAGGAATAGAACAATTAGATATTGCAAGGTGCAATGGGGAAACCATCCAGTGCGAGAAGCGACATGGGAAAAAGAGGGTGATCTAAAGGAAAAGTATCTCCATCTATTCGAGGTGCGAACCTAAATTTCGAGGACGAATTTTTTTTTAAGGGGAGAGGGATATGAACACCCCAAAATTTAAAAACACCATTTTTACGACATTAGTATTGATCACATATCGCTAAACATGGTTTCACGCTAATATCATATTAAATAAAATTCAATCACGAGAATTACCACAATATTTATTTACAAAGTTCTTATACATCAGTTTCACTTTTTAGCTCTAATAGAAATTCGAAATTAACAATTTAGTCCCTGCCCACAATTGCTTAGTAGCAAGGTAAGTGCCAACTCAAATCCAGCTATTTTTCTCACACTTGTACCATTCACAGTCTGTAACAATTACAAGTGTAAACCCGCATGTACATAACAGCCCTGCATGCACACCACCTGGCTCTATTGTCCTAAACCGACCTAGCCTCTCCCCTACTATAAATAGAGAGTCCTTTTCACTGTTCGGCATTTTCGAACGCACACTCCGCTCTCAGACCACCCCTTTTCTCCACCACATCTAGTCTCCTTGCATAGTCATTCCTGTGTTGGGCATCTCTGATTGATCCTTCGTGGTGTTCCTCAGGTACTAGCACGGCCACCTGCTTGTGCTTTTACCTTTTTCATGTACAGTTGCATCGTCCTCTGCTCTGAACTGTGATAATAAAGAAGAGTGGATTCATTCAGAGATTGTTACTAGCATGCCTGATGTCTCATCTTCTTAGTTCATAAAACCTGTAAGAGCTAGATTTAACTTGATATCTCACAACGCTGTTGTACTAATGCATATTGATTAACTTGTCCTGCCTTGCATATTCTAGTTCTGAAAATCAATTTGGAACTTGCCTCTCGGTCACTAGTGTTGCACTAATCTTGATCTGTTCATTGGAAAATTAATTAGAACCTAGATTCAGATTCACGCTAGTACTGCACTCTACTACAGGGACTATCTATAACTAGAACTTTGATTTGTGCTAGCATGTAAACATGAAGCAACTAGTAGTGTACTAGTCCGATGCTTAAAAAGAAAAGAAGGGGATTAGCACTTACGTAGCTGTAGAGCGGGAGTAGAAGTAGGGATCATCGCCGGCCACACCCTGCAGTCTGGCCGGCACTACGCTCGTTGTGCCGTCGGCCTGGACGCGACAGGCTCGGCCAAGATAGCGCCGGCGCCGTCCATGGTCGGCCGGGCCATGCGTGAAGCCGTGAGTAGCGGCGGCCATGGCCGCGCACCATGCTTTGGAAAGCAGCGATTGAGGGGATCGAGTAGTTGAGATCGTCAGCGTGCCGTAGGTATCCTCGATGGCGCCGATGTTGGCCGGAATAGATGGATGGATCGAACCGGCGTGCATCGCTGTGTTGTGAGGGAGCAGGGGAGAGAAATGAGGACTGAGGAAGACGACTCGTTCGAGTAGTAGCTAGATGTTTATTTCCTCTCCACTTTGAGTACCCAAGCCATTTGTTTATTTCCTCTCCACTGTTTGGTAGACATACGACAAGGCATGCATTAGCTTTGGTCTGATTTACATGCCCACATGTTTCGTTTTTGAAACACAAGGACGCTAGCACAACTGCATGTATCATCACTTGTTTAGCTAAAATTGTTTGCACGATATGAATGCGTGGCATAATGGTTGAAATTAAATTTTCTGAAGCTTTAAGTTTGTTTGTGAAAATAAATATTAGGAGACGACCATGGATTCCTAGAACAAGTTGTTTGTGTTTCCGAGTCGGTCGGAGCGCTGCCAGGCAAGTCGTCGGACTCCTATGTTTTTCTAAAAAGTTTTATGGGCTATGATTTATTCCAAAATCTCGCGTGAGAACCAAATACAAAGCTTTTGGTTTACTAAATGAAATATGAGAAGTGGATCGGCAAGATCCGCCGATTTGGCGAATGGACCAGATCCGGTTGTCTGTATGAGGTATGTCATCAAAATCTGGGTAGGGTTGTGTTTTAAATATTTGGTGAGTAGAGGAGCCGGAATTGGTGGAAGCATCCCGGTCAGGGTTGCCTTGGAAGTCAGGCTCCTCTACACAGGGTTATCTAATAAAAACACAACCAACTGGCGCTTACTTCAAAAGCGGCGCAACCCCTACTGACCATAGACCTGGAATGGGACGGGCTTGACCGATTAACCATGCCAAGTAGCTACCTCGCACGGGTGAGAAGGTGACCGTAGCCGGGTAGGTACGGTCACCCTAGGGCGAGACCGCCGGTTAGGGGTCTCGACCCGCGGGCCTTTGGTGATTAAGGCAAGGTGGAAAAGCGAGAGGTGGTGTACGGGCTGGCTAAAGGTTTTGGTCCCTTGGTCTAGTTGTGCGCCGTGGTAGCGCATGAACGAAATTGACCAAGTGACGCTATGGGAAAAGCGGTACACATCCGATCGAGTAAAAAGTGATATCACTCCCAGCTTCCGGGTTTGGAAGTGCGTCGTGTGGGTCTTCCTCTAACACAGGATGTAAGATCCCACGTTGTCTGCCGCCAGCAGATTTCATAAATAAAAATACGGATTTTCCAACAAACAGGGAATTGGGGAATTATTTCTCTAAAAGTGTTGTCGGTCGGACGGATCGGTAGCCGTTGAGCTTTTATTTGCCCTTTTAATCACACGACACCCCTCCACCCCCGGCGACTTGCGGAGTACGTATTTTATACGTGCTCAACCTTGCTTTCTCCGTTGTTTTCAGAACCCGTTATGTATGACAACTCTGAGGAGGTAGAGACCGGTGCTTATGATGAATCTGGTGCTTGTGGTGACTTTGACTTTGCTAAAGTGGAGTATGAGTATGGGGAAGCCGATGTCCAAGGTTATGAGGAGTAGATTTATGGCTTGTGGATCAATTGGGTGGGGTTGTGTCGTCTTAATATGTCGGTTAAAGTGACACTTTGTGTAACGATGTAATAAAGGACACCGCTTTCAAACGGTGAAAGTTTCCACTATGTACATGCTACTGTTCGCCTTGGCTAGTCCTGGCGCAACTCTGAAGTGACGGTTTCCGTTACGCTTGATTTAATCAAACGTAACGGGGCGTCACAATATCTCATGGGAAAGTAGCCTAAAAACTATTGTGGTAATGAATATGTTGCTATGTATCTTTGTTCTTATAAGTTGCTTGTTGAGCGGTAACCATGTTTCTGGGGACGCTATCAACCTGTCACACCTTTGTTGAATATCATGTGAGTTGCTATGCATGTTCGTCTTCTCTGAAGTAAGGGAGATTTGCCATGAGTTGAAATGGTTTGAGTATGCATGTTGTTAGAGAAGAACATTGGGCCGCCAACCAAAGCCATGTATCATGGTGGAAGTTTCAGCTTGGACATTAATCCTCAGAATCTCTTATGAGAATATTATTTATTGTTGAATGCTTAAAGCATTAAAATGAGGAGTCCATTATCTGTTTTCTATGTTGTCACGGTATGGATGTCCTCAAGTTGAGATTTATCAAAATCGATAAATCAAATGCGATTTATTTCCTTGGACCTTTGTACAGGTGGCATAGAGGTACCCCTTTGTGACACTTAGTTGAAACATATGTAATGCAATGATAACCCATGGAAATCCGAGCTAATTAGGACAAGGTGCGGGCACTATTAGTATTCGATGCACGAGGCTTGCAACTTATAGGAAGTTTTATGCATAACCCATATGAATTATTACTACCGTTGACACAATTGTTTCCATCTTTTCAAAATAAAAAGCTCTAGCACATGAGTAATCCCTGCTTCCCTCTGCGAAGGGCCTTTCTTTTACTTTATGTTGAGTCAGTTTACCTACTTCTTTCTATCTTAGAAGCAAACACTTGTGTCAACTGTGTGCATCGATTCTTACATGTTTACTTATTGCACTTGTTATATTGCTTTATGTTGACAACTATCCATGAGATATACATGTTACAAGTTGAAAGCAATTGCTGAAACTTAAATCTTCCTTTGTGTTGCTTCAAAGCCTCTTATTAAGAATCTATTGCTTTATGAGTTAACTCTTATGCAAGACTTTTTGATGCTTGTCTTGAAAGTACTATTCATGAAAAGTTTTTGCTATATGATTCAATTGTTTAGTCATTATATTTTTTGTTAGCAATCTATATACCATTGCTTTGAATCACTTCATTCATCTCATATGCTTTACAATATTGTTGATCAAGATTATGTTGGTAGCATGTCACTTCAGAAATTATTGTTTTTATCGTTTACCTACTCGAGGGCGAGTAGGAACTAAGCTTGGGGATGCTTGATACGTCTCCAACGTATCTATAATTTCTGATGTTCCATGCTAGTTTTATGATAATACCTACATGTTTTGTTCACACTTTATATCATTTTTATGCATTTTCTGGAACTAACCTATTAACAAGATGCCGAAGTGTCAGTTCCTGTTTTCTGCTGTTTTTGGTTCCAGAAATTCTACACAGGAAATATTCTCGGAATTGGACGAAACAAAAGCCCAAGGCCTTATTTTCCACGGATTGTTCCAGAACACCGAAGGAGAGACGGAGAGGGTCCACGAGGTGGCCACCCCACCTGGCGCGCGGCCAAGAGGGGGGGGCGCGCCCCCTATGGTGTGGGCCCCTCGGGACCCCTCCGAGGCCGCCCTTCCGCCTATATATTCTTCCAGTCGCGAAAACCCTAAATCAATCAGTCATATTCCACGAAGAGTTACGTAGCCGCCTCCATCGCGAAGCCAAGTTCGGGGGACAAAAGTCTCTGTTCCGGCACGCCGCCGGGACGGGGAATTGCCCCGGAATCCATCTCCATCGGCACCACCGCCATCTTCATCGCCGTTGCTGTCTTCCATGATGAGGAGGGAGTAGTTCTCCCCCGAGGCTGAGGGCTCTACCGTAGCTATGTGGTTCAATCTCTCTTTCTTATGATGTGATCTTTATGTGATCATAGGCTTTACAATCTAGATGTCATATGCTACTCAAGTGTTTTATTATGTGAACTTCGGGGTTACTGTGACCTTGGTGTAAAGGTACAGTGTGTGCACCGTGTGTAACTCCCTTATGAATTGTGGTGTGTTAGTACCTCCTATGAATGCTCACGATGACAGTGTGAGGTGTTTATTAGTACTTGGGAATACGCCTTTGAGGTGTGCTTTTGCACACTTGCCCAATGAATTTGAGTTCTTTATCTAACAAGAGAGTGTTTTCAGAGTAGTATGATGAAGTGCTTATATTTATATTCAATTATGATTGCAATGTTGAGAGTGGCCACTAGTGAAAGTATGATCCCTAGGCCTTGTTTACAAATATTGCAAACACCGCTTATTTACTGTTTTACTGCATCTTTATTTCCTGCAATATTTATTTCAGATCGCAATTACCGTTTACCACCATCTATACCACCTGCGTTTTAATATCTCTTCGCCGAACTAGTGCACCTATACATCTGACAAGTGTATTAGGTGTGTTGGGGACACAAGAGACTTCTTGTATCTTAATTGCAGGGTTGCTTGAGAGGAATATCTTTGACCTCTACCTCCCTGAGTTCGATAAACCTTGGGTGATTCACTTAAGGGAAACTTGCTGCTGTTCTACAAACCTCTGCTCTTGGAGGCCCAACACTGTCTACAGGAATAGAAACGTGCGTAGACATCACTAGGTTGTGGGCTTCGAAATTCGAAGCTCTACCTTCATGAGAAAAGATACAGCCTTGTAAATTTGTTGCTCGGGCTTTGATCTCTCGAATAATCATCCTATAGTTTTCCATGGTTCCTTCCCTAATATCCTCAACAACTATCTTGCAATCCGATGCCACCTGAATATGTTGTAAAGAGAGGTCTTCAGCCAACTCCAGTGCCTCCCTGCATACTAGTGCTTCCACGCTTGGCGGATCATATATACCAGCAATAACAATGGATGAAGCTCCCAGGTATAGACCATCACTGTCATGGCAAATCGCTGTTGCGACACCCATGTCACCCGATCTTTACACCGCTGCATCGCAGTTAGTCTTTGTTGATCGAGTCGTTGATGGACTCCAACTCTCCTTCTCCCTTCTTTTGCTCTATTGACCTGCAATTGTTCTAGGAGGTTTTGCAATTGCATTCAGCTCTAAGATATAAGAATTGATAAAACCAAACATTGACACAGGAGATTGGTAGATTTCTTCATGGATTTCCTTTCTCCTCGCTGTCCAAATTGACCACAACGTGACTGCCAACCTTGTAAACTGATCATGCTGTAAGGTGTTGATCATTTCAAACAACCAAAGTCTGGCATTTGGGTCCTCATTAATGGTCATATGCTCAACCAGTGGTTCATCCGTCAAAGCCCATATGCACCGAACCATGTTACTGTAGGATAACGTAGCATAGAAAACAAAAAATTTCCTACCGCGAACACGCAATCCAAGCCAAGATGCAATCTAGAAGACGGTAGCAACGAGGGGATTATCGAGTCTCACCCTTGAAGAGATTCCAAAGCCTACAAGATGAGGCTCTTGTTGCTGCGGTAGACGATCACTTGCCGCTTGCAAAAGCGCATAGAAGATCTTGATCACGGCGCCACGAACGGGCAGCACCTCCGTACTCGGTCACATGTTCGGTTGTTGATGAAGACGACGTCCACCTCCCCGTTCCAGCGGGCAGCGGAAGTAGTAGCTCCTCTTGAATCCGACAGCATGACGGCGTGGTGTCGGTGGTGGTGGAGAACTCCGGCGGAGCTTCGCTACGCGGGAGCTATGGAGGAGAAGGGCGGCGGCTAGGGTTTGGGAGGGGGTGGCCGGCCACTAAAAGGCGGCGGCCAGCTTGTGGTCTTGGTGTGGCCGGCCCCCTCCCCTTGGCCCCTCATTATATAGGTGGAAGCCCCAAGTGTTGGACTACAAGTCTCCGAATAAGACCCGAACCCAAAACCTTCCATATGGTGGGAAACCTTCCCAAGCTAGGACTCCCACTAGAGGTGGGAGTTCCACCTTCCATATGGGGGTGGCCGGCCCCCTAAGGGGGAGTCCACTTGGGACTCCACCCCACTAGGGTTGGCCGGCCATGGAGGTGGAGTCCCATGTGGACTCCACCTTCCTAGGTGGTTTCTTCCGGACTTTTCTAGAACCTTCCATAGAACCTTCCGCATCATTTTAATTCACATAAAATGACATCCTATATATGAATCTTATTCTCCGGACCATTCCGGAACTCCTCGTGATGTCCGGGATCTCATCCGGGACTCCGAACAAATATTCGAACTCCATTCCATATTCAAGTTCTACCATTTCAACATCCAACTTTAAGTGTGTCACCCTACCGTTCGCGAACTATGCGGACATGGTTGAGTACTCACTCCGACCAATAACCAATAGCGGGATCTGGAGATCCATAATGGCTCCCACATATTCAACGATGACTTTAGTGATCGAATGAACCATTCACATACGATACCAATTCCCTTTGTCACGCGATATTTTACTTGTCCGAGGTTTGATCATCGGTATCACACTATACCTTGTTCAACCTCGTCTCTTGACAAGTACTCTTTACTCGTACCGTGGTATGTGGTCTCTTATGAACTTATTCATATGCTTGCAAGACATTAGACGACATTCCACCGAGAGGGCCCGGAGTATATCTATCCGTCATCGGGATGGACAAATCCCACTCGTTGATCCATATGCCTCAACTCATACTTTCCGGATACTTAATCCCACCTTTATAACCACCCATTTACGCAGTGGCGTTTGATGTAATCAAAGTACCTTTCCGATATAAGTGATTTACATGATCTCATGGTCATAAGGACTAGGTAACTATATAATGAAAGCTTATAGCAAATAACTTAATGACGTGATCTTATGCTACGCTTAATTGGGTGTGTCCATTACATCATTCATATAATGATATAACCTTGTTATTAATAACATCCAATGTTCATGATTATGAAACTAATCATCTATTAATCAACAAGCTAGTTAAGAGGCTTACTAGGGACTCTTTGTTGTTTACATATCACACATGTATCAATGTTTCGGTTAATACAATTATAGCATGGTATATAAACATTATCATAAACACAAAGATATATAATAACCATTTATTATTGCCTCTTGGGCATATCTCCAACAGTCTCCCACTTGCACTAGAGTCAATAATCTAGTTTACATATGTAAAGATATAACACCTTGGCCTTCCGGTGCTTTATCATGTTTTGCTCACGGGAGAGGTTTTAGTCAACGGTTCTGACACACTCAGAAACGTATGTATTTTGCAATTCATTTGTGTCTTCACGCATCACCCATTTTCCAAATGAGTCGGCATTAAATATGTTTGGTCTTCTGGTGGAACCTTAATTCCGCAGTCTGAAATATGTCACTAATATTGTCACACACAATATAGCTTCAAAGTTCTGACACTATCGGAACTACACCAAGTTCTCAAAGAACTTCTTGACTCAACATCCTCAATCATTGTCAAAACAATGACATACTCTGCCTTCTTTTGTAGAATCCGTCACAATATTTAGAACTCTTCTAAATCTAGCATTGTGCTACCTTTTAAACAACACTTAGCCTAATTGAGATTTGAAATTTATTTTTATATGTGACCAAACTAATATCGGTGCAACACTTTACAGCGATTTGTTTGTCATTACCCTATACAAAAATATATTTATATATCCTTGATTCTTCTAAAGTACTCAAGGATATTCTTACTGTCGTCCAATGATCATCACATGAATCATTCTGGTATATGCTCATAACACTTTAGAGCACAGGACATCTGATTATGTACATATTATACGTGATCCATAATCACTCATGTGTTTTAACTCATTGAGTGTCAGATACACTCAAGTCTTGTTAAAATTTCACATGACAAGAACATTTTCTTAATATTTCTATATTGAACTACTTCAATATCCTTTCTATGTACTTTCTATATTGAACTACTTCAATATCCTTTCTATGTACTTTGACTTAAACTTATTATGTCGAGCTTATTCAAGGATATTCCATCCAAGTCCATCAATTTTATAGATCCGTTTACTTTCAAAAAGTATTCATCTATCTTGGATTTCATGGCGTATAGCCATTTTAACGGAGTCAGGGCCCATCATAACTTCTTTGTATGTAGTTGGTTTATCATTGTTCAAAAAACAATCCTTTGTTCACAAATCATTTATTTGATCACAAAGTAAACCATACCTACAAGGTTCAATAAGTACTTCGATCTCCATGACTATAACATTTTGTAGACATGGGAGCCATGATCGTCGTGGCCACTTCCGGAACCAATTCCAATGCTGCGCTACTCTGATCATTATGCTCAGGTTCATAAACCTTATCGAGTTCTATTGTCCTCCCACTCAAATATTTCACTAGAAACAATTTCTTGGAAATAAGTAAGAAACATCGACAAACACTTTTGTCTTTGTTTCCATGATGGAAGAATTCCCAATTAATTCTTTGGGATAACCAACAAAGACATTCATCCGATTTTGGTTGTAAACTTATTTACCTTGTGCTATGCATACCAAAATTTAAGTAATGACTATTAGGTTTTATCCCATGCCATAACTCGTATGGTTTCATTTCAACAGATCATGATGATGCTCTATTCAGTGTGAAAGCGGTAGTCTCTAAAGCATATCCCACAAAAATATAATGGCATCAATATTTTATCTCATCATTGATACAACAAGGTTTGGATTCATCTCTCGGATACTCCATCATCATTATGATACTCCAAGAAACGTGAGTTATAGAACAACTTCATAACTCTCTTAGATGTTTGCTAAAACTCGTAATTCAAGTATTTCCACTATGATCCAATCATAGATATTTGACTTTTCTATTATGATGATTTCCACTTCATGCTGAAATTTATTTGAATCCATTCAAATGTTTCAAACTTCTTCTGTATCAAATATATCCACATATATACTCAATTCATTGTTGGAAGTTTTCATGAAGTAGAAGAATCTCCCGCACACAACTATGCCCAGTGAACCACATACATCATCATGTATATTTTCACTAAGTTAGTTGCCCGTTTCAACTCTTGGCCTATGAACGGTATTTTAGTCATTCTCTTTAGAAAAGATTTGCAAGCGCCAAACGATTCAAAAATCAAATGACTCCAAAAATCCATTTGCATGGAGTTCCTTCATGCGTTCCTCTCTAACATGACCTAAATGGCGGTTCCACAAATAAGTGGAATTCAAATCATTTGCCTTATGGCATTTTAGCGTCGATGTTATGTATGTGTGTTTCACCATTAAGATTTATAATAACTTATCCATCGTATATGGAGTAATGTCATAATTTGAACAACTCATTGTTTTCATTTGACTAGAGCAAAATAAAAATTATTAAGTTCTTTATTATAAATTCTAAGGGCTAGGTATAATGCCAACGACAAACATAATAACACTTTATTATGTTCCAGACGTGCATTATTACCATATTCCTTATCAGTCACTTAGGCCATTGTATTCTTGTATTGCGTTGTATTGTATGACATCTCATACCAACCAATCTGGTACAAATACCCAAGAATTTCATTGTGTGACAAAACAAGGAATACATCCATAACATGTATATCATGTATATACACCTGAGCTAGACTTTCTAGTCTTTTCTTTTCTTTCTATCTGCCAAAATATCTTTTATAGTTTCTCTTTTAGCTTTCCTCATTATTCAGAAAAACACTTCAACATCATAGACTTCTAGATTTGTTGGTCAAATACCAATAACCTTGAGGTTCTTACTTTGAAGTTGATCATCATATGACAAGTGTTCCCGATTTCACTATTAGTAACTTTGTAATATGATGAACAATTTCACTCATAATTTTATCATATCATGATGTCTTTCCGAGACCATGTCTGTACATACTAGGCTCGTAAAGTTTAACCTTAGTATTCGCATGTGCAAATCTGGCTTGCACCCGTTGTATGCACTCGTGGAATCTATGACACCCGATCATCACGAGATGCTTCGAAACGACGAGTCTTAGCAACGGTGCATACTAAGGACGATTACTTCATGGATATGCGAATATTGTTAGTGCCCCAATAGTTGGAGGATTGGGACGCCTGGCGTCTTCAACCTTCGTACATTCCCATAAAACTTATGAGTTTATGTACTATCACCAAATTATAGTCTATCACCTTGCAATAAGGTATTAGATATCACATATATCTCATACCTCGCTTATTTCTGAAAACAAAATTTCCAGCTCCTTACTTTAATTTCAAACGGATTTGAACTTCAAGTTTCATGGAGACAAGATGATTTTAAGTACTAATTGAAACCATTGTTCTTTGAATCAACAATGTGAGGTTTACTAAAAGTTTGCAATAGGACTTAATCATTTCTTGATTCTTTAACAATACGGTACCAATCCGTAAAGTTATTTGTCGACTTAACGATATTTCAATCTCAATAACAAGACTAACGCATGGTAGAAAACGGATGCCAGCTTCTACAAATTTTAATTCAAAATACTATTCGGACTATGTTCATGATAATTAGTTCAAGTTTTAATCTAATTACTAATGAACTCCCACTTAATACAACATCCCTCATAGTTGTTAAGTGGCACACGATCCACATCCACTACACCAAAACCAATCATCACGTGAGATGATGTAGCTTCAATGGTGAACATCAACATGTTGATCATATCATCCATATGACTCGTGTTCAACCTTTCGGTTTCCGTTGTCCCGAGGCCATGTCTATACATGCTAGGCTCGTCAAGCAAACCCAAGTATTCCGCGTGTGCAACATGGCTTACACCCGTTGTATGTGAACGTTGAGTCTATCACATTCGATCATCACGAGATGCTTCGAAACGACGAACTGTGCAACGGTGCATACGAGGGGAGAACACTTTATTATCTTGATATTAATGTGAGGGATCATCTTATAATGCTACCGTCGCGTTCTAAGCAAAATAAGATGCATAAAGGATTAACATCACATGCAATTCATATGTGATATGATATGGCCCTTTAGTCTTTGCGCCTTTGGTCTTCATCTCCAAAGCACGGACATGATCTCCATCATCAACGGGCATGATCTCCATCATCGTCGGCGTAGCGTCAAGGTCCATGGCGCTTTCTTCATGGTTGTTCACCTCATGTAGCAACTATTACAACTACTTTGAAATACTACTCAACATGAAATTTAAAGACAACCATAAGGCTCCTGCCGGTTGCCACAATACAATAATGATCATCTCATACATATTCATCATCACATTATGTCCATATCACATCACCAAACCCTGCAAAAACAAGTTAGACGTCTCTAATTTGGTTTGCATATTTTACGTGGTTTAGGGTTTTCGAGTGAGATCTAATCTACCTACGAATATGAACCACAACGGTGATACTAGTGTTGTCAATAGAAGAGTAAATTGAATCTTCACTATAGTAGGAGAGACAGACACCCGCAAAGCCACTTATGCAATACAAGTTGCATGTCAAGCATGGAGCAAATCTCATGAACGCGGTCATGTAAAGTTAGCCCGAGCCGCTTCATCCCACTATGCCACAAAGATGCAAAGTACTCAAGCTAAAGACAACATAAGCATCAACGCCCACAAAACCATTGTGTTCTACTCGTGCAACCATCTATGCATAGACACGGCTCTGATACCACTGTATGATAACGTAGCATAGAAAACAAAAATTTTCCTACCGCGAACACGCAATCCAAGCCAAGATGCAATCTAGAAGACGGTAGCAACGAGGGGATTATCGAGTCTCACCCTTGAAGAGATTCCAAAGCCTACAAGATGAGGCTCTTGTTGCTGCGGTAGACGATCACTTGCCGCTTGCAAAAGCGCGTAGAAGATCTTGATCACGGCGCCACGAACGGGCAGCACCTCCGTACTCGGTCACACGTTCGGTTGTTGATGAAGACGACGTCCACCTCCCCGTTCCGGCGGGCAGCGGAAGTAGTAGCTCCTCTTGAATCCGACAGCATGACGGCGTGGTGTCGGTGGTGGTGGAGAACTCCGGCGGAGCTTCGCTACGCGGGAGCTATGGAGGAGAAGGGCGGCGGCTAGGGTTTGGGAGGGGGTGGCCGGCCACTAAAAGGCGGCGGCCAGCTTGTGGTCTTGGTGTGGCCGGCCCCCTCCCCTTGGCCCCTCATTATATAGGTGGAAGCCCCAAGTGTTGGACTACAAGTCTCCGAATAAGACCCGAACCCAAAACCTTCCATATGGTGGGAAACCTTCCCAAGCTAGGACTCCCACTAGAGGTGGGAGTTCCACCTTCCATATGGGGGTGGCCGGCCCCCTAAGGGGGAGTCCACTTGGGACTCCACCCCACTAGGGTTGGCCGGCCATGGAGGTGGAGTCCCATGTGGACTCCACCTTCCTAGGTGGTTTCTTCCGGACTTTTCTAGAACCTTCCATAGAACCTTCCGCATCATTTTAATTCACATAAAATGACATCCTATATATGAATCTTATTCTCCGGACCATTCCGGAACTCCTCGTGATGTCCGGGATCTCATCCGGGACTCCGAACAAATATTCGAACTCCATTCCATATTCAAGTTCTACCATTTCAACATCCAACTTTAAGTGTGTCACCCTACGGTTCGCGAACTATGCGGACATGGTTGAGTACTCACTCCGACCAATAACCAATAGCGGGATCCGGAGATCCATAATGGCTCCCACATATTCAACGATGACTTTAGTGATCGAATGAACCATTCACATACGATACCAATTCCCTTTGTCACGCGATATTTTACTTGTCCGAGGTTTGATCATCGGTATCACACTATACCTTGTTCAACCTCGTCTCTTGACAAGTACTCTTTACTCGTACCGTGGTATGTGGTCTCTTATGAACTTATTCATATGCTTGCAAGACATTAGACGACATTCCACCGAGAGGGCCTGATACGTCTCCAACGTATCGATAATTTCTTATGTTCCATGCTACTTTATTGATGATACCTACATGTTTTATGCACACTTTATGTCATATTTGTGCATTTTCTGGAACTAACCTATTAACAAGATGCCGAAGTGCCGGTTCTGTTTTCTCGCTGTTTTTGGTTTCAGAAATCCTAGTAACGAAATATTCTCGGAATTGGACGAAATCAACGCCCGTGTTCCTATTTTGCCCGGAAGCATCCGGAACACCCGAGAGCCGCGAGAGGGGGCCCCGGTGGGCCCAGATGACATGGTGGCGCGGCCGTGGCTGGGCCCGCGCCACCCTATGGTGTCGTCGCCTCGTTGACCCCCCTGCGCCGCCTCTTCGCCTATTTAAAGCCCCTGCATCGAAAACCCTTACGGAGAAAGCCACGATACGAGAAAAGTTCCAGAGCCGCCGCCATCGCGAAGCCAAGATCTGGGGACAGGAGTCTCCGTTCCGGCACCCTGCCGGAGCGGGGAAGTGCCCCGGAAGGCTTCTCCATCGACACCGCTGCCATCTCCACCGCCATCTTCATCACCGCTGCTCGCTCCCATGAGGAGGGAGTAGTTCTCCATCGAGGCTCGGGGCCGTACCGGTAGCTATGTGGTTCATCTCTCTCCTATGTAGTTCAATACAATAATCTCATGAGCTGCCTTACATGATTGAGATTCATATGATGATGCTTGTAATCTAGATGTCATTATGCTAGTCAAGTGGGTTTTACTTATGTGATCTCCGGAGACTCCTTGTCCCACGTGTGTAAAGGTGACAAGGTGTGCACCGTGTGGGTCTCTTAGGCTATATTTCACGAAGTACTTATTCACCGTTGAAGAGCGTAGTGAAGTGCTTATTTATATCTCTTGATGATTGCAATGTGTTTGTATCACAATTTATCTATGTGCTACTCTAGTGATGTGTTATTAAAGTAGTTTTATTCCTCCTGCATGTGTGCAAAGGTGACGAGTGCGTGCACCGTGTTAGTACTTGGTTTATGCTATGATCATGATCTCTTGTAGATTGCGAAGTTAACTATTGCTATGATAATATTGATGTGATCTATTCCTCCTACATATGCATGAAGGTGACGAGTGTGCATGCTATGCTAGTACTTGGTTTAGTCGTTTTGATCTATCTTACACTTAAGGTTACTTAAACATGAGCATTATTGTGGAGCTTGTTAACTCCGGCATTGAGGGTTCGTGTAATCCTACGCAATGTGTTCATCATCCAACAAAAGTGTAGAGTATGCATTTATCTATTCTGTTACGTGATCAATGTTGAGAGTGTCCACTAGTGAAAGTGTAATCCCTAGGCCTTGTTCCTAAATACTCGCTGAGTTACTACTGCTTGTTTATTGTTTTACTCGTGTTACTACTATCGCAATACTACCACCATCAACTACACGCCAGACAAGCTATTTTCCGGCACCGTTGCTACTGCTCATACATATTCATACCACCCGTATTTCACTATCTCTTCGCCGAACTAGTGCACCTATTTGGTGTGTTGGGGACACAAGAGACTTCTTGCTTTGTGGTTGCAGGGTTGCATGAGAGGGATATCTTTGACCTCTTCCTCCCCGAGTTCGATAAACCTTGGGTGATCCACTTAAGGGAAAACTTGCTGCCTGTTCTACAAACCTCTGCACTTGGAGGCCCAACACTGTCTACAGGAAAGGAGGGGGAACGTAGACATCAAGCACTTTTCTGGCGCCGTTGCCGGGGAGGAAAGGTAAAAGGTACTCACACTCCGGACCTCGGCTACTAAGCTATTCTCCGGCGCCGTTGTAAGTACTCGAAGCTATTTCCTTTAGACTCCGCAATTGCGACATTTGGTTTCTTGTTTACACTAGTTAGGCATAATGGAAAACAACAAAAATATGAGAGATCTTTATGAACTTTATCTTGAATTAGGACATGATGTGTTTGAAGAGAGAATTAAAAAACCCATGGAACTTTATATGCATGATAATGGGAATGTTATTAGTATGAATGCTTTGAACACCATTGTTGCTAATGCTATGGAAAATTCTAAGCTTGGGGAAGCTGGCTTTGATGAGCATGATATTTTTAATCCCCCAAGCATTGAGGAGAAAATTTACTTTGATGATACTTTGCCTCCTATTTATGATAATTATAATGATAGTAGTCTTTTGTTACCACCTGTTATGGAGGATAAATTTGATTATGATTACAATATACCTCCTATATTTGATAGCTACTTTGTTGAATTTGCTCCCACTACAATTAATAAGAATGACTATGCTTATGTTGGGAGTAGTAATTATTTTATGCATGAGACTCATGATAAGAATGCTTTAAGTGATAGTTATATTGTTGAGTTTGCTCATGATGCTACTGAAAGTTATTATGAGAGAGGAAAATATGGTTGTAAAAATTTTCATGTTACTAAAATGCCTCTCTATGTGCTGAAATTTTTGAAGCTACACTTGTTTTATCTTCCTATGCTTGTTACTTTGCTCTTCATGAACTTGTTTATTTACAAGATTCCTATGCATAGGAAGCATGTTAGACTTAAATGTGTTTTGAATTTGCCTCTTGATGCTCTCTTTTGCTTCAAATACTATTTCTTATGAGAGCATTATCATTAAAACTGCTGAGCCCATCTTACTGGCTATAAAGAAAGAACTTCTTGGGAGATAACCCATGTGTTATTTTACTACAGCAATTTTTGTTTTGTTGTGTCTTGGAAGTTGTTTACTACTGTAGCAACCTCTCCTTATCTTAGTTTTGTGTTTTGTTGTGCCAAGTAAAGTTTCTATGTCAAAGTTGATGTTATATTTGGGATTGCTGCGCAGAAACAGCATTGCTGTCTGTCACGAATCTGGGCACAGGCCTCTGTAGAAAATTCGAAAAAATCTGCCAATTTACGAGCGTGATCCTCAGATATGTACGCAACTTTCATTAGTTTTGAGTTTTTCCATTTGAGCAAGTCTGGTGCCATCTTAAAATTCGTCTTTACGGACTGTTCTGTTTTTGACAGATTCTGCCTTTTATTTCGCATTGCCGCTTTTGTTAAGTTGAATGAGTTTCTTTGTTCCATTAACTTTCAGAAGCTTTGTGCAATGTCCAGAAGTGTTAAGAATGATTGTGTCACCTCTGAACATGTGAATTTTGATTATGCACTAACCCTCTAATGAGTTTGCTTGAAGTTTGGTGTGAAGGAAGTTTTCAAGGGTCAATAGAAGAGGGTGATATAATGTGATCGAGAAGAGTGAAAGGTCTAAGCTTGGGGATGCCCCGGTGGTTCATCCCTGCATATTTTAAGAAGACTCAAGCATCTAAGCTTGGGGATGCCCAAGGCATCCCCTTCTTCATCGACAACTTATCAGGTTTCTTCTAGTGAAACTATATTTTTATTCCATCACATCCTATGTATTTTACTTGGAGCGTCCGTGTGCTTTTATTTTTGTTTTTGTTTTGTTATCTTAGTTCTCTGAATAAGTTCATCCTTGTGTGGGAGAGAGACACGCTCCGCTGGTTCGTATGAACACATGTGTTCTTAGCTCATAATATTCATGGCGAAGTTTCTTCTTCGTTAAATTGTTATATGGTTGGAATTGGAAAATGCTACATGTAGTAATTGCTATAATGTCTTGGGTAATGTGATACTAGGCAATTGTTGTGCTCATGTTTAAGCTCTTGCATCATATACTTTGCACCCATTAATGAAGAAATACATAGAGCTTGCTAAAATTTGGTTTGCATATTTGGTCTCTCTAAGGTCTAGATAATTTCTAGTATTGAGTTTTGAACAACAAGGAAGACGGTGTAGAGTCTTATAATGTTTACAATATGTCTTTTATGTGAGTTTTGCTGCACCAGTTCATCCTTGTGTTTGTTTCAAATAAACCTTGCTAGCCTAAGCCTTGTATCGAGAAGGAATACTTCTCATGCATCCAAAATCCTTGAGCCAACTACTATGCCATTTGTGTCCACCATACCTACCTACTACATGGTACTTCTCCGCCATTCCAAAGTAAATTGCTTGAGTGCTACCTTTAAACCATTCAAAATTTATCACCTCTGATTTGTGTCAATGTTTTATAGCTCATGAGGAAGTATGTGGTGTTTATCTTTCAATCTTGTTGGGCAACTTTCACCAATGGACTAGTGGCTTCATCCGCTTATCCAATAATTTTGCAGAAAGAGCTGGCAATGGGATTCCCAGTCCCAAATTAATTAATAAAAATAGACACTCCTCCATGGTATGTGAATGTTGGAAGGCACCCGAGGATTCGGTTAGCCATGGCTTGAGAAAGCAAAGGTGGGGAGGAGTGTCATCATAATAAAACTAAAATAAAAAGGCACTCCTTCATGGTATGAGATTGTTGGCAGGCACCCGAGGATTCGGTTAGCCATGGTTTGTGAAAGAAAGGTTGGAAGGAGTGCCACCCAAAAACAAAATAAAATGGGAGCCGCTCTTTGAAGGTTTGTCTGGCAAGGGGGTTAGAGTACCCGCTACCATTCGTTGACAACAACAAACACCTCTCAAAATTTTACTTTTATGCTCTCTTCATGTTTTCAAAATAAAAGCTCTAGCACAAATACAACAATCGATGCTTTCCTCTTTGAAGGACCATTCTTTTACTTTTATTGTTGAGTCAGTTTACCTATCTCCTTCCACCTTAAGAAGCAAACACTTGTGTGAACTGTGCATTGATTCCTACATACTTGCATATTGCACTTGTTATATTACTTTATGTTGACAATATCCATGAGATATACATGTTATAAGTTGAAAGCAACCGCTGAAACTTAATCTTCCTTTGTGTTGCTTCAACACCTTTACTTTGATTTATTGCTTTATGAGTTAACTCTTATGCAAGACTTATTGATGCTTGTCTTGAAGTACTATTCATGAAAAGTCTTTGCTATATGATTCACTTGTTTACTCATGTCATTACCTTTGTTTTGATCGTCGCATTCATTACATATGTTTACAAATAGTATGATCAAGAGTATGATGGCATGTCACTTCAGAAATTATCTTTGTTATCGTTTTACCTCGCTCGGGACGAGCGTAACTAAGCTTGGGGATGCCGATACGTCTCCAACGTATCGATAATTTCTTATGTTCCATGCTACTTTATTGATGATACCTACATGTTTTATGCACACTTTATGTCATATTTGTGCATTTTCCGGAACTAACCTATTAACAAGATGCCGAAGTGCCAGCTCTCGTTTTCTGCTGTTTTTGGTTTCGAAATCCTAGTAACGAAATATTCTCGGAATTGGACGAAATCAACGCCTGTGTTCCTATTTTGCCCGGAAGCATCCAGAACACCCGAGAGCCGCCAGAGGGGGGCCCTGGTGGGCCCAGATGACATGGTGGCGCGGCCAGGGCTGGGCCCGCGCCACCCTATGGTGTCGTCGCCTCGTTGACCCCCCTGCGCCGCCTCTTCGCCTATTTAAAGCCCCTGCATCGAAAACCCTTACGGAGAAAGCCACGATACGAGAAAAGTTCCAGAGCCGCCGCCATCGCGAAGCCAAGATCCGGGGGACAGGAGTCTCCGTTCCGGCACCCCGCCGGAGCGGGGAAGTGCCCCCGAAGGCTTCTCCATCGACACCGCTGCCATCTCCACCGCCATCTTCATCACCGCTGCTGCTCCCATGAGGAGGGAGTAGTTCTCCATCGAGGCTCGGGGCTGTACCGGTAGCTATGTGGTTCATCTCTCTCCTATGTAGTTCAATACAATAATCTCATGAGCTGCCTTACATGATTGAGATTCATATGATGATGCTTGTAATCTAGATGTCATTATGCTAGTCAAGTGGGTTTTACTTATGTGATCTCCGGAGACTCCTTGTCCCACGTGTGTAAAGGTGACGAGTGTGTGCACCGTGTGGGTCTCTTAGGCTATATTTCACGAAGTACTTATTCACCGTTGAAGAGCGTAGTGAAGTGCTTATTTATATCTCTTGATGATTGCAATGTGTTTGTATCACAATTTATCTATGTGCTACTCTAGTGATGTGTTATTAAAGTAGTTTTATTCCTCCTGCATGTGTGCAAAGGTGACGAGTGCGTGCACCGTGTTAGTACTTGGTTTATGCTATGATCATGATCTCTTGTAGATTGCGAAGTTAACTATTGCTATGATAATATTGATGTGATCTATTCCTCCTACATATGCATGAAGGTGACAAGTGTGCATGCTATGCTAGTACTTGGTTTAGTCGTTTTGATCTATCTTACACTTAAGGTTACTTAAACATGAGCATTATTGTGGAGCTTGTTAACTCCGGCATTGAGGGTTCGTGTAATCCTACGCAATGTGTTCATCATCCAACAAAAGTGTAGAGTATGCATTTATCTATTCTCGTTATGTGATCAATGTTGAGAGTGTCCACTAGTGAAAGTGTAATCCCTAGGCCTTGTTCCTAAATACCGCTGAGTTACTACCGCTTGTTTCATCGTTTTACTGTGTTACTACTACTGCAATACTACCACCATCAACTACACGCCAGCAAGCTATTTTCTGGCACCGTTGCTACTGCTCATACATATTCATACCACCTGTATTTCACTATCTCTTCGCCGAACTAGTGCACCTATTTGGTGTGTTGGGGACACAAGAGACTTCTTGCTTTGTGGTTGCAGGGGTTGCATGAGAGGGATATCTTTGACCTCTTCCTCCCCGAGTTCGATAAACCTTGGGTGATCCACTTAAGGGAAAACTTGCCGCTGTTCTACAAACCTCGCACTTGGAGGCCCAACACCGTCTACGGGAAAGGAGGGGAACGTAGACATCGGGGCCCGGAGTATATCTATCCGTCATCGGGATGGACAAATCCCACCGTTGATCCATATGCCTCAACTCATACTTTCCGGATACTTAATCCCACCTTTATAACCACCCATTTACGCGAGTGGCGTTTGATGTAATCAAAGTACCTTTCCGATATAAGTGATTTACATGATCTCATGGTCATAAGGACTAGGTAACTATATAATGAAAGCTTATAGCAAATAACTTAATGACGTGATCTTATGCTACGCTTAATTGGGTGTGTCCATTACATCATTCATATAATGATATAACCTTGTTATTAATAACATCCAATGTTCATGATTATGAAACTAATCATCTATTAATCAACAAGCTAGTTAAGAGGCTTACTAGGGACTCTTTGTTGTTTACATATCACACATGTATCAATGTTTCGGTTAATACAATTATAGCATGGTATATAAACATTATCATAAACACAAAGATATATAATAACCATTTATTATTGCCTCTTGGGCATATCTCCAACAGTTACAATCAATTAAAGAGTGCCTCCAAGAGTTAGAAATACCGCAAATAGAACAATTGCTATGAGTAGCCATGTTGCGGTCATCAAGAACATCTGCTGTCGGTAAGGACTGCTGAGCAAGCCTCCATAGAAAAACACGGATTTTTGAAGGCACCATTGTCTTCCATAAAGAGCACCAGCCCTTCTTCTCTTCTTCAACTCTCGAGGATCCTGCATTTTCCTCGAAGTAATTCTCTCTATTTATCTTAGTATTCACTAGCATTCGATAAGCGGATCTGACAGAGAACATGCCTTTACGTTCGAAATGCCAAGCCCAAGAGTCATATTGTAACCTTGTACATATTGGAATGTTTAGTATAATCGAGGCATCCATAGGTAAAAATGTCTCACGAATCAAATCAACTTTCCAGCTTGCAGATGTTGCATCAATAAGCTCGCATGCTCTCTTAGGGGGTTGATTCTTGAGTGACACAATAGGCCTTAGATTGGTGCCCCGAGGGAGCCAATTGTCAGCCCAAATATTTGTTGATCTCCCATCACCTATCCTTTTGATCAAGCCCTGAATTAGAACCTCACGCCCATCTAGTATTGATCGCCAAATTTGTGAGTGGTGGGAGCTCAGTTCCGCATTGGGGAAATATATCGCCTTTAGTAGTCTTGCACTTAGAGAATCAGGCTCGTTTGGGATCCTCCAAGCCTGCCTCACCAAAAGAGCTAAATTAAAGAGTTCAAGATCCCTGAACCCTAATCCGCCAAGAAATTTAGGGCGAGTCATCACCTCCCAAGAAACCCAGTTGGCCTTCCTCTTCCCCTGAGTACTACCCCACCAGAACTGTCGAATGCGCAAGTTGATATGCTCATAGACCCCTCAGAAATTTGAAACACGCCATCGAATACACTGGTATAGCTTGCATAAGCGACTTTATAAGCACATCATTTCCTCCCGCTGAGAGAATTTTTTCCAGCCCCCTTTCACCTTGCTCCATACTTGATCTTTCAAGAATTTAAACGTTCCATACTTTGAGTTGCCCTCATAAGTTGACATCCCCAAATACCGCTCGTTTAAAGACTCCGTGGTAATGTCCAGAATATTTTTTTACCTCATCCCTCCTTATTTGGGGGCACCCCTTACTAAAAAAGATTGGACTTTTCTTTGTTTAGTCTTTGACCCGATGCTTGACAATAGGATTCCAACAAGTTCGATACCACTTCTGCTCCCTGTCTACTTCCCTTGAAAAACAACAGGCTATCATCCGCAAATAGCAAATGGTTCACCGCCGGAGCCGATGGAGCCACTTTGATACCGCTTGTAGGTTTAAACTCTTCCAACTTGCTTACATTGAACAACACCGAAAAAGAGACCGATTTGACCATACCAATAATGATATCAACCCATCTTTGGACAAAACCAAGCTTCAACATAATAGCCTTCAAATATTCCCACTCCACCCGGTCGTATGCCTTCATCATATCAAGCTTTAAGGCACATGAGCTATTGACCCTAGACCTGTTCCTTTTCATAAAATGTAGGCACTCATAAGCACAAATAATATTGTCAGTAATAAGTCTGCCAGGAACAAATGCAGACTGTTATTCCGAATAGTGTCAGGAAGTATCTCCTTCAGCCGGTTTACTAACACCTTTGAGCAATCTTGTAAAGACGTTGCAAAGGTTAATTGGTCTGAATTGCGACAAAACTGTGGGATTTTGCACCTTTGGGATAAGAACCAAAAGGTACAGGCCAACAGCCCATATCGAGTTAGCCTACGGCCCATTACAACCCTCATTCCAAGGCCCATTCGTGCGCTAATGCGAGACAGAGCCTTCCTTCCTTGCTCTTCCATCTCCTCTGCCTCCAGCCTCCCAAACCGGAAACCCCCAAAATTTCACGCGTCTCGTGGTCCATTCCTGCGCGAGTCGACGGTGGCGGCGGCGGCGGGGAGCGTCCCAGAGCGCCGGCGTGCGTGAGAAAGGGGCGGGGTGCCGTGGAATTTCTCGATCTAGGTCTGCGCGGCGGCGGCGGCGGGGGTGGATGTAATGGCGGCGGGTGGTAGGAGGCGAAAGAAGAAGCAGTCCAGGCCGGAGGAACGAATCGAGTTCCGCGGCGTGCGAAGGCGACCGAGCGGCAAGTACTCGGCGGAGATCAGTGACTGCAAGTCGACGGGGAAATCTCAGAGGTGGCTTGGCACCTTCGACACGGCCGAGGAGGCCGCCAGAGCGTTCGACGCCGCCGCCGTCGAGCTACGAGGCGCGGCGGCCGCAACCAACTTCAAGCAACCCGCTGCTGATGATGATGGCGTCTCCCCGTTCTGGAGCGCTTCAGCCGAGCAGTCCGGAAAAGAAACGGCGCCCACGTCCGGCGCTGGCGTCCTCGTTCAACGCCCTTCCAAGAAGAGGGCTTGGCCGGACGCCGGGACCGAGTTCCGCGGCGTGTACCTGAAAAGCAGCGGCAGGTACGGGGCGCAGATATGGGACTCCAAGTCGCAGGGGAAACCTCTGAGATGGCTTGGCAGTTTTGACACCGCCGAGGAGGCCGCCAGAGCGTACGACGCCGCTGCCGTCAGGCTGAGCGGCGCGGCGGCCGCAACCAACTTCGAGCAAACACCCACGTCCAGCGCGGATGATGCAGGCGTCGCCGTTCACTTCCCTTCATCGCCGTTCAAGAAGAAGGCTAGGCCGGACACCGGGACCGAGTTCCGGGGCGTGTACCTGAAAAGCAGCGGCAGGTATGGGGCGCAGATATGGGACTCCAAGTCGCATGGGAAACCTCAGAGATGGCTTGGCACTTTCGACACCGCCGAGGAGGCCGCCAGAGCGTATGACGCCGCTGCCGTCAGGCTGCGCGGCGCGGCGGCCGCAACCAACTTCAAGCAACACGCTGCTGCTGATGATGGCGCCTCCCCGTTCTGGAGCGCTCCAGCCAAACCGTCCGGAAAAGAGACGGGGAGTGTGACGAGGAGGGCGCCGGAATTCCGAACCGTGCTGCCCAGCGTTTCACCCACGTCCACCGCAGTTGATGTAGGTTTCGCCCTTCTCCGGCGTTCCTCACGACTTAAGAAGGCGGCGGCGTCTAGGCAGCCGGATGCCCTGGCCGTGTTCCGCGGCGTGCATCAGAAACGCAGCGGCAAGTACGGGACGAGGATCAGAGTCAGACCCTCGGAAGGGAAAGCTCGGGTGTGGCTCGGCACCGGAGCGTATGATGCAGCAGCCGTCAAGCTGGACGGTGCGTCTGCTGTCACCAACTTCGAGCAACCCACCGCTAATGACAGCGTCTCATTCGACGATGGAGATGCCGCAGCCGAGCCGTGCAGCGAAGCGGCGGCTGTTGTGAGGCTGCACGACGCTGCAGCCAAAACCAACTTCAAGCAATCACCTAAGGCCGTGCCTGCTGATTACAGCGAACAATGGCGCACGGACATCCTGATCGACTTACTGGAACTGTCAGCACTCGACATCCGCTCGGACAACATCGTCCCAGATGCGCAGCACGGCGACCTCAAGGCCGACTTGACGCCGGCGAAGTGGCAGCAGGTGGACGAGGTCGTCAAGGACATGGAATGCACCAATGTAAGTTGCTAAATCTGCAGCTGCCTGTTCCTTTGTTCTTTGAATGCCTTGTGTATAGCATGTAATTTATTGCTTGATGAGGTTCAGGAAAGGGAGGCGCTGATTGAAGCGGCTGCAATTCTTCAGAAGATTTCGGTAGCTAGCTGGCATGGAGATGGTGGGAGAGCCGAACCAGCATAAATGTTGATCATAGCATCATGGCACTCTGATGTTGAGGATGAACATTCCTGACTTGTAAGATGATACGATGATTTGGGTGGCCTGGATCCTTTTTGGCTGGGAAGAACAATGTTGGGGCAGCCCTGGGCGCTGCTGCAATAGTTTCTACTTTCTTTTGGTACTTAGTTCTTTTTTGTTCAGCGTAAGAATTACTTAGATTATCTATGTGATGAGAAAATCATCCAAGAAACAATTACAGTACTAAGAGGGAATGATGGCTGAGCTCAGAGATAAGGCTGGGTGATAGATAGACATTTAGATTTTAGTTAGTTCAGACTTCAGAGTTTTGGCTTCTAACATTAAGTTCAGATGATGGAAAAACTTCTTAATCCCCCGGCTGTTAGTTTCTACTTACATCCTCATAATTTTCTATAACTGGTAGAAAAATCTGAAAACGAAAACTAGCAATTTCAGTTACATGCTACATATTTGGGGGGGCTTGCTACGGAACAATCAACCTTCCCATTTTGTATAGTTATCTGAATACTTGATGCCTGGCTAGATTTCGCTTTTGTGGCTGATTTTGCTTTATTATAGACCTGATACATGTGCACCTTCCGTAATGATATTCATGTAATATGCAGTTTATTTTGTGAAGAACAAGAGAAGCTCCAATCAGTGAAAAAGCACCGTCAAAATTTCGTGAAATAAAAAAATTCGGTAAGGGGCTAAAAATTATGGTTTGGGTCGAAAATTTCGGTCAAATTGAATTAATCCGAAACTTACACTTCTGAAAATAAACAAATCATGTTTCTTTCGTAAAATTAGCTGTAGGGCAGCGATGGAGGGCCTGGTACATATCTAGAAGGTGCGGGTTTGATTCAATTTGATTCTTTTGAGAACAATTTGAATGACTGACTTCAAATCTGGCCCTAAAATATTCTACGAAATTTCTTGAAATTTGCATATCTCTACCTGGCATGAAAAATATTACAGGAAAAAAACCTGGCTCCAATGGTTGTGGCTACTCGATCTGCAGTTGCCTATTTCTTTGAGTTATGCATACGGTTATGGATCTTGCCTGATCTTCACTGAGAAACCTGGAGTCCTGGACTAGGTATCCAGAAGATATGCCTTGTCATTGCCATGGCGATGGTTGTTTCTCTGGTGCGTTGGTCCTTTAGAGTCTTAGCGTGTCAACTTTCATTTTGTCTACTACAACAAGTTTTACTACGACAAGTTTTCCCTAGCTCCGGTGATGGAGGGGTAAGGACAGCGGCACGCCTTCGGCTCGCACTAATGTCTGTAGTCGTCCCTAGGTGGTCCATGGACCTATTTGTAATCTTTGCTTGTTGATGATGAGCATTCCTAACTCGTAGGCTGATTGATACCTGAGCTCTTTGCTTGGAAGAACAATGTTGGGGCAAACCAGTGCTCTGCTGTAATATTTTCTAGTTGCTTTTGGTACCTGGTCCTTTTTTAGTTCAGTGTTGGGGCTACTAGCAGTATGTGGCAGCATAACCATGCTCTTTTATTCTTCTTTTGCACGTGGATGCAGAGCTCTTGCTGTTCCGGTATCTTCATCGAGACTTTGCAGTACTGGACTAGAAATCGGAAGACCTTAGTGTTAATCCAGCAGTAATTCAGTTCAGTCAGCATGTCTGTCTGACAGTACAAGCCCTCGAGTGTAGCAATGCCTGTAATGTTTTTCTATTTTTTTGTTGTTACCCAGTCTAATCCCCGTGTATGCAGAAGATCTTAGTTGTAATTTTGTTGCATGTCTGTTTGACAGTAAAAGCCCAGTGTAGCCATGTATGTAAGCTTTGCTGATTTTTCTTGCAGAAGCTATGCCTTTTTTTTTGAACAAGCAGAAGCTATGCCTCCTGATTGTAATCCGCCATCCGATTGACTCTCGGTCAACTTTTGCACAAGGGACATACATGGTGTACCATGCGTCTCTTACTTAGTAGTGAAGCGCCTTGACGACTTCTCCATACTCAGAAAGCAAAATAGTCAAAGAGGAATCTTGGTTTCTTTTTACGTGAGGAAAAATTGTTACTTTAAATTAAATTTGAATTCAGTTTATGTTTGTTTCTCCGTCGGGCTAGTGTAGGGCACACTCCAACGATTGGGGTAGTGGAGATTAGGAACCCTAGATCTTATGGCGAGAGAGTTTCCTGAACGATGTTTTGGCTTTCGTGAGGATCGTTGAGTTCATGGAATAAGGATGGTTCCATGTCAAAATAAAGTTTTATTTCTTTTGCTCGCGAGGATGTTCTTGTAGGCTGGTTTCGGATAATATATTGTAACTTTTCGCCAAAAAAAAAAGTCTGGGTCGACCGAACCTGCACGTGAGGAGGAGAGCCACGATCGTTGAGGTGATAATAAAGCTCATCTAGGGTTCCTACCCCCTCACCGATGGCGCCGCCAGTCTCCTCCTCCTTTAGTGTCCTTGGGGCCTTGGAGGCGTAGCAGACCACGACCCCTTGCCGCGCGAGGTTTTCGTTGTGTGTTTAACTTATTTTTTAGTGTCTTCTTCGAGATGGTGAGGCGGTGGCTACATCTTAAAGTTTGGAATAAGGTCCTTTTCACCCTATACTCGCACCGGTGGTGCGTCTAGCGACGGCGGAGGGCGAGTGGAGTTGTGCGTCCCGCGAATCTCCTAGGATCTAGTAGGTTTTCATGTTCGTTGGTGTGGTTTCAAATCTAGCTCTTCCGATCTACCAATCTTATCTGTGGCGATGATTGTTTCTCTGGTGCGTTGGTCCTTTGGAATCATAGCATGCCGACTTTCAGTTTATCTACTACAACAAGCTCTACTAGACTAGTTTTTCCTAGCTCCGGTGATGGAGGAGTAAGGACAGCGGCATGCCTTCAGCTCGTGCTAGTGTCTATAGTCGTTCCTAGGTGGTCCATGAACCTATTTGTAATCTTTGTTACCTTTTAGGTTTTTGGTATTACTATGGATGATTATCAAGTAAATCGGTGAACTTTTCGCAAAGAAAGTTTGCATTCATGTTAGTAGAGGAACCCATATGCGGGTTTTTTTTTTGGCGCCTTTCACTTTCCCCTCACATTGCCTAGTCTGCAGTTCGGGTCAGTGTGCAGTCGCGAGCCCTCGTCGCTTCTTGGCAGCATGCTCCCATGCACAGATGGTTATCGTTCACATGACGATATGTTGTTCCTACTAGGACTGTGCGCCTGCGAGGCCGTCTGTAGGTGTGTTTGCCATCGATTACATCGGATCATGAGAATTGAGAACTGTTAGGGCAATATGCTTGTTGTATTACCAGGGGGCCAAAGGCCACAATATATAGTACATGTACAGGTGCACATATGCAGAAAGCCCCCTAACATATGGAGAAACTAGAATATACAGATATATACATCTAACACCCCCCCTCAAACTCATGGTGCATCCACAACACTGAGTTTGGAGAGTAAGAAATCATGCTGCGCCCGAGTCTGTGCCTTCGTAAAGAAATCCGCGAACTGCAAATTTGAAGTCACATAATGAACCGCAACAACATCATCCCGCACCTGAGCACGTGTGTAAAAAGCATCAACACCAATATGCTTGGTCAGCTCATGCTTGACCGGATCACGTGCAATACTGATAGCACCTGTACTGTCAGACAAAAGTGGAGTGAGTGTCGTAACAGAGACCCCAAAATCTGCAAGCAACCACCGTAACCAAGTCACCTCAGCAATCAACAAAGCCATAGCCCGCAACTCAGCCTCAACACTCGAACGAGAAACTGCTACCTATTTCTTCGTCTTCCAAGCAACAAGCGAACCACCAAGAAACACACAAGAAGCGTAAAGTGAACGACGATCCGTAGGATCACTCGCCCACGTAGCATCCGAGTAGCACTGGAGCTGGAGAGAGCTGGAACGGGGAAAGAAAAGGCGACGAGTGATCGTGCCACGAAGGTAACGAAGAACACAGAGGAGATGACTATAGTGAACAGTGGTAGGAGCTGAGACAAACGACTCAGAATACGAACGGGATAAGAAATATCAGGACGAGTGACAGAGAAGATAAACAAGACTCCCAACAAGATGGCGATAACGAGTGGGATCGGGAAGAGGATCACCATCGCAGGGACGAAGCTTAACATTAAGCTCCATAGGAGTATCAACCGTGCGCTCATCCCCAAGAGCAGCACGAGCAAGAAGATCCCGAATGTACTTTTCCCGAGAGATAGAAAAGCCATCGAAGTGGAGGAAAGCTCAATGCCAAGAAAATAGCGAAGAGGACCAAGATCAGTCATAAGAAACCGATCGCGAAGACGAGCCTTGATGAAGGCAATATACTCGGGATCATCACCAAGTAATGATCATATCATCAATATAGAGAAGAAGAAGAGTACGTCCACGAGGAGAAGTGTGAACAAAAAGTGCTCGGATCATGAAGACTAGGAGAGAAACCAGCAAGCAGTCACCAAAGAGGCGAAGTGCTCAAACCAGGCACGAGGGGCCCGTTTGAGACCATAGAGAGAACGTCGAAGACGACAAACCATCCCATCGGGAACGAATACCCGAGGAGGAGGCTGCATGTAAACCTCCTCACTCAACTCGCCATTAAGAAAAGCATTCCGAACATCAAGCCGGAAGACGGACTCGACGGCGAACGTAAGCAACAACAAGAAGGGTACACACAAGTAGTCATATGAGCCACAGGGGCAAAAGTCTCATCATAGTCACGGCCGTGCTCCTGCTGAAAACCACGAGCCACAAGACGCGCTTTATAGCGCTCAAGAGATCCATCAGAGCGAGTCTTAATTTTATAGAACCACTTACACATGATGGGACGAACACTAGAAGGTGGAGAAACAAGATCCCAAGTGCCAGTGCGCTGAAGCGCAGCGATCTCCTCAGCCATGGCAAGCTGCCATTCAGGATGACGCTCGGCAACCCGATAAGAAGTCAGCTCGGAAACGACAAAGAGACCATACTGACTAGGAGAGTAACGAACTAGAGCACGACGCTGACGAACGGGCCGTGAAGGGGGAAGCTCATCTGCAGAAGACAAGTCATCAGAAGAAGAGGAAGAAGGGACAGCATCGGAAGGATCCGAAGCCGGAGAACGAGAACGAGGAGTACTCGGTGGACTAGACGAACGAGATGATGGCGCCGAAGGGGGCGCATCAGAAGTAGGAGGGGGGAGGAGGGACAGCAGGGGGTGCATCCGGAAAAAGAAGAAAAGAGATATCATCCACCGGGTAAGTACCCGAGGTGGGGCGAGGATAGAAGGGACGCGTCTCATCAAACGTGACGCCACGAGAGATGCGCGTCCGGCGACCAACAGGGTCCCAACAGCGATAACCCTTATGCTCATCACTGTATCCGAGAAAAACACACTCAACAGACTGAGCGGTCAGTTTGGTGCGTTCGCGAGGAGGGAGAAGAACATAGAAAACGCAACCAAATAAGCGAAGAGTCGAGTAATCTGGAGAGCTACCAGAAAGACGCTCGAGAGGAATGCCACCTTGAAGGGCAGCAGAAGGATGAATGTTTATGAGGTAAGTCGACGTAGCGACAGCCTCAGCCCAGAAATGCGGCGGAAGAGAGGAAGCAATCATCATAGCACAAGTAGTCTCAAGAATGTGACGATGCTTACGCTCGGCGACACCATTTTGAGCATGGGCGCCGGGACACGAGAACTGGGCAAGAGTGCCCTGCTCAGCAAGAACACCATGCAGGTGCTGGGAAATATACTCTCTGGCAGAATCAACACGAAACACACGAATAGGCGTGGAATACTGAGTACGAACCATGGCTACAAAACGCTGATAAATAGAAAGCACCTCACTGCGAGAGTGCATAAGAAACAACCAGGTGTACCGTGAAAAATCATCAATAAACAAAATATAGTATCGGTGACCCCTTTCGAAGGAAAGGGAGCCGGACCCCAAACATCCGAATGAACTAAATCAAAAGGTCGCTGAGATACGTACGCACTAGTAGGATAGGGAAGCTGAATCTGTTTGCCTAACCTACAACCCCGACACGAATGCAAAGACACATCTCCCGAGACAGACCCCGAAGACCACTACGAACTAATGACGATAAACGGGAGCCACGAGAGGTGACCCGGCCGATGATGCCACCGCTGAAAAGATCCAAGGATGAAGCAAGCAACCGCGGGAGAACTGGCAGGTGAAGTGTAAGCAGAAGAAACGCGAAGCCAGTCTAACACCCAGAGCCCCGGGGACTCAAGGCTGCGAGGGCCAGCTCCAACCAGGGCCTGTGTACGGTGATCCTGAACAGCACAAGAATCAGCGTCAAGAATGACGCGACAACCAGAATCAGTAAGCTAACTAGCAGAAAACAGGTTCATCTTAAGACTAGGAACGTGAGAAACATCAGTAACAGAGAAAGAGGAAGTAGAAAGGGTGCCTCGACTGGAAACATGAAGAGAGGTACCATCAGCCGTGATAACACGAACATGAGAAACAAGAGAGCGAAGAGCAGAAAGAATAGAAGACGCAGAGGTCATATGAAAAGAAGCTCCAGAATCCAGATACCACGGGGATGACGTACCTGACTGTGTAGAAGGTGGTGGTCGCGCGGTGACAGAAGAGCTAGACACAGAACCAGCAGTACCCGTCGAGGAAGAGCCTGTACCAGCGAGCAGACCACGAAGACCACGGACAATGTCCTGATCAGATAGCGCAACAGCAGAAGATCCTGAAGAACCAGTCTGACGACGAGTATGCTGCAGTGGACGTAAGCTGGGATCCCTCTGCCAGCAAGTAGAGATAGTGTGGCCAGTCTTGCCACAGTAGGTGCAAGGAAGTGATGTCGAACCACGGAGAGAATCAAGCTGACGCCAAATAGCAGCACTCTGAGTGTAGAACTCATCAATAGTAGAATCACCCTGCTGAAGGGCATGCTCCTGGCGGACCACAGACATGTAGAGAGCATCCCCAGACGGCCGATAGCGCCGACGAAGAAAAGCCCACCGAGCAGCAGCGGTGGGAAGACCCATAAACTCAGCGAGCATACTGAGGCAGCACACTGGACGTGAGAACAGCAGCAGCACGAGCATCCTCATCTATCCACTTAGTGTACTCGGTCAGATCCAGCCGGTAAGTCGCAACGGCAGTAGAGTGGTCCTAGACCTTCCGGTCATAATCAGCCAGAGCAGTGTCATCAGCACTCTTGGCTGCATCCTTATCCGCCTGAGTAGCATCAGTGGCAAGGGCAACAGGTGGCGGTGCAACAGGCACTGTAGGAGCAACGGGGAGCGGCGGACAGGAGACCTCGCCAGAAAGCACACCCCAAAGACGAAGACCGCGCATGTGGATGCGCATGAAGGCAGCGAAATCAGGGTAATTCGCGCCATCAAAGATCACCGGGCAGCGAGGGATCGCAACATAGCCCGAGGAAGACATAGCTCTCTTTTTTCGCTTTTTTTCTTACCTCAGATTGAAATCAACTGCTGGACGAGGACGGGCCCAATCGGGAGCGAAGCGGGAAAACTAGAGGATCAATTTGCTTGTTGTATTACCAGGGGGCCAAATGCCACAATATGTAGTACATGTACATGTGCACATATCCAGAAAGCCCCTAACATATGGGGAAACTACAATATACATATATATACATCTAACAAGAACCACGTCTTTTATCTGCCAACCGCTCCCTATCCTACCCTTGTTTGATCTGTTATCCACTCTCACTTACAGATATATCAACCGCATCACTTATTCGTGTTGAGCCCTACCGGGTCGGTCGATATTCACTAACGCTCATACCTCCACTTCTCGATCCATTACGCATGCTCACTTTACTTTGGCAGGCTAGATGTCTCGACTACACACTTTCTCTGCTCTAACAATCAATTGAGGGAGCCCCCAAAGATTTCCCAAACGTGCTTTGGTGGCTCTAGCACAAAATTTCCCCCTACTGGTGCCCATCAAATCGTGACGGTGCGAACATCGGATCGAAAATTAGACCAGCATCCCCCTTCCGGGCCCGTAGCGAGCGAGGGGGGGGGGGGCAATGGCAACGCAGGACACGTCGATAAAACCACGTGGGTCCGTCATGGCAGCGACATCGAGGGGAAGATATATCCTCCCTACCCTGAAAATTCTCTCGCAACTCCACTCCCGTCGCCATAAATCGTTCATGTTCTCATCTCTCCCTCCATTGCCTCTCTCTCCCACATGAATCCCCGCCTTCTTCGTCTGATGGTGCAGCTTGACAAACCAGCCCGCGCCTAGCGCATAACAAAGAAGCCATAGGGATGGACACACGAGGTGTGGACCGTGGAGGTGTTTAGGAAATCCATCGTGACTATCGAGGCGCCCAACGCCCATCGCAAGGATTCCTTGGCCATGAATAAGGTGGGGGGGGGGGGGGCAGGAGACGGATGAGGCGGCGTACTTAGAGGAATAACAATATGGCAAGGTCATCCTAGCTGCAGTCGCGGGGGGAGGGGGGCAACACAGCGCGTTGGTCGCGCCCTCATCCATGCCATGAACAAGTCATCACAAGCCGCGGTAACCAACATGAAGGAAGACTCAAAGATCTTGATGGCCGACACTTCCATCACGGATGATGATGCCAAGGCTTGGTACAAGATGGCCCAGGCTCTTATCATGAACGAGATGATGTGAGCATCGCCGACAGAGCTTCCAGCATCGGCGATGCAGCTGCCGCCAGCAACAGAGCTTCCACCTCCGGCACCTAAGCAACCAACACCGGCTAGTGAATTTAAACTTGAGACTTGGATTTGAATGTGGTCGCCTTTGTGGCCTAATTTTAACTATGATTTGGTTTTCTTATTTTTTGTCTTTTAATCATTGGGGGAATAATTTGGGGGACGTCGGTGGACACTACAAGAAAAGTTGCCATGGCCGACGAAGTTGAAGTCGCGCCGTGGTTGCTGGTGTACCATGGCCGACGATTTTGGTCCCTCCGTGGTGCATGTCAAAACTTTTTTTTTTCTCGTTTTTGAGGCCACCTAGCCCGACGAAAGCGGCCAAAACGTGGCGTATGGTGGCCCGGGACGTGGTGCATCTCGAAATCTCGGGTTCGCCGGCCGAGTCAACGCAAATCCGCACCGCCGAGGGATGTAGGGCCCGGATGGCAGCCTCTCTGGCATTGTTTTTTTCTACATCGCGCCATCTCGTTCAACGAGCCGTTTACGATGCAGGATCATGGGTCCCGCATGTCATCCTCTATGAACCAAAATTCTTTCTATTCTTGGATTTTTTTTGACCCCCTGATTTCTGGCTACTTCCTTTTTCTTTTGATCCCTTGCCGCCTTGGAAACGTTGAGACCGCTGCTCGCTCATGGGACCCGCATGTCATCCTCTATGTGCAATCAACTTTCTTTTCTTGGAGTTTTTTTTGGCACCTCAAATTTGGTCACTTGCCTTTTTCTTTCG
>NC_061509.1:43452579-43493122 GCF_022539505.1 Lolium rigidum
CTAAACGCTAGAATAATGTAAGAGCAAATAGCTCGCTATTTTTAGATGAACAAATAGCTGGCTATAATAGCATCTCCACGGGTGCGTCTCAAATAGTCGCCGGCAGGGTCCCGACACTGCTGTATGGTGGCGTCAGCAATGCATCCTCTATTTGGGAACGCTGTTTCCACACCGGCGCCCCCAAACCGGCGGTTCCCTTTTTTTTTTCTTTTTACAATAGTTTGAAACAACATATCAATCACATTTTATTCATACTATATTCAATAATTTATACAACCACACAAATAGTACTTAAATTATTCATACAATCAAATAAATAGTACTTAAATTATTCATACAATCAAACAAATAGAAATAAAATCATGCATTGTTGGCAGCTCCTCTTCTAGCCCACAAATGCGCAACTAAATCCGCCTGAAGTTGTACATGGACACCTGCATCTCGAATTTTATTGTGCATATGAAGAAAAACGGCAAATTCTTAGGGTACATGCTCTACCTCAGGAAGTGGTCCTTGATAATCAAATGGATGATCATCCTGCACAGGTTCGTCGCGCTCGCTCTCAATGATCATGTTGTGCATGATCACACAGACGTTCATCACCTCCCACATCTGAGACTCAGACCAAGTGAGAGCTGGTACCTGACAACGGTGAAACGCTGCTGAAGCACCCCCAAAGCACGCTCAACATCCTTGCATGTTGCTTCCTGGCATGTTGCAAAATAAGCGTCCATCTTGGAAGATGGAGACGGAATTGTCTTCACAAATGTAGCATACGTCACGTAGATACCATCAGCTAGATAGTACCCCTTGTTGTATGCGTGGCCGTTTACCTTAAAGTTCACGGCAGGAGCTTGTCCCTCAGCTAATCTGGCAAACAATGGAGAGCGCTGCAACACGTTGATATCATTGTTTGTTCCTGCCATGCCAAAAAATGCATGCCAAATCCAAAGGTCATGGTTTGTCATCGCCTCGAGAATTACACTGCACTCACCAGTATGCCCCGTGTAGATCCCCTGCCAAGCAAAAGGGTAATTCTTCCGGCCCCAATGCATATAGTCAATGCTTCCGAGCATCCCAGGAAAACTCTCTTGCTGTATTTTTTGCAGGATCTGAGCTGTATCATCTGCCCTTGGTGCTCTCAAATAGTCTTTAGCAAACACCACTATGACAGCTCGACAAAACTTGTAGAGAGTCTCTGTACATGTCGACTCCGCCATCGGTAGGTATTCATTGGCTCTATCTGGAGGAGCTCCGTATGCAAGACAGCGCATTGCAGTAGTGCACTTCTGAATTGAGGTGAAGGCCCACAAACCTGTGCAATCTTGCTTGGCCATGAAGTAGTCGTCGTACTCCCTGACGCCGTAGACAATCTTCAAGAACAGCTCCTTGTTCATCCTAAATCGGCGCCAAAATTCTTTCGGCGAATCGTCGTTGAAGTAGTCAGCGTCAAGCAGCATTGCGTCGTCTTGATGATGCCGGTTGATGTTCCTCCTCTTGCCTGGCTTTGAGCCGCCGCGCCGAGGTACGACAAAGAAGGCTGGCGAACGCGCATCATGCTCGTCAGAATCAGCTGCTGCTGTTGTCGTCGGACAGCCTCAGCGTTCTGCTGCTCCGTGAACAGCCGCACCATCATCTCGTCGTCGATGTCCATCGCGGCAATCAGACGAACACCTTGCGAGCGGGGCGGTTGTGCCACGGTGGCGGCGAGCTCTGTTTCGGGTGAAATAGTGGCCGCCGGTCGAGGGGGTGGCGGCCGTGTCGATGGACGACGGTTCCTGGACAGGCGGCGGTGTCTATTGCAAGCAGGGGCGTGGCAGTGACGGCGATAGTGGCGATCTAGAGGGGTGGGAGTCGGCTCGAGCGTGGGTAGGAGGTGGGGAAAGCGGTGCATCTGGCTGCCAGGCGGAGCCCACGCTCGTTTTCTGACGTGCCGCGAGGCGCCAGCGCGCCCGATTCGCGCCCTACGAGAAGGGCCCGCCACGGGGATGCCGACAATTCTATTAGGCTCGAAAACTAGCCGGCGTCTTTTGGGGCGCATCGGTGCGAGCCCAAAAACTACGCCGGCCCCCAAAACGCTATCGGGACCGCTATGGGACGCGCCGATGGAGATGCTCTAAGATAGTGTATGTTATTTTTAGTTAGCTTATAGCTAATACTTAGTATGTATAATTGTTAGCTATAAGAATGTACAATTTTATTAGTATATGTTCCATCTTCCACTCTTAGATAGTGACCGGGGGCACATGTTGTAACTCACTCTTCCATGAGAGGTTACTCCCCTCATTTTTTCATGTCTCTTTTCTCTATATATGCAAAAGTAACATGTAGGCGGATTATAAGCCCACTATTATACTTGCTCCTACACGTTCCAAAATACTAATATCTCCGATACATAATACGTATCATGTGGTTCCTAAAAAATGATTTTGCTTACAAAAGATAATGTAGCAAAGAGACAATGGAAAGGGTGCTTTAAGAAAAAGTCTGATATATTTTTATAAGCATCTCTCTAAGCACTTGGGGTTGCTCAAGGTTTTCGTACAAAAGCATTGTACATGGCCTCAGGTTGAGTTTGTGCATTTGGGGCAGCTTCAGCTGCTCCACCGGTGGATTGGTGGAGTGGAGATGTCACAAACACACCCTTAATAAGAGCATCCCCACTCGTTGGCACTCCCCACGCCCAAATTCGGCGAAATTTTCGTCCGGATTGGAGGAAGATTTGGCGTGGGGAGGAGTAGTTTCCCAGTCGTGTGCTCCCCAAGCGGCGTTTCTCGGGGAAAAAGAGGATGGCTCGGGGAATCCGGACGAAAGAGGAGACACGTGGGCGTGGGCGGTTGGTTTAGCTTCATCCGGAGTCCCCGGGAGACCCCGGGAAACCGAGGATGGCATGGGGAGTCCGGACGAAAATAGGCTCAAATCCGGACCAAAACGAGGAACCGGAGGCCTGACTGGGCCGTTTTTCGCCGTCCGGATGAAAAAAAGTGGTTCGTGGGGGCTTCTCGGGGAGACTAGTGGAGATGCTCTAATATATTGACTAGCGACCCATGCATGCTCTTACGGCCCTAAGTCCGTTTCTGTGTTACCCCGGTCGGAGACACAGATCAGTCGTCGCACTCTATTTCTGGTCTAGTGATTGCTGATTAATTCGCCCAAGCACGGCCGCGAGTCGACTCACAAACCTATCCCTGAGAAGACCGGCCACCAGGATCAACTTTACCGGCGACATAAGGTATCAGGATGAATTCTCTATGTACGGTAGTATATGCCCTAATTTTGATTACTAATTGATTTTTATTTGCAGTGGTGGTTATGTCATCTAAAAAGGGTCCATCTGGAAATGAGAAGAATAGGAAGAACAAATGGATGACTTGATACCGAGCGGCACGATCGGTGAGCTACTTGTAAACAAAAAAAAAGGATGACTTGATACAATCACAACGGGGATCCCTTGGCAATTTTCTTGAAGAAACAAGTACTCCCGATGAGTTGATACAGCGAGTTGGTTTTAGTTTTTGTGCAAAAGAACAAACTAATGTTAATCAAGAAGATGGGCCCTCTATAGAAGACAATATTGGAATCAACGACGGATAATACCAATGTGATTGGTGATTATCAGGAATTTAAATTTTCTCCTACAAAATCTGCTACTCTTGATGATGAACTAATCATTTAGATGCCGGTAAATTGGGATAGTCTTGACAAAAAAAAGCAAGTGATATATTAGTGGGGAAGGGGCACACCAGAGAAAATATATTGTATTTTATTTATATGCTATTCAATAAATTCTTTGTATACCCTATGATCCAGAAAAAAATGAGCAATAAAGAGGTTTGCATAGTTGTATCTGCTTTTAGTACTTTGTATAGTTTTTTTTAGACAAACCAACTAAGCTTTATAGTTATATCTTTTTTTAGAACTTTGTATAGTTGTATCTGCTTTTAGTACTTTGTATAGTTTTTTTTACACAAACCAACTAAGCTTTATTCATTAATAACAATGTTTATAGGAAAAAAATTCAGAAGTACGCCAAGCCAGAGATGGCGACCAACTTCATGCGATAACGCTTGCTTAGCTAGGTATATGTCTCCAACGTATCTATAATTTCTGATGTTCCATGCTAGTTTTATGACAATACCTACATGTTTTGTTCACATTTTATATCATTTTTATGCATTTTCTGGAACTAACCTATTAACAACATGCCGAAGTGCTAGTTCCTGTTTTCTGCTGTTTTTGGTTCCAGAAATTCTACACAGGAAATATTCTCGGAATTGGACGAAACAAAAGCCCAAGGCCTTATTTTCCACGGATTGTTCCAGAACACCGAAGGAGAGACGGAGAGGGGCCACGAGGTGGCCACCCCACCTGGCGGCGCGGCCAAGGGGGCGCCCCCTATGGTGTGGGCCCCTCGGGACCCCTCCGAGGCCGCCCTTCCGCCTATATATTCTTCCAGTCGCGAAAACCCTAAATCAATCAGTCATATTCCACGAAGAGTTACGTAGCCACCGCCATCGCGAAGCCAAGTTCGGGGGACAGAAGTCTCTGTTCCGGCACGCCACCGGGACGGGGAATTGCCCCCGGAATCCATCTCCATCGACACCACCGTCATCTTCATCGTCGTTGCTGTCTTCCATGATGAGGAGGGAGTAGTTCTCCCCCGAGGCTGAGGGCTCTACCGTAGCTATGTGGTTCAATCTCTCTTTCTTATGGTGTGATCTTTATGTGATCATAGGCTTTACAATCTAGATGTCATATGCTACTCAAGTGTTTTATTATGTGAACTTCGGGGTTACTGTGACCTCGGTGTAAAGATACAGTGTGTGCACCGTGTGTAACTTCCTTATGAATTTTGGTGTGTTAGTACTGTTGGAGATATGCCCAAGAGGCAATAATAAATGGTTATTATATATCTTTGTGTTTATGATAATGTTTATGTACCATGCTATAATTGTATTAACCAAAACATTGATACATGTGTGATATGTAAACAACAAAGAGTCCCTAGTAAGCCTCTTAACTAGCTTGTTGATTAATAGATGATTAGTTTCATAATCATGAACATTGGATGTTATTAATAAACAAGGTTATATCATTATATGAATGATGTAATGGAAACACCCAATTAAGCGTAGCATAAGATCACGTCATTAAGTTATTTGCTATAAGCTTTCGATACATAGTTACCTAGTCCTTATGACCATGAGATCATGTAAATCACTTATACTCGGAAAGGTACTTTGATTACATCAAACGCCACTCGCGTAAATGGGTGGTTATAAAGGTGGGATTAAGTATCCGGAAAGTATGAGTTGAGGCATATGGATCAACAGTGGGATTTGTCCATCCCGATGACGGATAGATATACTCCGGGCCCTCTCGGTGGAATGTCGTCTAATGTCTTGCAAGCATATGAATAAGTTCATAAGAGACCACATACCACGGTACGAGTAAAGAGTACTTGTCAGGAGACGAGGTTGAACAAGGTATAGAGTGATACCGATGATCAAACCTCGGACAAGTAAAATATCGCGTGACAAAGGGAATTGGTATCATATGTAAATGGTTCATTCGATCACTAAGTCATCGTTGAATATGTGGGAGCCATTATGGATCTCCAGATCCCGCTATTGGTTATTGGTCTGAGAGAATTCTCAACCATGTCTACATAGTTCGCGAACCGTAGGGTGACACACTTAAGGTTTGATGTTGTAATAGTAGAACTTGAATATGGAATGGAGTTCGAAGCTTTTGTTCAAAGTCTCGGATGGGATCCCGGACATCACGAGGAGTTCCGGAATGGTCCGGAGAATAAGATTCATATATAGGAAGTCATTTTATATGTTTGAAAATGATCCGGTGCATTTATGGAAGGTTCTAGAAAAATCCGGAAGAAATCACTAAGGAAGGAGGAGTCCCGGAGGGACTCCACCTCCCCATGGCCGGCCAACCCTAGAGGGGGGAGTCCAAGGTAGACTCCACCAAAGGGGCCGGCCACCCCCCTTCATGGAAAGGTGGGAATCCCACTTTGGTGGGAGTCCCACCTTGGGTAGGTTTCCCTACTACATGGAAGGTTTTGGAATCGGGTCTTATTCGAAGACTTTTAGTCCAACACTTGGGGTTCCACCTATATAATGAGGGGCATAGGGGAGGGGGCCGACCACCACAAGCCACCAAGCTGGCCGCACCCATAGAGGCCGGCCACCCCCTCTCCCAAACCCTAGCCGCCCCCCTCTCCTCCACCTCTCCCGCACGCTTAGCGAAGCTCCGCCGGAGTTCTCCATCGCCACCGCCACCACGCCGTCGTGCTGCCGGATTCAAGGAGGAGCTACTACTTCCGCTGCCCGCTGGAACGGGGAGAAGGACGTCGTCTTCATCAACACCGAACGTGTGACCGAGTACGGAGGTGCTGCCCGATTGTGGCACCGTGATCAAGATCTTCTACGCGCTTTTGCAAGCGGCAAGTGATCGTCTACCGCAGCAATAAGAGCCTACTCTTATAGGCTTTGGAAATCTTCAAGTGTGAGTCTCGATCATCCCCTCGTTGCTTCCGTCTTCTAGATTGCATCTTGGCTTGGATTGCGTTCTCGCGGTAGGAAATTTTTTGTTTTCTATGCAACGTAATCCCATAGTGGTATCAGAGCCGTGTCTATGCATAGATGGTTGCACGAGTAGAACACAATGGTTTTGTGGGCGTTGATGCTCTTGTTATCTTTAGTTTGAGTACTTTGCATCTTTGTGGCATAGTGGGATGAAGCGGCCCGGACTAACTTTACATGACCGCGTTCATGAGACTTGTTCCTCGTTCGACATGCAACTTGTATTGCATAAGAGGCTTTGCGGGTGTTTGTCTCTCCTACTATAGTGAAGATTCAACTTACTATTCTATTGACAACACTAGTATCACCGTTGTGGTTCATGTTTGTAGGTTGATTAGATCTCACTCGAAAACCCTAAACCACGTAAAATATGCAAACCAAATTAGAGACGTCTAACTTGTTTTTGCAGGGTTTGGTGATGTGATATGGCCATAATGTGATGTTGAATATGTATGAGATGATCATTATTGTATTGTGGCAACCGGCAGGAGCCTTATGGTTGTCTTTAAATTTCATGTTGAGTAGTATTTCAAAGTAGTTGTAATAGTTGCTACATGAGGTGAACAACCATGAAGACGGCGCCATGAACCTTGACGCTACGCCGATGATGATGGAGATCATGCCCGTTGATGATGGAGATCATGTCCGTGCTTTGGAGATGAAGATCGAAGGCACAAAGAAAAAAGGGCCATATCATATCACATATGAACTGCATGTGATGTTAATCCTTTATGCATCTTATTTTGCTTAGATCGCGACGGTAGCATTATAAGATGATCCCTCACATTAATATCAAGATAATAAAGTGTTCTCCCCTTGTATGCACCGTTGTACAGTTCGTCGTTTCGAAGCATCTCGTGATGATCGGATGTGATAGACTCAACGTTCACATACAACGGGTGTAAGCCATGTTGCACACGCGGAATACTTGGGTTTGCTTGACGAGCCTAGCATGTATAGCATGGCCTCGGGACAACGGAAACCGAAAGGTTGAACACGAGTCATATGGATGATGTGATCAACATGTTGATGTTCACCATTGAAGCTACATCATCTCACGTGATGATCTGTTTTGGTGTAGTGGATGTGGATCGTGTACCACTTAACAACTATGAGGGATGTTGTGTTAAGTGGGAGTTCATTAGTAATTAGATTAAAACATGAACTAATTATCATAAACATAGTCTGAGTAGTATTTTGAATTAATTTTGTAGTATTGGCATCCGTTTTTCTACCATGCGCTAGTCTTGTTATTGAGATAGAAATACTGTTAAAATTTGACAATAAACTTTACGGATTGGTACCGTATTGTTAAAGAATCAAGAAATGATTAAGTCCTATTGCAAACTTTTAGTAAACCTCACATTGTTGATTCAGAGAGCTATGGTTTCAATTAGTACCTAAAGTTATCTTGTCTCCGTGAAACTTGAAGTTCAAATATGTTTGAAAAGTAAGGAGCTGAAAATTTAGTTTTCAGAAATAATCAAGGTATGAGATATATATGATATCTAAGACCTTATTGCAAGATGATAGAATATAATTTGGTGAGACTACATAAACTCATAAGTTTTATGGGAATGTACGAAGGTTGAAGACGCAAGGCGTCCCAATCCTCCAACTATTGGGGCACTAACAATATTCGCATATCCATGAAGTGATCGTCCTTTGTATGCACCGTTGCTAAGACTCGTCGTTTCGAAGCATCACGTGATGATCGGGTGTTATAGATTCTACGTGTGCATACAACGGGTGCAAGCCAGATTTGCACATGCGAATACTAAGGTTATACTTTACGAGCCTAGCATGTACAGACATGGTCTCGAAAAGTCTTCATGATATGATAATATTATGAGTGAAATTGTTCATAATATTAAAAGGTTAATAATAGTGAAATCCGGAACACTTGTCATATGATGATCAACTTCAAAGTAAGAACCTCAAGGTTATTGGTATTTGACCAACAAACCTAGAAGTTATTGATGTTGAAGTATTTTTCCGAATAATGAGGAAAGCTAAAAGAGAAACTACAAAAAGATTATTGGCAGAAAGAAAGAAAAGACTAGAAAGTCTAGCTCAGGTGTATATAAATGATATACATGTTATGAATGTATTCCTTGTTTGGTCACACAATGAAATTCTTGGGTATTAGTACCATATTGGTTGGTATGAAGTGTCATACAAAACAACGCAATACAAGAATACAATGGCCTAAGTGACTGATAAGGAATATGGTAGTAATGCACATCTGGAACATAATAAAGTGTTGTTATGTTTATCATTGGCATTCTACCTAGCCCTTAGAATTTATAATAAAGAACTTAATAATTGTTATTTTGCTCTGGTCAAATCAAAACAATGAGTTGTTCAAATTATGACATTACTCCATATACGATGGATAAGTTATTATAAATCTTAATGGTGAAACACACACACATAATACTGACGCTAAAAGGCAAATGATTTGAATCCCACTTATTTGTGGAACCGCCATTTAGGTCATGTTAGAAAGGAACGCACGAAGGAACTCCATGCAAATGGATTTTTGGAGTCATTTGATTTTTGAATCGTTTGGCGCTTGCAAATCTTTTCTAAAGAGAATGACTAAAATACCGTTCATAGGCCAAGAGTTGAACGGGCAACTAACTTAGTGGAAACATACATGCTGATGTATGTGGTTCACTTGGGCATAGTTGTATGCGGGAGATTCTTCTACTTCATGAAAACTTCCAACAATGAATTGAGTATATATATGTGGATATATTCGATAAGAAAGAAGTTTGAAACATTTGAATAGATTCAAATAAATTTCAGCATGAAGTGGAAATCATCGTAATAGAAAATTCAAATATCTATGATTGGATCATGGTGGAAATATTTGAATTACAAGTTTTAGCGAACATCTAAGAGATTCATGAAATTGTTCTACAACTCACATTTCTTGGAGTATCATAATGATGATATAGTATCCGAGAGATGTATCCAAACCTTGTTGGATTAATGATGAGATAAAATATTATGATGCCATTATATTTTTGTGGATTATGCTTTAGTGACTACCGCTTTTACACTAAATAGAGCATCATCATGATCCGTTGAAATGACATCATACGAGTTATGACATGGGTATGAACCCTAATAGTCTTTTCTTAAATTTTGGTATGCATAGCATAAGTAAATAAGTTTACAACCAAAATTGGATGAATGTCTTTGTTGGTTATCCCAGAGATTTGATTGGGAATTCTTCCCACAAGACAAAGACAAAAGTGTTTGTCAATGTTTCTTATTTCCAAGAAATTGTTTCTAGCGAAGTATTTGAGTGGGAGGACAATAGAACTTGATAAGGTTTATGAACCTGAGCATAATGATCAGAGTAGCGCAGCATCGGAATTAGTTCCGAAGCGGCCACGTCGATCATAGCTCCCATGACTACAAAATGTTTTAGCCATGGAGATCAAAGTACCTATTGAACTTTGTAAGTATGATTTACTTTGTGATCAAATAAATGATTTGTGGACAAAGGATTGTTTTTTGAACAATAATAAATCAACTACATACATAGAAGTTATGATGGGCCCTGACTCCGTTAAAATGGCTATACGCCATGAAATCCAAGATAGATAAATACTTTTTGAAAGTAAATGGATCTATAGAATTGATGGACTTGGATGAAATATCCTTGAAGAAGCTCGACTTGTCGAAAAGTTGTTTACGACAAAGTTCAAAGAGTTGACTACAATAAGATTAGATCTTCCGTAGCAATGCTTATAGTCTATGAGGATTATTCTAGTAATCGCTACATATTTCTTTTATGAGATATGCTAGTAGGATGGCAAAATACATTACTTAACAGAAGTGTGTAGTAAAGGTATATACAAGATACAACCAAGAGTTTGCTGGTCCGTAGAATACTAGATAGGTATACGAATTTCAATTGGATGAAGTGAGTATCACGGAGTTGGAATCTTCACCGGATGAAATAGTCAAAGAGTTTTGATTTCATCAGAAACGATGAAGGTGCTTGCATTTGCAAGAAATTAAGTGGGAGCGCTGAGACATATTTGTAATACTTTATGTAGCCGACATATCGTTGATTATAAATAGTGTAATTATATAATTGATTAAAAAGGTTTCATTGAGAATTAACTTCAATGAAAGGATATGGACTGAAACATATTTAGTGTCAAGATCTATGAAAATAGATTAAAACACATAATAAGTTTAAGTCAAAGTACATAGAATGGATATTGAAGTAGTTCAATATATAAATATTAAGAAGGTGTTCTTTGCATACAAAGGTTTAACAAGACTTGAGTGTATTTGACACTCGATGAGTAAAAACACATGAGTGATTTTGGATCACAAATAATATGTACAAAATCAGATGTCATGTGCTCTAAAAGGTTAGGAGCATATACCAGAATGATTCATGTGATAATCATTGGACAAACAGTAAGAATATCCCTGTGTGCTTCAGAAGAACCAAGGATATATATATATATAGTTTTATATGGGGTAATGACAAACAAATCGATGTAAGGTGTTGCACCGATACTTGTTTGGTCACATATAAGAAATAATTTCAGATCTCAATTAGGCTAAGTGTTATTAAAAAGGTAGCACAATGCTAGATTTAGAAGAGTTCTAAATATTGTGATAGATTCTACAAAAGAAGGCAGAGTATGTCATTGTTTTGACAATGATTGAGGATGTTGAGTCAAGAAGTTCTTTGAGAACTTGGTGTAGTTCCGATAGTGTCAGAACTTTGAAGCTATATTGTGTGTGACAATATTAGTGACATATTTCAGACCGCGGAATTAAGGTTCCACCAGAAGACCAAACATATTTAATGCCGACTCATTTGGAAAATGAGTGATGCGAGAAGACGCAAATGAATTGCAAAATACATACGTTTCTGAGTGTGTCAGAACCGTTGACTAAAACCTCTCCCGTGAGCAAAACATGATAAAACACCAGAAGGCCAAGGTGTTATATCTTTACATATGTAAACTAGATTATTGACTCTAGTGCAAGTGGGATACTGTTGGAGATATGCCCAAGAGGCAATAATAAATGGTTATTATATATCTTTGTGTTTATGATAATGTTTATGTACCATGCTATAATTGTATTAACCGAAACATTGATACATGTGTGATATGTAAACAACAAAGAGTCCCTAGTAAGCCTCTTAACTAGCTTGTTGATTAATAGATGATTAGTTTCATAATCATGAACATTGGATGTTATTAATAAACAAGGTTATATCATTATATGAATGATGTAATGGAAACACCCAATTAAGGTAGCATAAGATCACGTCATTAAGTTATTTGCTATAAGCTTTCGATACATAGTTACCTAGTCCTTATGACCATGAGATCATGTAAATCACTTATCTCTGGAAAGGTACTTTGATTACATCAAACGCCACTCGCGTAAATGGGTGGTTATAAAGGTGGGATTAAGTATCCGGAAAGTATGAGTTGAGGCATATGGATCAACGAGTGGGATTTGTCCATCCCGATGACGGATAGATATACTCTGGGCCCTCTCGGTGGAATGTCGTCTAATGTCTTGCAAGCATATGAATAAGTTCATAAGAGACCACATACCACGGTATGAGTAAAGAGTACTTGTCAGGAGACGAGGTTGAACAAGGTATAGAGTGATACCGATGATCAAACCTCGGACAAGTAAAATATCGCGTGACAAAGGGAATTGGTATCATATGTAAATGGTTCATTCGATCACTAAGTCATCGTTGAATATGTGGGAGCCATTATGGATCTCCCAGATCCCGCTATTGGTTATTGGTCGGAGAGAGTTCTCAACCATGTCTACATAGTTCGCGAACCGTAGGGTGACACACTTAAGGTTTGATGTTGTAATAGTAGAACTTGAATATGGAATGGAGTTCGAAGCTTTTGTTCGAAGTCTCGGATGGGATCCCGGACATCACGAGGAGTTCCGGAATGGTCCGGAGAATAAGATTCATATATAGGAAGTCATTTTATATGTTTGAAAATGATCCGGTGCATTTATGGAAGGTTCTAGAAGGTTCTAGAAAAATCCGGAAGAAATCACTGAGGAAGGAGGAGTCCCGGAGGGACTCCACCTCCCCATGGCCGGCCAACCCTAAAGGGGGGAGTCCAAGGTGGACTCCACCAAAGGGGCCGGCCACCCCCCTTCATGGAAAGGTGGGAATACCACTTTGGTGGGAGTCCCACCTTGGGTAGGTTTCCCTACTACATGGAAGGTTTTGGAATCGGGTCTTATTCGAAGGCTTGTAGTCCAACACTTGGGGTTCCACCTATATAATGAGGGGCATAGGGGAGGGGGCCGACCACCACAAGCCACCAAGCTGGCCGCACCCATAGAGGCCGGCCACCCCCTCTCCCAAACCCTAGCCGCCCCCTCTCTCCTCCACCTCTCCCGCACGCTTAGCGAAGCTCCGCCGGAGTTCTCCATCGCCACCGCCACCACGCCGTCGTGCTGCCGGATTCAAGGAGGAGCTACTACTTCCGCTGCCCGCTGGAACGGGGAGAAGGACGTCGTCTTCATCAACACCGAACGTGTGACCGAGTACGGAGGTGCTGCCCGATTGTGGCACTGTGATCAAGATCTTCTACGCGCTTTTGCAAGCAGCAAGTGATCGTCTACCGCAGCAATAAGAGCCTACTCTTATAGGCTTTGGAAATCATCAAGGGTGAGTCTCGATCATCCCCTCGTTGCTTCCGTCTTCTAGATTGCATCTTGGCTTGGATTGCGTTCTCGCGGTAGGAAAATTTTTGTTTTCTATGCAACGTTATCCCATAAGTACCTCCTATGAATGCTCACGATGACAGTGTGGGGTGTTTATTAGTACTTGGGAATACGCCTTTGTTGTGTGCTTTTGCACACTTGCCCAATGAATTTGAGTTCTTTATCTAACAAGAGAGTGTTTTCAGAGTAGTATGATGAAGTGCTTATATTTATATTCAACTATGATTGCAATGTTGAGAGTGGCCACTAGTGAAAGTATGATCCCTAGGCCTTTTTTTCAAATACTGCAAACACCGCTTATTTACTGTTTTACTGCATCTTTATTTCCTGCAATATTTATTTCAGATCGCAATTACCGTTTACCACCATCTATACCACCTGCGTTTTAATATCTTTTCGCCGAACTAGTGCACCTATACATCTGACAAGTGTATTAGGTATGTTGGAACACAAGAGACTTCTTGTATCTTAATTGCAGGGTTGCTTGAGAGGAATATCTTTGACCTCTACCTCCCTGAGTTCGATAAACCTTGGGTGATTCACTTAAGGGAAACTTGTTGATGTTCTACAAACCTCTGCTCTTGGAGGCCCAACACTGTCTACAGGAATAGAAGCGTGCGTAGACATCAAGCTATTTTCTGGCGCCGTTGCCGGGGAGGTAAGGTAAAAGGTATTCACATCCTCCGACTACTAAGCTATTTCCTAGCACTGTTGCCGGTGTGTAAGTGCTCGAAAAGCTATCTCCTTTAGATTCTGCAATTGCATCTTTTTGTTTCTTGTTTTTATTTTTCACTAGTTAGGCATAATGGAAAACAACAACAAATTTAGTGAGCTTTTTAATCTTTTTCCTGAGTTAAGACATGAATTGTTTGATGCGAAAATTAAAAACCGATGGAACCTTATTTGCATGCTAGTAGCAATGTTATTAGTATGAACGCAATTACTGCTAATGCTATGGAAAAGTCTAAGCTTGGGGAAGCTAGTTTTTATGATCCTTATAGCTTCCCAGCTTTAGGGGAGAAAATTTGCTCTGACAATACTTTATCTCCCATATGCGATAACTCGAATGATGCTTGTGATATTTTAAATCCACCTACTGAAAGTATTCCTTTCAAGATACCTATGAAAATTATTGAACGTGTTGTGGATCACCGCTATGAAGGGGATGGAACTGTCCATCCTGGAGATCATTTACTGTTTTTACATGAATTATGCGGGTTATTCAAGTGTGCAGGTATTTCTATGGATGAAGTTAGGAAGAAATTGTTCTCTATGTCGCTGTCTGGTAAAGCAGCGCATTGGTATAAACCGCTTAAGGATGGGCACTCTCTTGATTGGAAGGATATTATGCCTCTCTTTTATTCTAAATTTTATCCTCCTCATGAAGTGCATGTTGATAGGAATTACATTTATAACTTTTATCCTCGTGATGGAGAGAGTATTTCCCAAGCATGGGGGAGATTGAAGTCACTAATGCTCAAATGTCCCATTCATGAGCTCCCCTGTAATGTTATTATTAATAATTTTTATGCAAGGCTTTCAGGACACCACAAGGACTATCTAGATGCCTGTTTGGAGGCATCTTTCACAAGCAAGGAGGTTGAAGCTAGATGGGATCTTCTTGAAGAATTCAAAGGAATACTGAAGATTGAGAGAATGACAAAGGTAAAGAATCAGGTATAAACTACGAGTATGACTGCATTAAGTCTTTCGCTCAAACTGCTGATTTTCAAGAGCTTGGTGCTAAATATGGTCTTGATCCTCAAATTATGGTCGATTGCTATAGAGCCTTTGCTTCTCATATTCCTAAAGAAAATTGGTACATGTATCATGAACCTTTTAAAGACATCAGCATGAAGGATGAAACTGTTATTAATGATTGCAATGAACATGCTCAAACTTCTGAAAATACTAATTCTTATAAGCATCACTACAAGAAAAGTTGCCATGGCCGACGAAGTTGAAGTCGCGCCGTGGTTGCTGGTGTACCATGGCCGACGATTTTTGGTCCCTCCGTGGTGCATGTCAAAAAATTTTTTTCTCGTTTTTGAGGCCACCTAGCCCGACGAAAGCGGCCAAAACGTCGCGTATGGTGGCCCGGGACGTGGTGCATCTCGAAATCTCGGGTTCGCCGGCCGAGTCAACGCAAATCCGCACCGCCGAGGGATGTAGGGCCCAGATGGCAGCCTCTCTGGCATTGTTTTTTTTTCTAGATCGCGCCATCTCGTTCAACGTTCTCCGATCGAGCCGTTTACGATGCAGGATCATGGGTCCCGCATGTCATCCTCTATGAACCAAAATTCTTTCTATTCTTGGATTTTTTTGACCCCCGATTTCGGCTACTTCCTTTTTCTTTTGATCCCTTGCCGCCTTGGAAACGTTGAGACCGCTGTCGCTAAATGGGACCCGCATGTCATCCTCTATGTGCAATCAACTTTCTTTTCTTGGAGTTTTTTTTGGCACCTCAAATTTGGTCACTTGCCTTTTTCTTTCGATCCCCTGCCGCCTCTCAAACGGTGATACCGCTGCTGCTAACCGGGACCCGCATGTCATCCTCTATGTACTATAAAACTTTCTTTTCTTGAATTATTTTTGGCACCTCATATTTGGTCACTTACCTTTTTCTTTCGATCCCCTACCGCCTCTCAAACGGTGATACCGCTGCTGCTAAATGGGACCCGCATGTCATCCTCTATGTACTATAAATTTTCTTTTCTTGGATTTTTTTGGCACCTCATATTTGGTCACTTGACTTTTTCTTTCGATCCCCTGCCGCCTCTCAAACAGTGATACCGCTGCTGCTAAATGGGACCCGCATGTCATCCTCTATGTACTATAAAACTTTCTTTTCTTGGATTTTTTTTGGCACCTCATATTTGGTAACTTGACTTTTTCTTTCGATCCCCTGCTGCCTCTCAAACAGTGATACCGCTGCTGCTAAATGGGACCCGCATGTCATCCTCTATGTACTATAAAACTTTCTTTTTTGGATTATTTTTGGCACCTCATATTTGGTCACTTGACTTTTTCTTTCGATCCCCTGCCGCCTCTCAAACGGTGATACCGCTGCAGCTAAATGGGACCCGCATGTCATCCTCTATGAGCAATCAACTTTCTTTTCTTGGAGTTTTTTTTGGCACCTCATATTTGGTCACTTGCCTTTTTCTTTCGATCTCATGCCACGTTTGAAACGTTGAGGTACCCTGCTGGCTCATGGGACCCGCATGTCATCCTCTCGTGTGCTATAAAAGTTTCCTTTGTTGGATTTTTTTTCACCCTCTGATTTTTGGCTTGCCTTTTTCTTTTGATCCCTCGCCCCTTTGAAACGTTGAGTAAGCTGTTGGTTCAAGGGACCCGCATGTCATCCTCTATGTCCATCAACTTTCTTTTCTTGGATTTTTTTTCACCCCCTAATTACTAGCTACTTTCTTTTTCTTTTGATCTCAAGCCGCATTACAAACATTGAGACCGCTGCTGCAAAATGGGACCCACATGTCATCCTCTATGTACAATAAATCTTGGATTATTTTTGGCTCCCGATATTTGGTCACTTGCCTTTTTCTTTCGATCTCATGCCGCCTTTGAAACGTTGAGTAAGTCTGCTGGCTCATGGGTCCCGCATGTCATCCTCTACGAACAATAAAAGTTTCCTTTCTTGGAGTTATTTTTTACCCCTAATTTCTGGCTATTTGCCTTTTTCTTTTGATCCCCTGCCCCCGTTGAAACGATGAGGACGCTGTTGGCAGGTCGGTCCCACATGTCATCCTCTATGAACAATAAAAGTTTCCTTTGGTGGATTTATTTTTGACCCCTAATTAATTTCTGGCTATTTCCTTTATTTTTCTTTTGATCCCCTGCCGCCTTGGAATTGTTGAGAATGCTCGCTGCCTCATTTTTCTTTTGGTCCTGTGCCGCCTTGGAAACGTTGAGACCGTCTGCTACAAAATGGGACCCGCATGTCATCCTCTATGTACAATAAAGTTTCTTTTCTCGGATTATTTTTGGCTCCTGATATTATGTCACTTGCCTTTTTCTTTCGATCTCATGCCGACTTTGAAACGTTGAGGATGCTGCTGCCTCATGGGTCCCGCATGTCATCCTCTCTGAACAATAAATGTTTTCTTTTCTTGTATTTTTTTACCAACTGATTTTTGGCTTTTTTTTTTATTTTCGATCCCCTGCCGCCTTTGAAAAGTTGACTCCGCTGCTGGCTCATGGGTCCCCGATGTCAGCCTCCCCGTACAAGAAACATGTGATATTTTATTTTGCATACAATAAACGTTGTATTTCGCTCTGAGCTATTGCAAACGGATAAATTAAATCTTTATATCTACATAAACAAACTTATATGTTGAATCTCCTTGTTTTTTGTTTTTGCGAAGCATAGGACTTTCCTGTTTTTTTTTTGAGAAAAATCCGACCTTTCCTGTTTTGGAGTGGGCTGAAATTGTACGAGTCAAAAGGCCCAGCAGGATAGTTCGAAGGCCCAGATGTCCAGATACAGCCCAATTGAAATCTTTCTTTTCTTGGATTTTTTTCACACCCTGATTTCGGCTACTTCATTTTTCTTTCGGTCCTGTGCCGCCTTGGAAGCGTTGAGACCGCTGCTACAAAATGGGACCCGCATGTCATCCTCTATGTACAATAAAGTTTCTTTTCCTGGATTATTTTTGGCTCCTGATATTATGTCACTTGACTTTTGATACGTCTCCGACGTATCAATAATTTCTTATGTTCCATGCTACTTTATTGATGATACCTACATGTTTTATACACATTATATGTCATTATTATGCGTTTTCCGGAACTAACCTATTGACGAGATGCCGAAAGGCCGCTGTCTGTTTTCTGCTGTTTTTGGTTTCAGAAATCCTAGTAAAGAAATATTTTCGGAATCGGACGAAATCAAGACCGAGGACCTTATAATTCCCGGAAGCTTCCAGAGCACCGGAGAAGGACGAGAGGGGAGCCAGGGGGGCCCACACCACACCCCGGCGCGGGCCAGGGGGGGGGGGGCGCGCCCCCCTATGGTGTGGGCACCCCGTGGCCCCTCCGACTCCATCTCTTCGCCTATTTAATCGTCCCTGACCTAAAAACCCTTACGGAGGAAGCCACGGTACGAGAAAAGTTCCAGAGCCGTCGCCATCGCGAAGCCAAGATCTGGGGGACAGGAGTCTCTGTTCCGGCACGCCGCCGGGACGGGGAAGTGCCCCCGGAAGGCTTCTCCATCGACACCGCTGCCATCTCCACCGCCATCTTCATCAACGCTGCTGCTCCCATGAAGAGGGAGTAGTTCTCCATCGAGGCTCGGGGCTGTACCGGTAGCTATGTGGTTAATCTCTCTCCTATGTACTTCAATACAATGATCTCATGAGCTGCTTTACATGATTGAGATCCATATGATGCTCTTTGTATTGCTACTAGTTGTGTGCTACTCATGTGATGTTATTAAAGTAGTCTATTCCTCCTGCATGGTGTAAAGGTGCTAGTGTGTGCACCGTGTGGTTCTTGTCGTAGGCTATGATCATGATCTCTTGTAGATTGTGGAGTTAATTATCATTATGATAGTATTGATGTGATCTATTCCTCCTTCATAGAGTAATGTGGACGAGTGTGTGCACTATGTTAGTTCTTGGTTTATTTTGCAATGATCTATTATGCTCTAAGGTTATTTAAATATGAACATTGAATTGTGGAGCTTGTTAACTCCGGCATTGAGGGTTCGTGTAATCCTACGCAATGTGTTCATCATCCAACAAAAGAGTGTATGTAGCACATATGAGAAAGAGTTATTTATTATGCGATCAATGTTGAGAGTGTCCACTAGTGAAAGTATGATCCCTAGGCCTTGTTCCTAAATACTGAAATTGCTGCTTGTTTACTCGTTCTACCGCATGTTTACTTCCCGCAATATTACTACCATCAATCGCACGCCAGCAAGCACTTTTCCAGCGCCGTACTACTCGCTCATACTTATTCATACCACCTGTATTTCACTATCTCTTCGCCGAACTAGTGCACCTATTAGGTGTGTTGGGGACACAAGAGACTTCTTACTTTGTGGTTGCGGGGTTGCATGAGAGGGATATCTTTGACCTCTTCCTCCCCGAGTTCGATAAACCTTGGGTGATCCACTTAAGGGAAACTTGCTCGCTGTTCTACAAACCTCTCGCTCTTGGAGGCCCAACACTCGTCTACAAGAATAGAAGCACCCGTAGACATCAAGCACTTTTCTGGCGCCGTTGCCGGGGAGGAAAGGTAAAAGGCACTCATACTTCGGTTCCAGGTAACAGTACTTTTCTGGCGCCACTGTGTGTGTGCTCGAAGCTATTTCCTTTAGATCCTGCAATTGCATCTTTTTGTTTCTTGTTTTTATTTTCACTAGTTAGGCAAAATGGAAAACAACAAAAAAATTGGTGAGCTTTTTAATCTTTTTCCTAATTTAGAATTGTTTGATGCGAAAATTAAAAAACCTATGGAACCTTATTTACATGATAGTAGCAATGTTATTAGTATGAATGCAATCACTCGCTAATGCTATGAAGAAGTCTAAGCTTGGGGAAGCTAGTTTACATAAAAATAATCTTTTTAGCTCCTCCGCTTTGGAAGAAATATTTTGCTCGATAATGCTTTATCTCCCATATGCGATAACTCTAATGATGCTTCGATATTTTAAATCCACCTGCTGAAAGTATTCCATATAAAATACCTATGAAAATTATTGAACGTGTTATGGATAACCGCTATGAAGGGGATGGAACTATCCATCCTGGAGATCATTTATTGTTTTTGCATGAATTATGCGGGTTATTCAAGTGTGCAGGTATCTCTATGGATGAAGTGAAGAAGAAACTATTCTCTATGTCGCTGTCTGGTAAAGCGGCGCATTGGTATAAACTATTGAAGGACGGACGCTCTCTTGATTAGAAGGATATTGTGCCTCTATTTTATTCCAAGTTCTATCCTCCAAGTGAAATTCACAAAGATCGAAACCATATATATAATTTTTGGCCTCATGACGGAGAGAGTATTGCCCAAGCATGGGAGAGATTGAAGACTTTAATGCTCAAATGCCCCAATCATGAGTTTCCAGGTAATATCATCATTGATAATTTCTATGCAAGACTTTCTTTTCAAGATAAGACCTTGCTGGATACAACTTGTTCTGGATCATTCACGAGCAATAAAGAAGAGTTTAAAAAGGACCTTCTTGATCGGATTAAGGAGAACGCTGAAGATTGGGAGAACGACAAAGGTAAAGAGTCAGGTATAAATTATGATTATGAATGCATTGAAACTTTCATGGATAGTGGTAAATTTCGAAATATGAGTGCTACTTATGGTCTTGACTCTCAAGTTGCTGCAAATCTTTATAGAGCTTTTGCTTCTCACATTGAATTGCCTAGGAAGAATTTTGATAAGTATCATGAACCTTTTAAAGACGCTTGCATGAAGGATGAAATTGTTGTTAATGATTGCAATAAGCGTGCTCAAACTCCTAAGAATGCTATTTCCTATAAGCATGTTAATTTTTGTGGAATACATAGACCTTGTGGAATTAATCTAATAGAAGATGAATATTGTATCCATCACGGAAATGAAAAAACTAGAAAGTGGTCTAGAGCTCTAGATGATCTTGGAGAAAAAGTGTGTGCCCTCTATCCTTTTATTTGTGAACTTTGCCATAGAGTTGGTCATTTTAATTTTCAATGCTCCTCCAATGATAATTCGAACCCCATGAGTGCTGCAAATTTGTATTGTGATGATGAAATTATTCCTAATCAGCATGATGAACTTACCTTATTTTTGAAATGTGAAGAGTTATCAAGAAAAAATTCTTTGTTAAATATTAACGATCTTGATATTGATGATGTCCTGCATGGGTGTTTTTCTTACTGCATTAATAGTTGCCATACAAATACTTACATACAGAATATTTTAGAAGATGACACCTTGCCAAAATATGATAGGACCGCTGTGTGTTTTAAATTAATTAATGAAAAGGAGGGATCCTCCCAAGTTTCTTCTATTGTTTCTAAAAGTAAATCAGGTTATGCGGACAAGCCACCCTTCAAGCCTCTTCCTCCTAAAGAAGGGAGCGAGGAGAGGGAAGAAGAGAAGAAGAAGAAGAAGAAGAAGGGAACGAAGAAGAACAAGAAGAAGAAGAAGAAGGAGAATAAAAAGAAAGAGGTAACGGTGTATCCCCGCGTGAATGAGATAACGCTAGGTAACCGTAAGTATGTTGCTCCTAATGATTATTGTGATAATGAATCTGAATACGATGATCTTCCTATGCCATTTACATACATTAGCGATCATGATTTGAATGAGCACACTACCTTTGATATTGGAAATCTCTTTGGTACTAATTATGAAAGTAATGATGATAGCATTATTCATGCCCCCTTAAACGATGATATTGAAAGCCCTAAGCTTGGGGATGTTGTGCTTGAAGATCCTATATTTGAGACCTCTACTTTTAGTGAAAATGATGATATTACATATTCTGGTTTAGATAATTGCTATAGAGATGTATATGACACATGTTACAATTATCCTTATGAAACTTGTCATAGTTATGATGGGCTTGCCAAAAACCATTCCCTTAGTATGCAACTTGTTTACCATGTTCAAATTCTTGATAATGATCCTCGCTCCAATTACTATTAATGAGAAGAGTTTTTCTTATGACAAAAATAATGATACCTTTATGCATATGAACCATGATAAGAATGTTTTAAGTGATGGTTATATTGTGGATTTCATCAATGATGCTACTGAAAGTTATTATGAGAGAAGGAAACATGGTTATATTCATCTTAATAATATTAAGTTTCCCCTCTTTATGTTGAGAATCTTGAAGTTACTCGTGTTTTATCCTCTTATGCTTGTCACTTTGTTTTTCATGAATTCATTTGTGTACAAGATTCTTTTGCATAGGAAGCATGTTAGGCTTAAATGTGTTTTGAATTGCCTCTTGAAGCTCTCTTTTGCTTCAAATACTATTTCTTGCGGGAGCATCACCAAAATTGCTTGAGCCCATCTTAATGGCTATAAAGAAAGAACTTCTTGGGAGATAACCCATGTGTTATTTTGCTACAGTACTTTGTTTTATATTTGTGTCTTGGAAGTTGTTTACTACTGTAGCAACCTCTCCTTATCATGTTTTTGTGCCAAGTAAAGTTTCTACGTTAAAGTTGATGTTATATTTGGGATCGCTGCGCAGAAACAGCATTGCTGTCTGTCACGAATCTGGGCACAGGCCTCTGTAGAAAATTCGAAAAAATCTGCCAATTTACGAGCGTGATCATCAGATATGTACGCAACTTTCATTAGTTTTGAGTTTTTCCATTTGAGCAAGTCTGGTGCCATATTAAAATTCGTCTTTACGGACTGTTCTGTTTTTGACAGATTCTGCCTTTTATTTCGCATTGCCTCTTTTGCTATGTTGGATTCATTTCTTTGATCCATTAATGTCCAGTAGCTTTATGCAATGTCCAGAAGTGAAAAGAATGTTTGTGTCACCTCTGAACATGTGAATTTTTGATTATGCACTAACCCTCTAATGAGTTTGCTTGAAGTTTGGTGTGAAGGAAGTTTTCAAGGATCAAGAGAGGAGGATGATATACTACGATCAAGAAGAATGAAAAGTCTAAGCTTGGGGATGCCCCGGTGGTTCATCCCTGCATATTTTAAGAAGACTCAAGCGTCTAAGCTTGGGGATGCCCAAGACATCCCCTTCTTCATCGACAAAGTATCAGGTTCCTTCTCTTGAAACTATATTTTTATTCGGTCACATCTTATGTACTTTACTTGGAGCGTCTGTATTTTTTTGTTTTTGTTTTTGTTTGAATAAATGATTGTTTGGGAGAGAGACACGCTCCGCTGGTTCGTATGAACACATGTGTTCTTAGCTTTTACTTTTCATGGCGAAGGTTGAAACTGCTTCGTTAATTGTTATATGATTGGAAACGGGAAATGCTACATGTAGTAATTGGTGTAATATCTTGAATAATGTGATACTTGGCAATTGTTGTGCTCATATAGATCTTGTTTAAGCTCTTGCATCATGTACCTTGTACCCATTAATGAATAATTACATAGAGCTTGTTAAAATTTGGTTTGCATGATTGGTCTCTCTAAGTCTAGATATTTTCTAGGTTGAGGTGTTTGAACAACAAGGAGACGATGTAAAGTCTTATAATGCTTACAATATGTTTATATGTGAGTCTTGCTGCACCATTTTATACTTGAGTTTGCTTCAAATAACCTTGCTAGCCTAAACCTTGTATAGAGAGGGAATACTTCTCATGCATCCAAATACTTGAGCCAATATTCATGCCATTTGTGTCCACCATACCTACCTACTACATGGTATTTCTCCGCCATTCCAAAGTAAATTGCTTGAGTGCTACCTTTAAACAATTCAAAAGTTATTACCTCTTATTTGTGTCAATGTTTTATAGCTCATGATGAAGTATGTGGTGTTTATCTTTCAATCTTGTTGGGCAACTTTCACCAATGGACTAGTGGCTTCATCCGCTTATCCAATAATTTTGCAAAAAGAGTTGGCAATGGGATTCCCAGTCCCAAATTTATTAACAAAAATAGACACTCCTCCATGGTATGTGATTGTTGGACGGCACCCGAAGGATTCGGTTAGCCATGGCTTGAGAAAGCAAAGGTGGGGAGGAGTGTCATCATAATAAAACTAAAATAAAAAGGCACTCCTTCATGGTATGAGATTGTTGGCAGGCACCCGAGGATTCGGTTAGCCATGGTTTGTGAAAGCAAAGGTTGGAGGGAGTGCCACCTAAAAATATAAATAAATGGGAGCCGCTCTTTGAAGGTTTGTCTGGCAAGGGGTTAGAGTGCCCACTACCATTCGTTGACAACAACAAACACCTCTCAAAACTTTACTTTTATGCTCTCTATATGTTTTCAAAATCAAAGCTCTAGCACAAATATAGCAATCGATGCTTTCCTCTTTGAAGGGCCATTCTTTTACTTTATTGTTGAGTCGGTTTACCTATTCTTTCTATCTTAGAAGCAAACACTTGTGTAAATTGTGTGCATTGATTCTTACATGTTTACCTATTGCATTTGTTATATTACTTTGTGTTGACAATTATCCATGAGATATACATGTTAAAGTTGAAAGCAACCGCTGAAACTTATATCTTCCTTTGTGTTGTTTCAAGGCTTTCTACTAAGAATTTATTGCTTATGAGTTAACTCTTATGCAAGACTCATTGATGCTTGTCTTGAAAGTATTATTCATGAAAAGTCTTTGTTATATGATTCATTTGTTTACTCATTATCTTCATCATTGCTTCGAATCTCTGCATTTATCTCATGTGCTTTACAATAGTATGATCAAGGTTATGATGGCATGTCACTTCAGAAATTATCTTTGTTATCGTTTTACCTGCTCGGGACGAGCAGGAACTAAGCTTGGGGATGCTGATACGTCTCCGACGTATCGATAATTTCTTATGTTCCATGCTACTTTATTGATGATACCTACATGTTTTATACACATTATATGTCATTATTATGTGTTTTCCGGAACTAACCTATTGACGAGATGCCGAAAGGCCAGTTGCTGTTTTCTGCTGTTTTTGGTTTCAGAAATCCTAGTAAAGAAATATTTTCGGAATCGGACGAAATCAAGACCGAGGACCTTATAATTCCCGGAAGCTTCCAGAGCACCGGAGAAGGACGAGAGGGGAGCCAGGGGGGCCCCACACCACACCCCGGCGCGGGCCAGGGGGGGGGGGCGCGCCCCCCTATGATGTGGGCACCCCGTGGCCCCTCCGACTCCATCTCTTCGCCTATTTAATCGTCCCTGACCTAAAAACCCTTACGGAGGAAGCCACGGTACGAGAAAAGTTCCAGAGCCGCCGCCATCGCGAAGCCAAGATCTGGGGGACAGGAGTCTCTGTTCCGGCACGCCGCCGGGACGGGGAAGTGCCCCCGGAAGGCTTCTCCATCGACACCGATGCCATCTCCACCGCCATCTTCATCAACGCTGCTGCTCCCATGAAGAGGGAGTAGTTCTCCATCGAGGCTCGGGGCTGTACCGGTAGCTATGTGGTTAATCTCTCTCCTATGTACTTCAATACAATGATCTCATGAGCTGCTTTACATGATTGAGATCCATATGATGAGCTTTGTATCGCTACTAGTTGTGTGCTACTCATGTGATGTTATTAAAGTAGTCTATTCCTCCTGCATGGTGTAAAGGTGCTAGTGTGTGCACCGTGTGGTTCTTGTCGTAGGCTATGATCATGATCTCTTGTAGATTGTGGAGTTAATTATCATTATGATAGTATTGATGTGATCTATTCCTCCTTCATAGAGTAATGTGGACAGTGTGTGCACTATGTTAGTTCTTGGTTTATTTTGCAATGATCTATTATGCTCTAAGGTTATTTAAATACGAACATTGAACTGTGGAGCTTGTTAACTCCGGCATTGAGGGTTCGTGTAATCCTACGCAATGTGTTCATCATCCAACAAAAGAGTGTATGTAGCACATATGAGAAAGAGTTATTTATTATGCGATCAATGTTGAGAGTGTCCACTAGTGAAAGTATGATCCCTAGGCCTTGTTCCTAAATACTGAAATCGCTGCTTGTTTACTGTTCTACTGCATGTTTACTTCCCGCAATATTACTACCATCAACTGCACGCCAGCAAGCACTTTTCTGGCGCCGTACTACTGCTCATACTTATTCATACCACCTGTATTTCACTATCTCTTCGCCGAACTAGTGCACCTATTAGGTGTGTTGGGGACACAAGAGACTTCTTGCTTTGTGGTTGCAGGGTTGCATGAGAGGGATATCTTTGACCTCTTCCTCCCTGAGTTCGATAAACCTTGGGTGATCCACTTAAGGGAAACTTGCTGCTGTTCTACAAACCTCTGCTCTTGGAGGCCCAACACTGTCTACAAGAATAGAAGCACCCGTAGACATCAACTTTTTCTTTCAATCTCATGCTGACTTTGAAACGTTGAGGAAGCTGCTGGCTCATGGGTCCCGCATGTCATCCTCTATGAACAATAAAAGTTTTCTTTGTTGGATTTATTTTTTCCCCTAATTTCTGGCTATTTTTCTTTTTATTTTGATCCCCTGCCCCCAACGATGACGACGCAGCTGGCAAGTCGGTCCCTGATGGCGTGTAACTCACACGTTCGTTGGGAACCCCAAGAGGAAGGTATGATGCGCACAGTAGCAAGTTTTCCCTCAGAAAGAAACCAAGGTTTAATCGAACCAGTAGGAGCCAAGAAGCACGTTGAAGGTTGATGGTGGCGAAATGTGATGCGGCGCAACAACGAGGATTCGGCGCCAACGTGGAATCTGCACAACAAAACCAAAGTACTTTGCCCCAACGAAACAGTGAGGTTGTCAATCTCACCGGCTTGTTGTAACAAAGGATTAAACGTATCGAGTGGAAGATGATTGTTTGCAAGAAAATAGTAAAACACAATTGCAGTAGATTGTATGCTATGTAAAGAATAGGACCGGGGTCCACAGTTCACTAGAGGTGTCTCTCCCATAAGATAAAAGCATGTTGGGTGAAAAAATTACAGTCGGGCAATTGACAAATAGAGAAAGGCATAACAATGCATGTACATGATATGATAAATATAGTGAGATTTAATTGGGCATTACGACAAAGTACATAGACCGCCATCCAACTGCATCTATGCCTAAAAAGTCCACCTTCGAAGTTATCATCCGAACCCCATTCAGTATTAAGTTGCTAAGCAACGGACAATTGCATTAAGTATGGTGCGTAATGTAATCGACAACTACATCCTTAGACATAGAATCTATGTTTTATCCCTAGTGGCAACAGAACATCACAACCTTAGAACTTTACGTCACCGTCCCGAGTGTCAATGAAGGCATGAACCCACTATCGAGCATAAATACTCCCTCTTGGAGTTAAGAGTACAAACTTGGCCGGAGCCTCTACTAATAACGGAGAGCATGCAAGATCATAAACAACACATAAACAATAGATTGATAATCACCATAACATAGTATTCTCTATCCATCGGATCCCGACAAACACAACATATAGAATTACGGATAGATGATCTTGATCATGTTAGGCAGCTCACAAGATCCAACAATGAAGCACAACAAGGAGAAGACGACCATCTAGCTACTGCTATGGACCCATAGTCCGAGGGGTGAACTACTCACTCATCACTCCGGAGGCGATCATGGCGATGAAGAGTCCTCCGGGAGATGAATCCCCTCTCCGGCGGGGTGCCGGAGGCGATCTCCTGAATCCCCCGAGATGGGATTCGCGGCGGCGGCGTCTGCGGAAGGTTTTCGGTATCGTGGCTCTCGGTGCCGGGGTTTTCGCGACGGGGGCTTTAAGTAGGCGGAAGGGTAGGTCGGGGGGCTGACGAGGGCCCACACCATAGGGCGGCGTGGGCCCCCCTGCGGCCGCGCGGCCCTATGGTGGCGGCGCCTCGTCGCCCCACTTCGTTATCTCTTCGGTCTTCTGGAAGCTCCGTGCAAAAATAGGACCCTGGGCGGTGATTTCGTCCAATTCCGAGAATATTCCCTTACTAGGATTTCTGAAACCAAAAACAGCAGAAAACCGCAACTGGCTCTTCGGCATCTTGTTAATAGGTTAGTTCCAGAAAATGCATAAATATGACATATAATGTGCATAAAACATGTAGGTATCATCAATAAAGTAGCATGGAACATAAGAAATTATTGATACGTTGGAGACGTATCAGCATCCCCAAGCTTAGTTCCGCTCGTCCCGAGCGAGTAAAACGATAACAAGGATAATTTACGAAGTGACATGCCATCATAATCTTGATCATACTATTTGTAAACATATGTAATGAATGCAGCGATCAAAACAAAAGTAATGACATGAGTAAACAAGTGAATCATAAAGCAAAGACTTTTCATGAATAGTACTTCAAGACAAGCATCAATAAGTCTTGCATAAGAGTTAACTCATAAAGCAATAAATCAAAGTAAAGGTGTTGAAGCAACACAAAGGAAGATTAAGTTTCAGCGGTTGCTTTCAACTTATAACATGTATATCTCATGGATATTGTCAACATAAAGTAATATAACAAGTGCAATATGCAAGTATGTAGGAATCAATGCACGAGTTCACACAAGTGTTTGCTTCTTAAGGTGGAGGGAGATAGGTAAACTGACTCAACAATAAAAGTAAAAGAAAGGTCCTTCAAAGAGGAAAGCATCGATTGCTGTATTTGTGCTAGAGCTTTTATTTTGAAAACATGAAACAATTTTGTCAACGGTAGTAATAAAGCATATGAGTTATGTAAATCATATCTTACAATTTGCAAGCCTCATGCATAGTATACTAATAGTGCCCGCACCTCGTCCTACTTAGCTTGGACTACCGGATCTTTGCATGCCATGTTTCAACCAAGTGTCACAAAGGGGTACCTCCATGCCGCCTGTACAAAGGTCTAAGGAGAATGCTCGCATTTTGGATTTCTCGCTTTTGATTATTCTCAACTTAGACATCCATACTGGGACAACATGGACAACAGATAATGGACTCCTCTTAAATGCATAAGCATATAGCAACAATTATTATTCTCATATGAGATTGAGGATATATGTCCAAAACTGAAACTTCAACCATGATTCATGGCTTTAGTTAGCGGCCCAATGTTCTTCTCTAACAATTTTGCATGCTCCAACCACTAAGGTGATAGATCCTTCAGACAAGACGAACATGCATAGCAACTCACATGATATTCAACAATAGTTGATGGCGTTCCCCAGAAGCATGGTTATCGCACAACAAGCAACTTAATAAAATATAAAGTGCATAAGTACATATTCAATACTACGATAGTTTTTAAGGCTATTTTGTCCCATGAGCTATATATTGCAAAGGTGAATGATGGAATTTTAAAGGTAGCACTCAAGCAATTTACTTTGGAATGGCGGAGAAATACCATGTAGTAGGTAGGTATGGTGGACACAAATGGCATAGTGGTTGGCTCAAGGATTTTGGATGCATGAGAAGTATTCCCTCTCGATACAAGGTTTAGGCTAGCAAGGTTATTTGAAGCAAACTCAAGGATGAACCGGTGCAGCAAAACTCACATAAAAGACATATTGTAAACATTATAAGACTCTACACAGTCTTCCTTGTTGTTCAAAACTCAATACTAGATATTATCTAGACCTTAGAGAGACCAAATATGCAAATCAGATTTTAGCAAGCTCTATGTATTTCTTCATTAATGGGTGCAAAGCATATGATGCAAGAGCTTAAACATGAGCACAACAATTGCCGAGTATCACATTATCCAAGACATTTTAGAATTACTACATGTAGCATTTTCCAATTCCAATCATATAACAATTTAACGAAGAAGAAACTACATGTAGCAGTTCCCGAGGGCGTAGTGCCAGAACCGTCAAGTCATGCAGAGAAGGCGAGGAGGCAAGATGTCATCATGAAGAAAACTGCGACGGCTCTGCCACGACATGACCCCTCGAAAAAACAGATGGTTTTGATATTATCATTACCAAAACCAGGGGGGCATGTGTTACCACCCGATTTTGGCCAAATCAGGAGGTGGGCCGTAAGTGAAGATGGGCTTGAAGGACGTACACATGAAGCATCTTTGAAGCGGCCTTGCGCTGAGAGTTCGGGCTTAAATTGCCCATGTATCTGTAACATATTAGATCGCGTTGTAATTTAGATTAAAGAGATAGAGTCGGCCCGTGCACGGTTAGGTGCACGCCTCAATTAGAAAGTCCCTTGGACTATAAATATGTATCTAGGGTTATCGGAAAAGGAGGACAATCATCGTTCAACCAACACAAACCAATCTCGGCGCATCGCCACCCCTTTCATACGAGGGTTTCTCCCGGGTAAGCACCATGCTGCCTAGATCGCATCTTGCGATCTAGGCGGCGTAAGTTTATTCGTTATCCTTGTACTTGCTCGTGCTCGAAGCCTTGTTGATGGCGAGCGGTACTATTTATCCTTAGGTGTTTAGGGGCTTGCATTGGTGCTTTCACGTGCATATCTGCGTGGCAATGCCGTCCCTAGACACCTTGCTGCCCTTACGTCGATCTAGACGTAAGGGCAGCATCTTGCTTGATCATGCTTAGTAGATCCGATCCGTTATGGTTGCTCCTTGCGTCTGCAAGGATTAGTTTAATATCTGCATAGTTAGGCCTTATGTCTGGGGTCGGACGATCCGGTGGTGCGTTAGGCGTTGTTTACCGTCCCTGCGAGGGATGTTCCGAGGATCAACACATGTTGGTTTTAGGCCTCTCGTAGGGGTAGTTTGCATCGTCTCTCGTAGCTGCTAGGCCCGATCGCACGTAGGACGTTCCGATTATGCGGTGAAAACCCTAAACTGTCGTGGATCGCTTTAGCTTTGTCCTCGATCAAGCGGGATCCCCATGCCATTGCTAATCCATCAAGGACCATGGGGCGATCGGCTCTTTGAGCCGATCCACAGGGAAACCTGAGAGCCGATAAGGCTCGTATTTAATGTGCACGTGTCTACCATGCAGGAACAATCGAAGCACTAACACCTTCCTGACCAGGTATAGGTCAGGTGGCACGCCCTAGCAACCGCCAGGACGCGCGCCAGAAGATTTGCGGGACGACGCGAGGTGCCGGGGATCCACTAAGCGGCCCTGGGAGCTTCCCGGCTCTTCGTGTTGCTTAACCAAAGCCCGTCGGGGGGTTTTGGAGGGTAACACATTCTGGCACGCCCGGTGGGACCTCCACGTCGACATCCACGTCGACATCTTCTGTAACATCCACGTCTACATCTACGTCGACATCCACGTCGGCATCTTTTGCGACGCCCACGTCAACATCCACATCAACATCGCCATCCGAGATGGCGGAAGAACAGATCACGTACGAGGAGCTTCCTCCTGATCATAAGAAGAAGTACGATGAGCTGAAGGCCATCGTTGAAGCCGAACTCATCGGCTCCTTTGAGAAGACCCGTTCGCACGGTATCAGGTTCAAAGGATTCACGCCACAAGGCGCCCTCGAAGGGATAGATCTGTCTCTCCCTTCAGATGAACGTACCAGAGCCCTGCGACAGGAGATCAACTATGTGGTGGCCCATTCACTGCATCGGCACTCTGAGAGCCTGGTGAACACTTTGGAGCGCGTTGCGCTCCGTGTGGTGCAAGAGATCATGGAGCGTCGTTACTCTCCTTCGGGACCTGCCCTAGGAACTCACCAAGGAGAGGTGCAACTCCACACCAGGCCACCGTTGCCGTATGCGATGGCAGCTCCACAGCAACAAGGTTCACCGGCATACGTTGTCTACAAGGTTGGAGGGGATCCGGGCGACTACCAGTTCTTATATGAGCTGCCCAAGGAGATCCCACATGGATACGTGTGCACGTACGTGCCGGACTCGCAACAAGCCGGACGCGAGCGATCCGAGGCTCCGCCGAGAGGGATTGCCGGAACAGGAGCCATTGTTCCGGCGGGAAGAACGAGCTGCGACGGCGGGGAGTTTGGGAGCGGAAGCCGAGAAACAGGCGTGGCTAGCCGAGTATACCACCGCACCAGTCCAAGAGAGCTCAGCTGCCACCACCTCCACCGCAGATCAGATCAGCGCAGTCCTGAGAGATCAGTTCGGCATCTTGCCGAAGAAGAAGATAATCGGCTATTCCAAGCCGTACCCCAATGAGTTTGACCTGATCCCACTGCCACCCAAGTACCGGCTCCCGGACTTCACCAAATTCAGTGGGTTGGAAGGGTCTAGCTCCATCGAGCACGTGAGCCGATACCTGGCCCAGCTGGGCATGGCTTCGGCATCGGATCAGTTACGGGTGAGGTGCTTCTCGCAATCCCTCACCGGTCCAGCTTTCGGGTGGTACACCTCTTTGCGGCCAAATTCAGTGCAATCATGGAAGCGAGCTGGAGGAACTGTTCCACACCCAATACCATTCGGAAACTACCGAAGCTGGTATTGCCGAACTAGCACAGAGTTCGGCAAAAGCGAGGAGAGACGAGTGGCTGAGTACATTCGGCGTTTCAGAAACTGTCAAGAACCGATGCTATTCGGTTCATATAACTGAGAAAGAGGCAGTCGAGCTGGCCGTGGCAGGCCTGGCGGCGTCGTTCAAGGATCTGACGTTCCAAGTCGAGTACAACTCGCTGACGCACCTGGTCAATAGACTGACCTTATATGAGCAGCGCCATCCAGAACTGTACCAAGACAAGTTCAAGCGCGCGATCAGCCTGGTCAATACCGATGAAGATGAAGATTCTACGGAAGATCAGGAAGTTGCAGTAGACGAGTGGACTCGGACGCCAGTACCTGTGTCCTGCCAATGGGTGAATCCACCAGGGCCCCCAAGAGGGTTGGACTTCGACCTGACCAAGACTGAGCAGATCTTCGATCTGCTGCTGAAAGAGAAACAGTTGAAGCTACCCGAAGGCCACAAGATCCCTACGGCACAGGAGATGAACAAGAGGCCATACTGCAAATGGCATCATACGTTCACGCACACCACCAACGACCGCAAAGTGCTGCGCGCACAAATTCGAGATGGCGATAGAATCAGGCCGATTAACTTTCGGACGGTTTGCCATGAAGGTAGACGAGCGTCCGTTTCCGGACGTCAACATGGTGGACCTAAGACACTCCATAAGAGAACCGGGGTTCTCTTTCGATGTCAATATGGCAGGGTTCGTGATTCGCCATGGCGCGGACAAGGCAGAGAGCAGCCACTCTCGTGGCAAAGATAAAGAGGAGGCCGTTCCACGCGACCGGCCCCAAGGTGATGACAGACGGTACCTGACCGAGGAGGAGGTGATGCATCTCCTCAACAAATATGAGCAGCAGTATGACCGACGTCGACGCTACGACGAAGACGATGAAAGATATCATCGGTCAGATGCAGCGGACAGGAGGTATCGTCAGCACAGCAGAAGCAACGATGGGTACGAACGCTACGCCAGAGGGAGGTCAAGGGAACAAGACAACATGGATAGGCACTGTCCTTTCTTCAAACATTGTTGGGACTCAGGAATGAGCCGATTGCCAACAATCGAGAACTGCCCAGAATGCAGGCAGCACAGAAGGAGGGCAAACGAAGTTTCAGTGTTCGAGCGCCTAGGACCTCTCCCACCTCACAACAAGCGAGCCGAGTCATCTCAAGAAGAGGACTTTGAGGAGTCCGATGGAGAAGAAGATAGGTATCACCGACCAAGGTGGTGCCCTGATGGACTCAGCCATTCTCAGAAGCGTAGGGTGCAGCGGCTGCGAAACTTGGAAGAAGCCGAGGCACAGTACCTGTACTCGTTGAGAAGAGCGCGGCCCGATCTGGCCGCGAAAATCCAGCAAATAGTGGAGACAAAGGCGCGCCCGCCAAAGAAAGTATGGCGCCCAAAACAGGCGAAAGCCGATGCACAGGCATCGGCTGATGCCGATGCAGATGCATCGGCTGACACAAACATGGTGTCCGTAGTCCTGACAGAGTAGCACATCCAAGACATTGGACATACGTGGCAAGGCCGATCCCTGAGATCGGCCCTCAAAAAATGAAAAAATAAAGGATCTTATCTCCAACATGCCACGTAGCTACAGTGGAAAATCCAAGAGGTTGCAAATCATCGCCAAAGCATTGCAACGAGAAGGGAGGCCGATTCCCGCAATCGGCCGAAATTATCCTCAACATACCTTCGTCTGTGTTCAGCATTGATCCAACAGATGCCTGAAGAGCCGATACCATCACATTACTTGACAGAATCGGCTCGGGGGGCACATAGATGGATGAGAGATGAGGATACCGAGCTGGGAACGGATGTCAAATTTCCAGCAGAGCAGCTCAAGTATGGGGGCCGATACGTAAGCAAATCGGCCGTAAAAAATCCAAAAAATACAAAAATTTTGGGCACAGCCAATGCATAGACATCGACTTAAGAATAAGAAAAAGCCGATGCACGGCCATCGACTCAAGGGATGCGACCGCTACGCGCAGAAGCCTGATGGAGCAGTCACCAATAGCGAGGCTCTGCTGAAGGACAAACACACCGGTGGCTCTCCTCAGTGGAATTGTTGTTGGCTCCGTCAGCAAACCTCCAAGTCCAGCAGTGCTAGCAGAAGCGTCAGTTCGGGCGCCCGAGAGTGCCCATAGGCTTGACCAAGGTGACGATCTCAATATTCTCACCAGAAGCTGGCCATCGACCCGAGAAGCCCAGCGGAGTAGTTATCAAATTACATGGAGGAGTCAATGGAGTGGCTTGATGACTTGGATCTTCTCTGCAAAGACCTCCAACTTCCTTCGCGCCGCTGATATTCGTCTGCAAGGTTGAGGATCGTAACCCTGACTAACGACGAGAGCAGCATAAACATGCAAGTCAGGTTAAGGATGAGCCCCACGAAGGGAGCACATCTCTTCTAGGACCATGAGGATGGCCGATGATGAAGCAATCGGCTGTGGCGTTTCTGCCCGAGGTCTTGGCCAAGGTGGCAACTTGGTAGATATTACCTTCAGAGGATGCGACGTCCAGAATTGGGAAGGACATCAGGACTTCATCAAACATCCTTACTAACAGTTGCGTCAGCCTGCCAAAGATGATGAGCCAGTATGAACGTGCATATCAGGCCAGGATCATGAGAACCACCGACGGTCGTCCAGTTAAACTGAACATCATTCTCACCAGAGATTGCGTTATTGGACTGAAGAAGCTCGGGGGGCAGCTCACCTTGGAGGTTCTCTGCTTTTTGAAAGCCGATTTGGTTAGAATCGGCTGGTGCTGCACCACAGTTGGGAAGCTGATAGTGGCCCAATGCGGCTGGTGCACTTTCATTCTCGCCTGGACCGAGGCTCGGGGGGCAGCTAGCCCTGAAGATTCTTCGCTCTGAAAAGCTGATGGTGATGAAATCGGCTGTCTCTGCATCATAACCATGCTGAGCAGGAGAGCTCTTGCAGAGTAAAACCACCAGGGTTGACAGGAGGAGTTTGAAGAAGGAGCCATCATCAGTGGTTAGGCCCTAGACCAGTTCGTTGCGGCAAAGGAGTATAACATCGCAAAGAAAGCTGTGAGCAAACACCTGTTGAGCAGAGGTATCAGCTTCAACGTCAAGGTCGTCAGCAACGGGCCAAGAGGCTTTCCTGGGAGCATTAACCCAGGAGTTTTGCTATCAGGACGAACATCATGATCGGATGATGTTAAAAGTCTAAAGGTCTTAGGGTCTCAAGGCTGCGCGTCGGACCCATTCGATTGAAAATCTGGGTCTGAATTTCATGGACTGCAAGTCGATATCTGAGAAGGCAATTAGATCGATCTGTTTTGCAATCCATTGGAAAGCTGATGCTTTGCCATCGGCTCATTAAGCATCTACCGAATTGACAATCGGCAGACTCAGTACAAAGGGCAATCGGTTAAATCAACACAAAAGAAATCGGCAAAATCAAGTTAAAGGGAATTTCTTCATTGATAAGCAGAGATTTCTTACATAAAGAGCCGATTGCTCTCAAAAGGAATTGCTAGGGGGAACATTGTCCCATCTACTACTCCTAGCTCTATCCTATCTAAGGGCCGCTGCTGTCCTCATCGTCGCCGTCGCCACCATCGGCGCTGCTCCCGGCCGGCTCGTCCTCACTGCTGAAGAAACCACCGGCGGAACCTTCATTGTCCTCATCTTCTTCGCTAGCGTCGCCATAGTCGCTGTCGAAGTCGCAGATGTTGCCCGCCCAGGGGCAGAGACGCTTGGCCGGCGGTTCGTCGGAGGAGGTGGTATCCTCCTCCTCTTCCTTCACCTCCTCGGCGGAGGAGTAGCCGTCCCAGGAGAAGCCGTCGTCGTCGCTTTCCTCCTCCGATTGCCCAACGGCAAGGAACCGAAGGTCGCTCTCCCCGTCCGTTAAGGACTGGTCGTCTTCGGACCAAACGAAGGAGTCGTGGGTCGACTCGTCCCCGTCGGCTATGGCGCGGCGGATGTTGGCCGCGTGGGCCTCCTGTGGGCCCCATTCAGGCGTTGGTTCGCGGGAGGTGGAGGATTGGGTGGAAAGACCCGATGAGGAAGAAGACGAAGAGGAAGACATGGCGGTGGAGGAGTGTTTTCGGTTTGCCGATGGCTACTGTGGAGCAGGGGGACGAAGGAAGAAACCACAGGAAGTGGCTAGATAAAAGGGAGAATACGTGGTTTAATGCCTAAGCAGTTCCCGAGGGCGTAGTGCCAGAACCGTCAAGTCATGCAGAGAAGGCGAGGAGGCAAGATGTCATCATGAAGAAAACTGCGACGGCTCTGCCACGACATGACCCCTCGAAAAAACAGATGGTTTTGATATTATCATTACCAAAACCAGGGGGGCATGTGTTACCACCCGATTTTGGCCAAATCAGGAGGTGGGCCGTAAGTGAAGATGGGCTTGAAGGACGTACACATGAAGCATCTTTGAAGCGGCCTTGCGCTGAGAGTTCGGGCTTAAATTGCCCATGTATCTGTAACATATTAGATCGCGTTGTAATTTAGATTAAAGAGATAGAGTCTGGCCCGTGCACGGTTAGGTGCACGCCTCAATTAGAAAGTCCCTTGGACTATAAATATGTATCTAGGGTTATCGAAAAGGAGGACAATCATCGTTCAACCAACACAAACCAATCTCGGCGCATCGCCACCCCTTTCATACGAGGGTTTCTCCCGGGTAAGCACCATGCTGCCTAGATCGCATCTTGCGATCTAGGCAGCGTAAGTTTATTCGTTATCCTTGTACCTGCTCGTGCTGAAGCCTTGTTGATGGCGAGCAAGTACTATTTATCCTTAGGTGTTTAGGGGCTTGCATTGGTGCTTTCACGTGCATATCTGCGTGGCAATGCCGTCCCTAGACACCTTGCTGCCCTTACGTCGATCTAGACGTAAGGGCAGCATCTTGCTTGATCATGCTTAGTAGATCTGATCCGTTATGGTTGCTCCTTGCGTCTGCAAGGATTAGTTTAATATCTGCATAGTTAGGCCTTATGCTGGGGTCGGACGATCCGGTGGTGCGTTAGGTGTTGTTTACCGTCCCTGCGAGGGATGTTCCGAGGATCAACACATGTTGGTTTTTAGGCCTCTCGTAGGGGTAGTTTGCATCGTCTCTCGTAGCTGCTAGGCCCGATCGCACGTAGGACGTTCCGATTATGCGGTGAAAACCCTAAACTGTCGTGGATCGCTTTAGCTTTGTCCTGATCAAGCAGGATCCCCATGCCATTGCTAATCCATCAAGGACCATGGGGCGATCGGCTCTTTGAGCCGATCCACAGGGAAACCTGAGAGCCGATAAGGCTCGTATTTAATGTGCACGTGTCTACCATGCAAGAACAATCGGAGCACTAACACCTTCCTGACCAGGTATAGGTCAGGTGGCACGCCCTAGCAACCGCCAGGACGCGCGCCAGAAGATTTGCGGGACGACGCGAGGTGCCAGGGATCCACTAAGCGGCCCTGGGAGCTTCCCGGCTCTTCGTGTTGCTTAACCAAAGCCCGTCGGGGGGTTTTGGAGGGTAACAGTCTCTCTCCCACAAAGTGAATGCTAGGATCCATTTTATTCAAACAAAAACAAAAACAAAAACAAACCGACGCTCCAAGCAAAGAACACAAGATGTGACTGAATAAAATATAGTTTCAGGGGAGGAACCTGATGATGTTGTCGATGAAGAAGGGGATGCCTTGGGCATCCCCAAGCTTAGACGCTTGAGTATTCTTAGAATATGCAGGGGTGAACCACGGGGGCATCCCCAAGCTTAGAGCTTTCACTCCTCTTGATCATAATATATCATACTCCTCTCTTGACCCTTGAAAACTTCCTTCACACCAAACTTCAAGCAAACTCATTAGAGGGTTAGTGCACAATTAATAATTCACACATTCAGAGGTGACACAAACATTCTTTACACTTCTGGACATTGCATAAAGCTACTGGACATTAATGGATCAAAGAAATAAATCCAACATAGCAAAAGAGGCAATGCGAAATAAAAGGCAGAATCTGTCAAAACAGAACAGTCCGTAAAGACGAATTTAAAGATGGCACCAGACTTGCTCAAATGGAAAAACTCAAAACTAATGAAAGTTGCGTACATATCTGAGGATCACGCTCGTAAATTGGCAGATTTTTTCGAATTTTCTACAGGGACCTGTGCCCAGATTCGTGACAGACAGCAATGCTGTTTCTGCGCAGCGATCCCAAATATAACATCAACTTTGACATAGAAACTTTACTTGGCACAAAAACATGATAAGGAGAGGTTGCTACAGTAGTAAACAACTTCCAAGACTCAACAAAACAAAAAATTACTGTAGTAAAAACATGGGTTGTCTCCCATAAGCGCTTTCTTTAACGCCTTTCAGCTAGGCGCAGAAAGTGCAAATCAAGTAACATCGAGAGTAGAAGCATCAACATCATAGCTTGTTCTAATAATAGAATCAAAAGGCAACTTCATTCTCTTTCTAGGGAAGTGTTCCATACCTTTCTTGAGAGGAAATTGATATTTAATATTACCTTCCCTCATATCAATAACAGCACCAACGGTTCGAAGAAAAGGTCTTCCCAACACAATAGGACAAGATGCATTGCATTCGATATCCAAGACAACAAAATCAACGGGGACAAGGTTATTGTTAACCGTAATGCGCACATTATCAATCCTCCCCAAAGGTTTCTTTTTAACATTATCGGCAAGATTAACATCCAAATAACAATTCTTCAATGGTGGCAAGTCAAGCATATCATAAATCTTTTTAGGCATAACGAAATACTTGCACCAAGATCACATAAGGCATTACATTCAAAATCATTGAATTTCATTTTAATGATGGGCTCCCAACCATCTTCTAACTTTCTAGGAATAGAAGTTTCAAGTTTTAGTTTCTCTTCTCTAGCTTTTATGAGAGCATTTGTAATATGTTTTGTAAAGGCTAAATTTATAGCACTAGCATTAGGACTTTTAGCAAGTTTTTGTAAGAACTTTATAACTTCAGAGATGTGGCAATCATCAAAGTCTAAATCATTATGAGCTACAGCAATGGGATCATTGTTCCCAAGGTTGGAAAAAATTTTAGCAGTTTTATCACAAGCAGTTTCAGCAGTTTTAGCAATTTCAGTGCGTTTTGTTCGCTTTGCACTAGGAGTAGAAACATTGCCAACACCAATTATTTTACCATTGATAGTAGGAGGTGCAGCAACATGTGAAGAATTAGCATTACAAGTGGTGGTAATAGTCCAAACTTTAGCTACATTATTCTCTTTAGCTAGTTTTTCATTTTCTTCTCTATCCCACCTAGCACGCTAGCTTCAGCCATTAATCTTATATTCTCATTAATTCTAACTTGGATGGCATTTGCTGTAGTAGTAATCTTATTATAAATATCATTATTGGGCATAACTTTCAAATTTAAAAGATTAACATCAGAGGCAAGTCTATCAACTCTAGAAGCAATAATATCAATTTTATCAAGCTTTTCCTCAACAGATTTGTTAAAAGCAAGCTTGTGTACTAATAAATTCTTTAAGCATAGATTCAAGACCAGAGGGTACACTCCTATTATTGGTGTAAGAATTCCCATAAGAATTACCATAACCATTACCATTAGCAGAAGGATATGGCCTATAGTTATTACCAGAGTTGTTCCTATAAGCATTGTTGTTGAAATTATTATTTTTAATGAAATTCACATCAACATTTTCTTCTTGAGCAACCAATGAAGCTAAAGGAACATTATTTGGATCAACATTATGTAGGATAACGTAGCATAGAAAACAAAAATTTTCCTACCGCGAACACGCAATCCAAGCCAAGATGCAATCTAGAAGACGGTTGCAACGAGGGGATTATCGAGTCTTACCCTTGAAGAGATTCCAAAGCCTACAAGATGAGGCTCTTGTTGCTGCGGTAGACGATCACTTGCCGCTTGCAAAAGCGCGTAGAAGATCTTGATCACGGCGCCACGAACGGGCAGCACCTCCGTACTCGGTCACACGTTCGGTTGTTGATGAAGACGACGTCCACCTCCCGTTCCAGCCGGGTAGCGGAAGTAGTAGCTCATCTTGAATCCGACAAGCACGACGGCGTGGTGTCGGTGGTGGTGGAGAAATCCGGCGGAGCTTCGCTTAAGCATGCGGGATGTGGTGGAGGAGAGAGACCGCTAGGGTTTGGGGAGAGGG